>NW_020455205.1:6603968-6647394 GCF_003342845.1 Nothoprocta perdicaria | reverse complement strand
GCCGGGGCTGCCGCAGCGCCTATGGCTGGGGCTGCAGCTGGGGCCCGCGGCTCCCGCCCCGACGCTCATTGGCCCGGGCCGGGGGCGGGCGCGCGGCGCCGCGGGGCTGCGCGCTCATTGGCCCGCCGGGGGGAGGCGCGCGGGGCGCGGCCCTTCACGGAGTAAGATGGCGGCGGCCGCCCTGCGCAGCGGCTGCCGGAGCGCGGGGCGCCTGGTAAGGGCGGGCAGGGGGGTGCCCGGTTTCCCGTCGGGCGGCGGCGGCCTCTCCGCCCGCGGCGCTCCGTGACTCCCCCCAGGCCTCCCGCGCGCGGCGGCGCCTGCCGGGGGCACGCGCCGCTCCCGGCCCGCCGGGGCGTTTGCCCCCGTCAGCGGGTTTGCTGTGAGGGAAAAGGGGCCGCCGGCGCCGCCGCGGCCTCCTGAGCCTCGGCGGTACCGGGGCGGGGCCGGCGCCGTGATTTAGCCGTTGCATAGTGAGCACGGGCTGCAGGTGCCTTTTAAATGTCACGAGAAGCGGCTTCTTCCTCTGATCCTCGTGGAGAAGTGGGGTCGAGAGGCAAGAAGTAAAATTGCGGTTGTCACTCTGAAGTGCCACATTTTAACACTTGGGCTTGCGCTTGGTGCTCCTGCAAGCCTGGACTGGCCAAGGGCAGGTAGGATGTGGCTACAGGCTGTGAAGAGCAGAAGAGCAGCCTGAGGTCCCCGCGTGAGGTACCGAGGAAACGGGAGTCGAGTGCGGATGAGGTCCTGGCACCGGTTCTAAGGCTGGCTGGRATGCGCTAGCGAGGATGTTGGTTTTGCTGGTAAAACTAAATCTAGTATACTAAAACTGGCATAGAGCAGTGTGTGGAGATACGAAGTAGGTAACATATGTRCATTAAAATGACCCAATGGGAGAGCAGGTGAAATGAGTCTCGTTGAGGCGTATCCTTTAATGTGAATCCAGTACCTTTGAACACAATTTATACCACGTGACTTTGAAGTTGAGTGATATTTTGCCACATAGTCATTTGCCTGCAAACTCAATGACATTTTGTTCAGGGGACAGCAGGAGATTTCCAGGATCCATAGAGATTTATAAAAACACAAGGAGCTGCTTCTTAAGGAAGTGACCCAAATTGAACCAGTCAGGATCAAGGTAATTCTTCCCCCAAATAGCGTATGCTCCATGGCTGTCTTCATTCAAACTTTAAGCCTTGAGAAATTTAGTTCATTGTCAGTGGTTGATGCATCCTTGGTATCAGTGAGGGGCTGGACCAGACATAAGACCCTGTCCCCTTGCGTAGGAACCTTATGCAGCACCTTATAGCAATAGAGAGGTGCCATAGCCCTCGCCTTTACTGCCTTCTGCTGTTTTGCAGTCACACAGATATCTACCACTTATTTGTACAAATATATTAGTTAYATATAATGATGGTGTGTATTTGTATATTGAGTTTAGAATTTCCTATTAAATGCTCTTGTTTTCTTACCTCGCTTTACAAGTATTGTGATGATTAAATGCTGAAATGAATAAACAAATCATCTCTGGTTTTATGGGTTTCATTTTTTCAGCTTTTAGAAAGGAACACATTTACATGGAGAGACTGGGCTCTGCATCACTGGTTTAGCATATTAACACACCAACTCTCTGGTTAACCTCAACTACAGACCAGAAAGACAGATACAGTTTTACAAAAGGCAATAGTTTTGAATTATTCCTGCAAATATAAAAGTTTAAGAACTCTTCTGTAACAAAATCAGTTTGCCAGTTATGTTACTTATTCAGATTTTTAGGCAGTTCAGAGGTTTGATATGCTGCTTGCAATCATATTCAGTAAGATAACAGGTAAATATTGAATCATTTTTGTGCAGGGCCATATAAAGACAAAAGAGTTCTATTTTAAATTTGGAACAAAAAGATCTTGCAGAACAAAAGAATGTAACTGTGGAGTAAAATAGAAATACAAAATTAAAATAGAAGAAAGCATGAGTTTTGTGCTACTTTTACATTTAACTTTTTCTTTTACAKTTAACTTTTTAATATATTTTAATATGTATTTAATTAAAACTTTAATGCATCTGTTAAATAAGRTTTATGATAGCTCACAATTGTCATGGTAAAATGTCATTTTACCATTTTTGACTAAGGGAAAGGTATTGCTGTCTTCTCATTATAGAAATGAGAAAAATACTTATTCTAGATCAACAAATACAATCTTAGTATGAAGTAGTTGAAAAGYAGCTCAGTGTGACTTTGCAGTRCCCTTTCAGGTAGACTGTATTGTTTAATTATTTGTTCCCAAAAGAAAGCTAATGTAAGAATGTAATTTGCATGTTAAATAACGTAAGAAGTACATRTGTTTTCAGTTCAGTATAGTATAGTCTTCTGGGTAATCCGCACTCTAAATGTGCAATATAAACGTGCAAAATTTTCCATAGTTTTGGGGGGAGGATAGAATAATTAATGAAGATTCATATGTTTTGCGATTATTTGAAAGGATTATTTCAAAAAAAAAGTGTTAAAATGAACTTTCCCACACAGGTGTCCTGTTTTCTGGCTCTTCTAAGAAGATAATTTGTAAATTTTACAGTTTTGAGCTGCTTGAGGTACATTGTAGCACCTGATTTTTTTCATATCTCTAAATTAATTAGAGATTGTACCTGCAGATTTTTTTGTATTAATTTTATGTCACATTAGGATAATATAACACCAGAATTTAAAGGAATCATACTAAATAAGAAAGGGTCTGAAYTAAATTCTAATGTATTTAATGATAAAATTTTTGTTTATGTCAATGCAAGTGCCACTGGCTTTGCTCTTGACCAAAATCATGACTGCTGTGATCACACAATGTGTTAAAGCAAATAGCTTTATAYAGAGAGCCTTTCAGAACCTTCTTTTGACCCTTGAAGATGGTTTCTGGATAAATGTAACCATGAAAGAAAAGCACATTGCACCCAACCAATCCTTAGGAAAGTCAATAAAGTTGCTGTAAAATGGTACATGCTTCAAGATGTTTGTCTGCTAGATTTTGAAAGAAATGAAATGGCAACTGTGTCCTCCAGCGGAAAGTTCCTTTCTAATGAGTATTTATGATCAACCTTTGATTCTAGTCAGAACCAACAGAGAAAAATACACTGATTTTTTTTCCCCCATGCTTAAGAGACCTTTTCTGCTTTCATTCTGCATGAGAGCATTTCACATGGATGATGTAGTTGATGGGGTATACGCTTTTGTGTGTGTGTCCTGATTAAACTGATTGCTTAAAGAAACTAGAACCTATGAATCTGTTGCCAGATCTTGTCATGATTTTTGTTAATTTATTATGTTCTTGTGCCTTTGATCTGCCCTGCAATGTATTATTAAAATTGTTTAAGAACYTGGCAAAGCTTATGCAAGTTTAATAATCATTACCCTTCTATACCCTATAAGAACTTAAACAAGTTCTTTAGTATATTCAGATACTAAATATGTATGATTGTGTTTTCATAAGAACTTCTCTAAATAAGAATCGAGTGATTGGAGTTTAGTTACTGTTGTGTCAAGAATATTAATTGAGTTATGCTTTCCTCAATCCAAACTTWAACACTTGAGACTTTTCTCCTCCAGGTTTGTGTTCACCATGTTAGATCGTGCAGCAGCATTCRGTTTATAAAATCAAAATATGTGTGCCTGTTTGACAAATCCGCTCTGAAGTTTAGTCATCATCAGCGATTATTCAGAACATCTCCTGGTAATCATTTTCATACTAAAATAATTTACCTTATATTGCTTTTTCATGAGTGTTAAGTTAGCAGTCTGTCTGTAACTGGTATATAGTGTATTTTTGATGCAATCAAACTTTTCTCTGTGATGTGATATATTTAGTATTAAACTTTTTCCTTCCTCATTTTCTGTTTTAAGTTTCATGCGGCCAAATTGTTCAGTTTAAGCTTTCCGACATTGGAGAAGGGATTACAGAGGTGACTGTGAAAGAATGGTAAGTACCACTTCCTTGGAAATCAGCAAGTAGTGCTAACAGCTGTGTTACTCATTACCTGAGAAACATTTTTTRGGTTACTAGTGAAGTTTTTACAKTTTTTTTCCACATTTTGAAGCCTTSTTTAGTCAATACTTTACACTGTGTTTATTTATGTTCTGGTTTATTTGGAAGTGGAAAAGATGGAGAGAATAGGACCTCCAGCTGCACCTTTAGGTAGACTTTCTTTACGTCATTAAATTTTGGGAGGGTAGCAAGGCTAACTTTTAATTATGTTTGTGGAGCTAAACTTAAGGAAAAAATGTACTTCTCAGAGAAACCACAAAATTTTATCCTGCAGTATTTTTCCATTTAGGCCATTAATTAAACAAAACTTAAACAAAATCAAAATGTCTGGTGGGGGAGGGCAATTTGGTAATGCTCTGTTTTTTGTATGAATGGTAGAAAATACCTTTTTTGTGCTGGAGATGGTGTTTCCTACATCTAGACTCTGGATATCTAAAACTGATCAKACACTGGTCCTGGCAATTTCAAACTGAGACTTTCCTTAACTTGAAACTAAGCAAAGCTCATTCTTATTTTTTGGCCATTTATAATCTGTGGAGAAAAATGCTATTTTYTAACTAAAGTAACAACGAAAATATAAATGTGATGATAATCTTTGCTACTTTTTACACAACAAAGTGTTCTGGAGTAGTGTGGCAGCATGTACAGCAAATGGATCCAACATGTTCAATTTAACTTCTTCTCTAGATTACTACATTTTCATGTAATGTGGATGTAGGTAATGGAACTTATCAGAATACTGCACAGCATAGATTTTTACACTYAAATATATTTATACCAGCCTGTGACTTTTTTTTTCTTCCTTAGGTATATAAAAGAAGGTGATAGTGTGTCTCAATTTGATAGCATCTGTGAAGTACAAAGTGATAAAGCTTCAGTAACTATTACTAGTCGTTACGATGGCATCATTAGAAAACTCCATTACAATTTAGATGAAATTGCTTATGTTGGAAAACCATTAGTGGACATTGAAATTGATGCTTCAAAAGGTATCAGAAAGATTTTTTTTCCTCTTGCATGTTTTGTATTTGTCGTTGTAAAATCATCAGATAGTCAGTAGAGGTTTTTCCTTTGAAWTTTTTTTTTAATAGATTAAAGAATAAAACATGGTAGAAAAAAAGACTTCTATTAATTCTTCTGTTTTTTTTTTTTAAGGTTTTAAAATTTCAAAAACTGGACACGTCTACCTGTTGAAAATTTAGAGCAATCAGCTTTTAGCACTGCTATATTCCTGTCCATAGTAGCTCAAAACAAATATTAAAAGCTTTTGGTCTCACAGGATCTAATTTTTAGGGAGGAATTAAAATACAGTAAAAGAGAATGGTGGAATTATTCACCTACSAAAGTCTTGGAGGAACACAGTAATTTTTACTGTGAATCATTAAATTTGTGAAGCCTAAGATTAAGGGTTAGATTTCAYTGCAGGACAAGAGAGTTCAATTCACTGCTGGAACCTGTGAGGTCTGTAAGGCTGGAACGACCTTCTGGTCAAGTAATGGTTCATATGCAGTTTGGATATTTCAGAAYAATAGAAATAAGACTCGTATTACAATTTGACAAACAGTTCAGTGGACTCTCAGGATGTGTTTGAAGACTATTCTCACTTCGCTCAAAGCCCTGTTCCATTTCATCTCATCAAGGAGCCCAAATAGTTCAAATCTATGCCTTGTATCATGGTGAACATAGCAGTGTGATATGGTTGTAGGATGACTGAATCTCTTCCAGTCCCTGCCCAYATAGGGTGGAGGAACCCCTGCTTTGGTTAAATACCTTCTGTCACTTGCTGCGCTTCTGGGATCATTTAAGCCCTAAAGATCCTAAGTTTCTGCAGCAATTGTGTTCTACTCTGCTGTTTGGTGGGCAGAGGAGGAACAGTATTACCTGGGCAGATAACCTGTCACTCGTCAGAAGGTTAAGGGAGGAAAAGCAACACCTGTGGGCCAGGGTAGAGCCTGACCATTTCCTAGCGTCRTGCACTTCAAGGGAAGGCTAGTGCTGCCATTACTGCAACATTTGTGCAATTACTTTAGCATTRTGTATATTTAGAGTGATATATTATCCTACGCTGTGGTATGAACCAGTAGCTTCTGAAGAATGTCTTACTGTTTAACAGGTTAACCTTCACTATTTCAWAATTTACTACTTAGAGAGTTTTGCTTTTTTCCTTAAAGATATTTGAGAATTGGTTCAGCTTTATTTTTTACTGTTCATTTAACTTTTGCATAAAGTAGGAGATATAAAACAAGTTTCTACACTTTACTCTCTATTTAGCCACTACAAAGCTTGCTTATGGAGAACTGTAATAAAGTTATTATTTTTCTTCCTGTTTGCAGATGTTGCTCCAGAAGAAGATGTTGTTGAAACACCTGCTATGTCTCATGAAGAACATACACACCAAGAGATAAAAGGTCACAAAACATTGGCAACTCCTGCTGTTCGTCGTCTTGCAATGGAAAATAATGTGAGTTTGTTGAGTCAGGTCCTGCTGAATTTTTTTCTTCTTTTACATACCAGTCTGACTAACCAGGAGAACATTGTTCAAAGGAAAGTGCAGTGAGGAATTCACAGAGGAATGAATACCYCTTTTCAAATATATTAAAACTGTTATAAAGATGAACAGAATGATGTTTTCACAATGATTATAGTGGATATAAAAAGAGTAACTGGACTGAAAACGCAACTAGGACCCTTGAATTTGGAGGTAAAGAGAACCTTTTCAGAGGTAAAAATAAGTAAGCACCAGGATATACTTTTGGAATAGAGGAGGGGGAGGCAAAAATGGAATCTCAGCTTTAATTATCTAGTTCCTGAAGTCTTTACATTTGGATCAGAAGTGACTTAGGTTATACTAATCTTGCCTGCAAAAGAAGATAGATTTGGTGACCTTTTAAAGGCTTTTATATTTCTGATCTTTTGTGAATCTGTAAATACTCTATTATTTTGGAAAGCTTGTGATGCATTTTAAGAAGAAAAGTAAGATAGTAAGTAGAAAAATGACTTTCCTCAGATAAATTTTTCACTATTGAGACAGTGAAAAGTAATTAAGCCGTAAGCAATTCAATTGTTCCTTCTTAAGTATGCAATTAGGTATCTACAGGGACTTTTAGATGATTTGAATGGTGTCCACAGGAAGGGAATAAGTCATAGGAAAAGAGAGTTGTAAGCATGTTAGATCAGTACCTGCAATATTTTTTAATTGTAATTTACTTACAATATAGGATTCTTTATATTGCTGTATTATTCTTTACATTGTAATATTGCTTTATATTGCCGTAAAGCGAAAGTATTAAAACTTACTATATATCTTTCAGATTAAATTGAGTGAAGTTGTTGGGACAGGCAAAGATAATAGAATCCTTAAGGAAGACATACTCAATTATTTGGCCAAACAGACAGGAGCTATTTTACCTCCATCACCAAAAGCTGAAATTATCCCTCCTTTGCCAAAATCTGAGGGAGGTCCTGCTGCTCTAAAGGAGCGTAAAATTCCTCTACCTATTTCCCGACCCATTGCCTTTTCAGGAAAAGATAAAACAGAAGCTGTAACAGGTAAGCCATGGTGTATAAAATCTTGAAATAACCCATGTTCACAGTTATTAGCAACAGATGTTACTCATCTGTTTATTTTCTGAAAGAAAGTACAGATGAAGAAACTGAAACATTCAGTTTCTTTTTGTAGAAGATGTGTTTTATTTTGTTTATCCTGTAAGTCTGCTGAGACTATGAGAATTAGGAAAAACATGCCTTGCAGGGAGGTGATGTTTGAAATGATTATTTTATGAAATGATTGTTCATGTTTTGGCTGGAGGGTGTTGGGCTGTGAAACAGGTGTATGGTGAAACAGGTAAGAATTCTAAAACTCATATTGCAGTATGAGTCATAATGTAATTAGTGTCAAGGTACAGTAGTATAGGTGTTTATCAGAGATTAAGAGTAGCGGACTTCAGCATTCAGACTTGTTCTGRACAACAGTGCACAACAAAAGGTGCTGACATAAGAAAAGACATATTAAAAGATGAAGAAATGGGGCTTTGGGCCTTCAGACAGTGCTGTCATGTAGAGGGGAGAAAAAGCAGTGTAGGCTATAGGCTATCCTGTAATTTAAAGTACATACATATGTAAAATAAGTATGGAATAATATAATCAGAGATATTACAATTATAAAAATTGAGTTTGCAAATGGTGAGTAACGGTTGATCTGAAAGTGAGCTTTGGGATCTTTTAGGTCTTTTTTCTTTCTTTTTCTAAGCTTTGTAATTATTTAAAAAGTGAAATTCAATAATTGAAACTTCAGCATAGCTTCCCAGATGCTTGTTTTGATGGTATAAGAACTAGTGAATGTTTTTCAGGTTTTCAGAAGGCAATGGTAAAGACTATGAGTGCAGCCTTAAAGATTCCTCACTTTGGTTATTGTGATGAGATTGATTTGACTCAGCTTGTTCAGTTGCGAGAAGAGCTGAAACCTCTAGCACAAACTCGTGGAGTTAAGCTTTCCTTCATGCCCTTCTTCATCAAGGTGAGACATGCAGTAGAGCACTAGAATACTAGTGCAGATTTTGCCAGCATTTTCTGATTGATTGACTGCTGTTGTAACTTTGAGTACATTTCTATCATGCGAGTAGTCACAAGTCTCAAGAAAGTCACAGCCTGTTTATTGATCTACTTATCAATTCACTGTGGGGATTATAGCAGGATTATCTAATATCTAGGAACGTTTTTGAAATATTAATGATAAAGGATAAAACAGTTAAATCATCACTTGGCAAGCCTCTAAGGATCTCTGAACATTTCAGTTTGAAATAGCAGAAACAAATTTTGTGCAAGCTTCATTATCACATTTGAAATGTAATTTTTTTTTTAATCTTATTTTGTTGGTAGTAAATCCCTCAGGTGAATGAGTGCATTTGCTTTGTTATTTGGAAGACTGGGCACTTGAATTTATTTGCCACAGTTCTGTTTTCACCCATTTCCAGTTTTTGACATGACTGAAGGCTGAACACAAAGCTTAGTGCGAAGCTTCTGATAATGCTCAGTTAGAGAGCTAATTAAGGATTAATTCTGTTACTCCCTTTTCCCAGGGAATTAATATGATTTCCTGAAATGATAATTATTTTTTGGAGAGCTAAGTGGAGAGTTTAGACCAAATTTGATTCATTGGAAAAAATCCAAATTATTACTAATTGGAATTGTCTTCCACTGTTTCTTCTCTTTCATCCTGGAGTAATAATATTAATGTAGCTGTTTTAGTTACGAAGTATAAAAATTGATCTTTCTTTTATATTTAACAGGCAGCTTCTCTGGGATTATTGCAGTATCCTATTCTTAATGCTTCTCTGGACGAAAGCTGTCAAAATATTACATACAAGGTTTGTAAAATCCTGAGGAAAGTTCTGAGCAAAATCCCAAACTAACRGCTAACAAGGATACCTTTTCACCATGTTTGAACTAATTCTAGGATCCTATAACTTATAACGTACTGGAAAATAACTTGAATATCCAGGTTCTGTCTAAAATTGAGTTAGATTTAATAGAGACCTGATTTTAGCAATGTTTTTTTAGTGATGACAAAGTGGTTCCACTATTCCAACTCCTAACCCTTATGTATCAAAGTTATCTTTTAAACTGAGTTTGCTAAAATTTATTTAATTTCATAAAATGTGCTGGTTTAATAGTCTGGACAATGAATGTCTGTTGTCTTCAGGAATGGATGCTCTATATATTAGGGCAGTGCAATTCCTTTTATGCTGTTTTATCAATGTCTCAGACATACCTTTATATATTCCTTCTAGAAAAGGCAAAGGTATAGGAGAGTTCCCTCAAAGAGGTATAGGAGAGTTGCTTAGTGCAGACAGTGCTTCCTTGGTTAGGAGGGGGGGAAAAAAAAAAGTCAAAAGCTTTCAAGTGCTTTCTTGTGTAAAATAAATGTTATATTGATTGTTTGTGCTAATGTCTGGTTAATGAAACTTATTGTAGGCTTCGCACAACATTGGAGTTGCTATGGACACGGAGCAAGGTTTAATTGTCCCAAATGTGAAAAATGTCCAAGTCTGTAGTGTATTTGAGATTGCAACTGAATTAAATCGCCTACAGTCCCTGGGCTCTGCAGGCCAACTGGGAACAAATGACCTTACTGGGGGAACATTCACCCTGTCAAATATTGGCACAGTAAGTACATGAAAAAATGAGAAGTTATATCTAAAAACTGCTTCTGAAATGAATATCCTAATGCAAGTTTATATGCAATATTCAAAACACAATATATGCAAAATATGCAAAAACCAAAACCTCTAACAATTCATGCAAGAAGCAATCTTTTTTTTCAGAGAATTATATAATTAATCCCTAACTAATATTCCTAACTAATTTTTTTTTTTTTTTTTTTTTGGTAGATTGGTGGCACTTACACTAAACCAGTGATACTACCTCCTGAAGTAGCTATTGGAGCACTTGGAAAGATACAGGTATATTCATTTTATCTCAGTGATGTAGGTGATTAACTGTAGCATGCTAAGGTCATCTTTAATGTATATATAACACTCAGTCTCCCTTTGGATACTGTTCTTGTTTCTCTGTATGAAAGAGAGACTTCCGAGCTTGTGAATGAAAAATTTTGTAGTGTTTTAGATAGTCATGGAGACACGATATATATAAATAGAAATCTTTTACCCTAATGATGCATTTTTTTTTTTAGAATGCTGTAATATTTCACTCAGATCTTTATTTAGCTTCCAAGTTATGAAGAAACAATGTAAATATAATTTTACAAGTCTTGCAACATGGTTATAGCATTTTTGTTGTCAAGGAGGAAACTTGAGAGTAGAAAAGTATTCTGATGATCAGGCAGATAGTTGCATGAACCGGGGAGCTGAACTTGTTGCAGAGCTCAAAATGGCAAAAGCAGCTCTTATTTTTTTGAATTTCAGACCTAATTTCTTTAATACAGACACTGGAAATAAAGTTAGTATTATTTTAAAATACCTTTCCTATTTTCTTCACATAAGCCTTTTCTTTAGAGGAATGCTCTTGAGAAATTGTTACTTTGAACACTAATTAATTATAAGCAATRACTTGCTAATAAAGAAACCATAATCAATAAAGAAACCATATAAACTATGTGAACTATATAAGCTAATAAACTATAAACAATAAAGTATTCAGGAAGAAACTTGAGTCAAGAAAGGTTTTACTGCTTCATTATATCCAAGGTGGAGGAAATAGAGGTGTGACTGTTTATAATGTAGTTTTGAAGTAAGTTCTATTCTGCAATATGACCATCATGGGAAAATCTATTTCTTGAGTGGCACTACTGCTGTCTATTTAATTTAACAAACATTAATGCATATTTGTTAATGAAAGGTTTTTTTTTTTCCATTTTATTCTATTCTCTGACTTTTAGGTTCTTCCTAGGTTTAATGGAAAAGGTGAAATATATAAAGCACAGATAATGAATGTGAGTTGGTCAGCTGATCATCGCATTATTGATGGAGCTACAATGGCCCGGTTTTCTAACTTGTGGAAATCTTATTTGGAGAACCCTGCTTCAATGCTGCTAGACCTTAAATAAAGGAAATTATGGCTAGAATATGACTTAAAAACTTTGTGAATTAGACTGAATAAAAGCAGGCTTTGCTAGCCTGTTGCTACTCACATTATATAATTACTTTATGCGGTTTTAAAAAGTTCTCAGCAACTGATACCAGTCTATCAATTAACTGTTACATTTTTTTAAATTAAATTACTAATGCTGTAATTTCTTCTACAGCAACCTGTCAAGCTTGTTAGGTTATGGTGTGATTCCTAAATATGGTGAAGGAAAGACTTTATTTTGATTTTTATAATATATACAGATGTTAGGCTGATGTAATTGAATGACAGTCATCTACATGTCTGTAGTATTTTAAGTTGATTAACCTGTTTCAAAGGGAAATACTCAGAGTTTTTCCTCATTGGACGCACACATTTATTTGAACAAAGAGTGAAAGAAAGTTATATCTAAGTTCCTGAAGAAGTGATGCAAAAATCATGTACAAATAAAATGCCTTGTATTCATATGTTTTAAGACGTCCAGAGAACTTTTTGTTGTTTAACCAAATTAATCTCTCTTTTCATGTCTKTCTTTAGTTCACTTTTTCCTGGAGATGGCTTGCACAGGTACTCTTTATCAGGTGATAAAGGGAAATAGCATATTTACTCAGATGTTACTCAGAACATTTACTGACAACCATCAGGGCCTTATAAATACTCTAGAATATTCTGTATTTTTAGAAGCTGAAAGTAGCTGAGGTCTTTAAATACTTTCCAGTTATTTTTGTTTCTTATAGAAAGCAGCTGTCTGTATAAAACAAGAACAAAAAAGGGATGAGTCCATTTCTTATTCCATCATTAGGTAAGCATGACAGTAAATGGAATGTGTTCTGAAAGCCTGCGTCACCTCGTATTATTGATGTTTGGATGTTAGGGTTTGAGAGATTAATACAACGAAGAATTAATATCAGCAAAAAATCTGATATAAGGATTTTTAAAACTGAGATACAAAGCAGATAATGAACAGGTTTCAGGCCTTCAGAACAGGTAACAGTTATGGTGCTTTAAGTTAAACAGATGATGAGGACTGCAGTGGTTATTTAAAAGGAGATACAAAGAAAACTGTTGGTTCTAAATACTTCCTAGAAATAGAACTTGCAAACAGACATAGAAGGTTGTGTGGCCTAAATAATTCCTTTGGAGGCCTTTTTACCTTTTGTTAAATAAATTTATCAAGATCTGTATTTACAGTAGCATACTCCAAAGTTGTAGTCCAAAGTAGTCTACAGTGGTCTATTGCTGTGAAGATGCAAGACATGAGCAGCTAGAGATAGAACCTCTTCTCTCTTCATGCTGAGACTGGGCAGGAGGAAGCTGATAGTGTAAGGGGAGAGCATCCATGTAAGTTGCTATTTATATATCTATTGTGATATAAGAAGCTTTTATTTAAATCATTTCTTGTGAAGTTTGATGAATATGTTGTGCTTATCACCTATTTAATTTTTATCAGAATTTTTATTACTAATAAAAGATTTCTAGATTCTTAAAYAGTTGTAGTAATAGTCTTTCTATTTGAATTTCATGCAGGTAATTCTGTACAGGTGACTCAGTCTTTCATTTCTTCTTATCTTAAAGAGCCTACTGCACTTGAGACTGCCAAAAGGACAAAGCCAAAAGGCTACTCTCCAATTATATTGTTGTGGTAAGGGCTTAGTATATTTTTTAACCTTGCAACCACGGAGAAAACAAAACAAAACAAAAAAAAAAAAAAGGAAGCATAAATATATGATAGAAAACAGAAAAAAAAAAGTCTTCTGTCAATAATAGTAATATTTTAAAATCACTTTATTATCAGAAACAGCTTGAAATTTGCATTGTATCTCAAAACTCTGCTCCCCCCACAAAAAAAAAGTCTCATAAGGTATTAGTCTAAATGGTCTGTCAAGTCACTTCAAATGTTTAATGGTGGTTTATTCTAACAGAGCTTTTTTTTCTATTTTATCTTCTTCAATGGCTCTGAAAGAAAACTAATGTACGTTTTAACATTTAATAATTGGGAGCATGAAAAGCCTCTCTGAACATTTGATGAAGTTCAGTTTTCAATATGGAATTTGATAATGTGCACTAAATTTCTTCATGATTCCAAAGGCAAAAGAATTGAGTAAAACGCTAACAATATTTTTTCAAGCTTAGTGTAATTACACTATGTTGTTGCTTAATAGAACTTTTATAATACTAACTAAATATTTTTGTGAAGCTTAGTTATCTTGCAGAGGAATGCTAGAAGAGTAAAACAAGTAATTATCATTTTGGGTTCAAAAGTAGCTTGTTTAATTTTCATTATTCAGCATATTCCATTTTATTCCAAGTATTCCATTGATCCTTTTGTATACAATTAGTAACTTTTGTAAGTCCCACAAACAATTTATGGAGCTTCAGTCATGTTCAGCAAACTGGGAAGATGGTAAAAGTTCAGGGGGCTTTGCCCAAGTGCCTCATGTGATACCTTCTATTCTCAGCATGGTTAAAATTAGAACTAGGCTGATRTTACATTGGCGTCTGAGTGCGAGTTCAAAATGGTTTTAGTAGTACAGACAAGATTCATAAATTACCTCTGCTCATGCCCAGAAAGCATTGAACTATGGAAAATGCTTGAAAAACCCACCAAATTTAGGTAAGTTGTTCTTAAACACTTCTGGATGATTGGTGGGGACGTTTTAGAGAGATCTAGTTACGCAGGAATAAGTTTGTAGTTGTTCGCCAGTCATGCTTAGAAAGTTGCTTTGAACCGCTTGCACAGTTATTATGGTTTATTTTGTTGTTTTCATGACAAATCATATGATATAAGAACAAGAAGCTTTTGATGATAGTCCTGTTACTATATTATTAAATCTCCTTGGAAACAGGAGCCTATGTACAGGGCCTCTTATATTTAAGCAGTGTTTATTGAATAAGCAGCTTTTCATTGCAAGAGAGAGCTGCCAAGTGCAAGCTAAATTAAAAAGAAAAGATGGCTGTTTTAACTGTATAGTCCCATATTGTTTTTTGTGATACAGTTATCAAAAATAACTTTTTAGAGATTGGCATGTCATCGTCTCTCTTCTATAAAATGTGCATATATATATATATATGTATATATTTCCTACCTTAAAAGGCTTGTCTGTAAACAATAAGAAGTGATAGTTCAGGTAGATCAGTTAACATTCTGTAGAAGTTAACCTTCTGTAGAAGGTTATTCTGGAATAATAAGCAAATCGAAATTGCAGCCCCTAATCAGAGCAGAAAGCTTCACACAGTGCTTCAGACATTACTGCTGCGTATAGGAATGAGGAATGGGAAAGGAGGACTGCAGAAGGAGAAATTAATCCCTCAAATAACAGCATGTAAATGTGATTGTGTTTATGTAGAGGAAGGAAAGAGGATTTAATCATTCCTTACAGGAGAAAAATGAGCCCTTTTTAGGAATGCAAATGCCATAGTGCATTGTGCCATGCTGTGGATGCCATTTCTGTCACCTGCCAAATCCTGCCACATTCCCCTAACAAACAGAACAGTTAAGAACCAGTGATATCAAAGTACTGGACTACATATTTCTCTATACAAGCACTATAATTGATTTTATGCTGTCTTTATAACAGTAGGCAATCCTTACAATTTAGATTTCCTATTATTTGCTTGTCTGTATTTTTTTTTAAATTAAGTGATTTAATATATTCAGATTTTGCAAATAACCACCTTAGCAGGAGAAGTGATAAACATAAAATAGAGTGCTTACCAGTTTGAACAGAATTGTTCATCGAGCTACTTGAATGCCTTGTTTGCTTATCCATGGCCCTTGGAAGTTTAATAGCATATATATGGTGGAAAAAAATGCCCTAAAAGACAGACTTCTGTGAAGAAAATTAATACAACTAAAATATGCTAACTTATTTTCAGTGTAAAATGAAGGTTTTATTTCCTTATGTTTTCTAATTTATTTTATGCCATTGTTTATATTATTACCTAAACATCTTTGGATGATGCTAATATGTTGGCTTAGTGACCTCCCAGGATGATAAATTCTTTAATTGTTTAATAATTTTGTGGAAAATTGACTTTTAAAACTAATTAAACACC
Source organism: Nothoprocta perdicaria (assembly GCF_003342845.1). Taxonomy (NCBI): domain Eukaryota; kingdom Metazoa; phylum Chordata; class Aves; order Tinamiformes; family Tinamidae; genus Nothoprocta; species Nothoprocta perdicaria. Next base: position 6,631,729 of record NW_020455205.1, on the reverse strand, counting down.
GTTATTTTATTACGAGAAAATTTAATTAGATGCAGTTATCTATTCTGTAAAGAGCAAGTGATTGGTGAAGTTCTGTTAGCTCTTTACATTAGCTGCATTTAATAATATAACCAAGTAGGTATGTAATTAAGAAGGAATGGCAACTATTTCATTCTCATATCATTGTTGCCATCTGGTAGCTGATACATGCACCTCYACCTTGGTCCTGAAGCTCACAATCAGACCCTGTGACTGAATCAGAACATGTAAGAATCATGACTGAAACTGCTGTTTGTGTTGGATCATTCTCCGCTGTGAAGACACTTTGGGAAGTAAGAATACAGAAAATAAATGATGAATTACGTAAAGAAAAGGAATTCAGAGAGAGGTCTGCAGGAAGGTAGGTAAATTGGAAATGCTTAGTATGTGAAAAGCTCCGTTACATTGCAGAACACATAACTGACRTTTCAGACTACTGGAGAATCTAATTTTGTAATCCTTATGGCAGCGGAATTCCTACCAATGAAAAGCTATGTTTAGATCAAACAAAGAATTGTGTTCCATTATAAAAGAAAGAAAGAAAACATATATTCTAAATCGACTAGGGTACATGCTAAGGAACAGTAGCTTATCTTAATGCAGCTACCATAACTTTAATAAAAACTCGTTAGTTAGTTTTTATAGTCTGTGAATTGCAAGTGATTACTTGAAATGCTCTCCACTGAGCACTGAAGAGAACCAGTGGAAACCAGTGGAGAATTCAGAACCTTTAAGCAAGGTTCAGTGTATTCACTGATGAACCTTGCTTAAAAAAAAAAAGTTAAAATTTCTCTGTAGTGTGAGGACTCTAACTTCTGAATATTGTTTTTTCTTGCTGTTATTTGTTTTTCTCTCAGTGGAGACCTTAGTGAGTCTTCTTTTTAGTCAAGTATTTTGTGAAATGTGAAGAACAGTTATTCTGAGCTGAAAAAATAATTAAAATTCACTTGAATTACTTCAGCCAAATGCTATTTTATATCCTGGCCTTCCTTCAGTTAGTAGTATATCTAGCACACAGGTAAGTAAGTGCTTGTTTGACATCTGTAAAGGCTGTTGTTTCTTTGTTTTTCCAGAAAGTAATGGGTGGTAGTTATCGATGGTATTCCTAGCTGGTCCACTGACAAATCTTCTTTCCTTTGCAGACTAATGCTTGTCTGGGAAGAGAGAGCCACTTTCGAAAAGCTTAAAGAAAAAGTTATTAATGAAGATGGGAGAGCAATTTTAAGGATAGAGGAAGAAGAATGGAAGGTAATGATAATGGGAAGGAATATTGCTTGGGTTGAAAAATTCATGCATTAAAAAATATACTGTTTATATTTTTATACTTAGTTACACTTTTTTTAATCTGTGCCTTGCTCACASCTGAGAGATGCACTGTTGCTGTATTGTGGCTGTGACAGTGCAAAAGCAAGCTGATCTTTATTCTYAAATATTAAGTATTGCTCTACAAATATATTGCCCAAAAGGCTTTTCTTTGTTAGAACTTAATTACATTTTAAAGTATGAGTTTAATTAAGTAAATATTAATTTAATTAACACAACAGAACTCCTGGAGTATTTCAGTGTGAAAAATCTCAGTGGAAAGATGCATGAAATCTCAGTGGAAAGATGCATTAGTGTTATTTTCTCGTTCTAAAAATGAAAATTAAGCAGTAGGTTCCGAGAATACTATTATTGTTTCTGATGCATAGGGAAAATGGATGACTGTAGATTCAGCAACAGAGAGGAATCTAAAATTTCTTCTAAGCTACAGACTTGGTAGCTTCACCAACACAGAAATGCAGAAGCCGGGACCTATGCAGTGAAGACAATAAGGTCACATTGAAGCMAGTGAAAGACTGACAGCCTCATGCTGCAGTACTCTGGTGATGCCTAGGCCKGTGTAGGGAAGCTGTTAAAAACTTACTTCATACAAACACCCTAGTTTTTGCATCCTCTGCTCTCAAATGTGCATTGTTTTCTTTTACAGAATGGAAATATCTTTTAATTCACTGTTCAGAGCAGAAGGCTGTTTAGAGCTGTTTTGTGTAAAATATAAAAAAGATGATGAAGGGAAGGCTGAGGCTTTTCAAATTATGACAGTATTGCAGATATCTAAATCTTGGAAGCAAAAAGTGATCTGCCTAAGTGTGTGGTGAGAATGACCCACAGTGATTGAGTACTTTTTAGAATGTTACAGTAGGGCTTTATAAGAAGTGGAGATTTATTATTTTTAGTACAGTATTATGTGGGTTTTTTTAAATCCTTCTTAAAGCCTGTTCATATTATATGTTAAGACAAATTTCTTTTGATTCGTATTTCTTAGACACTACCCTCATGCCTACTGAAACTAATCCATCTCCAAGAATGGCAACTCCACAGAAATAGCTTACAGAAAATACCTCAGTTCGTTGGAAGATTTCACAATCTTGTTGTTCTAGATCTCTCGCGGAATTCAATTGAAAGTATACCTAAAGAAATTGGTGAGCTGTGCTTTCTTTTATTTTAAACTGCTTTTTTAAGAAAATCAAGCATATGCAAACATGACATTTTTGTGCACCTTTTCTCTCTAACCATCCTTCTGGGAAGTTAAAAAACAGATGATGCAAAATTGATAGTGAGATAGCTATCTCAAAGCCTTTGCATTCCTAAAAATATGAAAATGCAGATGGCCAGATGGAGGAGACCCATGAGAAGAAAACTTGTAAACACACCAGATGCCAGACAGGAGAGAACTCATTCAACAAAATGAAACTGAAACATGTTCTGAGCTCACAATGTGAGTTGTCTATACTTGTAACTCTTCCTGTAGTGTTCAGGTGAAGTGATGTTCAGTATGAAAAAGTCTCCAAGATCTACCGCCAATTTCAGTGCATCTTTTTTTCAGTGAGCACTTGTTTAATGGACACAAAAATAGTACAAAAAAGTTGATCTTTTATTTCAGATATAATAAATATTCAGATTCATTCTTTATGATTTGTGCTCTCTGCAGGCCAGCTGACTAGCCTCCAAGAGCTGCTTCTCAGTTACAATAGAATTAAGTCTGTTCCTAAGGAAATAAGTAACTGCATCAGTCTGGAAAGATTGGAACTGGCTGTTAACAGGAATATCTGTGATCTTCCTCCTCAGGTTTGGGAAAGACAGGGTTGTTTTTAAATATGTATTTTGAATTCATCCAAGAAGGATTTCTATTAAAGGTAGTGCTCCGTGTTTTCAGGTTTACTTTAATTACGTAATTTCACTCCACATAGGCACATATATGACCAATATTTATATGAATAAACAAACTGAAGCCACATGACAAGGAATACATATACCTACATATTTAGAGTTTAAATTTTGACCAGATAAATGGCTTGGTAGAGCATATAAAGGACAATGATATGGTTGGTCATTTGTTGAGGCTGAAGGTCTTGAGTGATTTACCCCAGTGGGAATCTGACCCTTTAGCACAGAGAAGTCCTCTTTAAAGCTGAGAATACAAATTAATTCTGTCATCGAACAGTTGCATGTGCCTTTACCAGGGCTGCTACTTATGRGAAAGTTTGTATAACTAAATGCACAAAAAGTTGATCTAGCTCTTTYCTGAGGAGATTTCTGAAAAGATCTTGAAAGCAAGAAAGAATAAAAACCCTTGCTCACCTGTTATCGGACTTTAATTTGGTCTGATCTAGATATGAAGGAGTCTGCATCTTAGATACAGAGAGAGGCCAAATAGGTAAAGGCATTTACTCCTCTCAAATTATTKTAAAAGCAGTGGTAATAATGGTTGATAGCACTCAGTGACCTGCATAGTTGGGTCTAAGCAGTAAAACCGAACAACAAATCTTCAAATGAAAATTATATACTATTAAACAGGATCCAGTATTCACTAAATCCATGTGGATACAGTTTGCAGAATATAATATAAAGCAATAGTTTGAAAATGGCAGAAAATACTTCTCTGTCCTAGTGAAGATTGTAGTGATGTGAATACCTGAACTATATAGTTTAAATTTAGCCTTAATTATATGTACCTGAGTGATACTCAGTGTTTAGATGGCTGGACCAGATTTGCATTAAAGCATCTTTGTATCACTTATACAGTATAAGYGTGATTCACCAAAGACTGAAGTGTTGCAATACTGAATCATGGATCTTAATTTTTAGAATACCTTGTCATAATCATAACACTGAAAGCATCTAGGCTTACTCTAAGAATTCATAGATCCACAACAAAAATAAATGCTTGATTCCTGAAACTTGCATGGAGAACTACTGAAAATGTAGGAAACTGAGGAATTTCTTTAAATTGCTTTTCTTCTCAAGGTTTGGGGTATAACTAGATTGTAGTCATGAATTTCAGTTTCTCATCAGTTAGTGAACTCATGACCAGRTAGAAGATGTAGTTCTTCTGCCTGAGCAATTTGAAACCTACTTTGCCAGGTGAGTAGTGTTACTGTTAGGTAACATGATTAAATGTAACTCAGGTACAGTTCAGTTACAAAATCCAAAAGCTTTGTTTGTTTTTAATGTTTTTAAATCGTGTCTTTCTGTCAACATGATTAAATCACTGCAGTAATGGAACATTTATACAAACCTTCATTAAATCTCCCTCTCTTTTCAGCTCAGTGATTTGAAAAAACTTTCACATGTAGACTTGTGCATGAATCAGTTTACTACCATGCCCTCAGCTCTTCTCAATATGCCGTGTCTAGAATGGTTAGATATGGGGGGAAATAAACTCCAGGAGCTTCCTGACACAGTTGACAGGTAAGAAAAACTCGGTCATAATGTGGCATTTCTGATAAGATGTAATGATCCATTCAGTACATAAATGATCAATTCACTATTGGTTATCAAGTTAAATGATTTTGTTACAAAAATTTTGAGCGAGTAAATTACATCATTATCTGGTTTGTTTTTTTCCTGAAATGTCAGTATTCTTTTTGAGACTGTTATGTGACTGTTAAAATTAGTCAGTTATTCTGTATTAATGATTGGTGAGAATAATTTTCTAAATCTATAGTGATTGTGGAAATATCTGTTACAGAATGGAAAATCTCCATACGTTATGGCTCCAAAGGAATGAGATAAACTCTTTGCCAGAAACCATTGCTAATATGAAAAAACTGAGTACGCTTGTTCTCAGCAGCAACAGACTTAAGGATATTCCTGCTTGTATGAAGCATATGACAAATCTGAGGTAAGAAAAAAAGAACAAAAATCCAAATAAAAGAAACTAAGTTTTTAAGTCTCACTTGAGTTGKAAAGTCACAGAGTGGTATCTAAGGAAGTGGAGATAAAAAAAGGTGGAACAGATGGGTACAGCTCTATACAAACTRGCAGGTTTACAAATTCACGATTGAGGATTTGGTCAGTAAAGCTTTCTGTAGCACAACCCATCTAAAGATCTAATCTGTGATTTGAGATCTAACCCAGTCTAAACTGTGATTGTTATAGTACCARAGGTAAATAGAAACTGTTTAATGTTTGCTCATCCAAATTCCTGCTTCTAATAGGCCATTTAATACTTACTCTAAACCAAGAGTCYGGAGCTCTTATGAAGAGCATAAAACTGATGGAAAGTAGAATTTAGGCAAAATTCTTGGAGAGAGAAGATAAGAAAAAGGCATGAAAAGCCAAGCAACTATTAATTCATRCTAAGCAAAATGAAGTAGCTGTTAGGGTATAGATGAAACTCCTATCCTGGATTAGAAAAATTTAAAAGAGTTAACTGATAGTAAGAAGCATCTGTAGAGATGAGATTATTTTGTATACTCTGATAGGGAAGTTCTGCATATTTGTACTTTTAAGTGGAGAATGAGCACTGGTCTAAATATGTCTAATCAAGAAAAGGCAGCAATTCCCTAACTTCAGACCAACTAACATCCCTTCTAAGAACCATATACAGGCTCTCCCACCTCTAATATCTAGCCTGTGGGAAAAGACCAAGGTAGACATTTTGTGGCTGGAGTCTCAAACACCTTGGGGTAACTGTTCTGAAATTTAGTGCAGGTAAGGGATCGTTTTCCTGAAGTAGAGTTATGTCCCTGAAGCTTATCTGGAAAAACAGAAAAGAGGAAAAAATGTTATTGTGGGCCCTCTGTAGAGCCTGAGGGCTGCAGCCAGGCCCCAGTATGTGTGGAAGAGCAGGAGGAGGTGGTCCAGACGCAGAGTCAGGCAGCACTGCACGCACGTTCTGGTTCTGAGCCACTTGGCTAGTGGTGGAAGCTCAGCAACACTGACAGAGGGGTGAGAACCTGGAGATAAATTGGAGGCCTGCGATGGTTTTTCCCCGTGCTTCAGTTATTATTTGAAAAAGTCTTCTTAGCTTAGTTTACTTAGTAGTACTACTATACTGGTGTTTTTAAATAGCACAAAATAGCTAAGATTACATCAGAAAAACTACCCTTAAAATGARAGTTATTTTGTTCAAAATGCTACTTGATAAATCTTAATTCACTTTCAAAAGTGGACAAAATGCAGAAGTGCAAGACTGACTTTCTCTGATCAACTGTCAGATTTGTCAACTTCAGAGACAACCCACTGGAGCTGGAGGTAACACTTCCCCCATGTGAAGAMACAGAAGAGGAGGAACGGGAAATGTTTGGCATTGAATTCATGCACTTGTATATTCAGGAGTCACTCAAGAAAGCAGGTATGATGTTTTTATTGATTCTAATCCCTCTAGAATACAGTGAGGAAGGGAAGCATAAAGTGAATACATTAAAAATGAAACATGAAGAATCTTTTTAATAAATACATTTTCCTAAAGTTAAGATTTGTTCCTTAACAGACTRCTGTATGGGCCTGATCTTAGGAAATAAGTATCTAAACACAGCTTTCCTGAACTTGAAAATGGATGCACTTTAAGTATTTTAACTTATTTTTTAATCCATTTTTTTTTCAGAAAATGTGGAAAGTTACACTTCTGATCCTTCTTCTTATCGTGAATGCTAATGAATAAAGAATGTGATTTGGAAGAAAATATCAAATATACTTCTTCCTAACAAAGGTTCTACAGCACTCGAAAGGTGTTGTAAGTGATTCTAAGTAATTTTATTTTCCCATTGATGTGAACAGGYTTGCATAGTTACAATTCCCAGCAAAACTGGGAAATATAAAACCTTTTCCTGGGTTCAGGAAAGACGTGTTCAGGTTTTCTGTGGGCACTGAATGGGGGAGTAGATTTTTAATAATCTAGTAAATCTTGCAGTTTGTTTTCTACCAGTTCCAAATCTATTTCCTGTCATGTAGCTGGCTCTGATATCCAAGACTGCCTTGGAACAGCTGTCAACAGTACATTCTCCAAGGACACAGCAGACTCTGTGTAATACTGTAGATCAGCCTTATATCCTCTTTGTTGTAAATATTCAATCCGCCCGTGGTCAATCATCAGTTTACAGAGACAACCTATCTCCTTTCGCTCTTCAACAGTAAGTAGCCTAGAGAGAAAAAAAAAGGGGGGTTGGCGGGAAAGGAGAGCAGGTGTTAGAGGAATAATTTTACTGATTAACTTTAGTAGCTAAGTTTAGAAGAATAACATTAAGTGCATTTCAACCRAAGCAAACATGGTGGTCTAGATTTTGAAATGCTTGTCCATTTCAATTGTTTTTATAGAAACAYTGTACTTAGAGAAGCATGTTTTAAAATGAGTCATGTAAAGGCTTCTGTAAATTGAGTCCTTTTGAGCATCTCTAAGTACTTCATCTAGCACTATATGCAAGTTTGCTTTTTTTATCTAGCATATGAACTCTGACAAAAAAAACCACATACCCTTCTGGAGTGTCAGAACCATCTTCTGTTTTGCTGTATGTTTGCTCATGTTCTTCTGTGTTGTTAGTTTGGTCTCCACTCTCTTCATCATTCATAGATTTGCTCATGCTTTCTCGCATGCCACAAGTGGCCCAGCTACTCATTCTTTGATAATAATGAAATTCCACTGGACCAAGTCCTACTGATTTAAAGAACTCTTTGCCTACATAATGTGTCCAGTCACACCTGTGATGGCAACACAGTGCAATGACGATTCCAGCTACAGTTTTAGAGTTTTCTAATGTGCCCTCTTCATTCCTTTCATTATCAGGACAACTGTTGGAAGCCACCWCTGTTGTATCACTCTTAAAGCGTTTTAGTACAGGCTCTTCATTTTCTCCATCACTGGTAGTTGTATAACTTTCCACCAAACACCTCAAAGCAAGATCTGGGGGAAAGAAAAAAAAAAAGTAGTACTGAAAAGAAAAAAAAAGCCTAGTGATGAATATTGTGTCATTATTTTCATAGGTTGTATAATGGTTGGGAATGTCCTTCCCACAAAGAAGAAAATTATATATACCCATCTGTATTTCATACCTGTGGCAGCACCACACAAATGCTTCCCAATTCCTACCACGGGTAGGTTCTTTTTCTCTAAAATAGGTACTTTATCTGAAACAAGCAAAGGAAAAAGCCCAGAACTTTTATTCATATCCAAGCAAAAATTTGTAAATATTCTGTTTAATAGAGATAGAAACATACTATTAACATGTTCTCCCTCCACCCCCCCCCCAAAATAACCAAAAAAATCCCCAGAGAATTATCTTCAAAAACAGATTTATGCATTCTACACAGAAATGGACTTTAGACGCTGGTATTCAAAATCCATAAGTAAGCCTGTACCTCAGAATTCTGCAAGCCAAGAACAAACTTACTTAAACATAAATGCTGAATATCAACTTGAAGCCTTTCAAATACGGAATTGCTTCTCTTATGTTTTCCATCCACCTGCATAAAGAGAGGTACGATTAAGTAGCACTGGTCACTTAAAACCATCTTGCCTGCAGTTATCAATACTTGCCCATGTCCCTTTCAAATGCACATTTGCATGTCTTCAACACTAGACAGTTAAGATTTTTTTTTTCCCCTAATCAAGTTACTTTAGCAAAGCAGAGAATGTAGACAATCACACTTTCAAAAGACTTAATGCTTCAAAGGCTTTATTTGACAAAGATAGATCTTTTCTTTTGGAAGATAAAAATGAAATGCTCCTAGCTTCAGTTTAGACAGTTGAAAAAATATGTTCTGCTGAAATTTTCAGAAATTTCTAAAAAGTTACATGTGAAAATATTCATGCTTACCTTGAATCTTGTGGTTGCTCTTTCCACAAGCAAAAAATGAACATTGTCAGCATTTTGCAAGGCAATGTCAACCCAATGAGACAGCTTTCCTCGACCAGCTCCAAACTCAACAAAACACCTTCCTGGACCAAGCAAATGTAATTTTTCCATATTGCCTAAAATAGAAGCCTACAAACTTCAAATGATTATTTATGAATGAAGAAAACATACGCTATGTATGGTAATGTCTTACAGGAAAATGATTGTTTCACCAAACGACACAATGCGTCTTTAAATTCTATTCTTTGATATCATCATGAAAGAGCTAACATGAATTAAGTGGCTTGTCTGTACAGAGGAAAAGGACTACAAGTTCAAGCAAATGAGCTTCATGCTGCTGTTCTACTTTCTACAGAAGTCCATCTAAAAGTTTGTAGAATGCTTTTTGGGCATTGGCTACAAGTCACAGTATTGTTTGCTGCTGATTCTCAATGTGGCCATCTAAAATCCATGTACTGTACAGGACACTGTGAAGCATCACCCACTTCTGGGCCTGCTGCAGCTATGCATTTTTTAGTGCAACAGAAAGGAAAGTAGAGGGCATGAAAAAAGTACCGAAAATCCTATTTTATATTTCTTTTCTTCCCAAACTTTCAATTTTCTTACAGGATGTCATCTGTCTCCCTTAACATTCCTTCTATATAAGATGAAAAGAAGGCAAAGTCAAGCTAATTATTTTTATGCATCTGTTACATAACAGGAAAGTTTAGTCTYGTATCTTACAGAAAAAAATAAATTCCTGATAGTTCTTAGTAAATACAATATTTCACCTTTGTAACTCAAATTTACTGTAAATCAATGTAAGACTAYATAAACAATAACTCAAAATATCCCCACACAGCTTGTAATTTTTTTTCAGGATCATAATAAGTTTTTGTGACTACAGATATTAACAAAGCAGCTATTAAGATTCTACATACAGGCTAATATTTGAGAGCATTTATTATATGCTGTATCTGAAGAGACTAATATCATGTGCTGTCAACAGTTGCAATGTACTGTTGTATRTATTTTTTAAGATATCTGTAGCTAGTAGTAAGATGATAATGATACCTGTTGTTTCAAGTGCTTGAAAGCAGATTCTCCATTCTTTGGGTCATTTAGGGCTTCCTGTAAAACTTGATGAGATAGTATTTGTTCCTTATGGTGAAGTTCCAAGCCTGTATGCAAATGCAAACATTTTAGTATAGGTTTCTAGTTTCAAGAGGGTTTTTTTTTCCCTCAATCTGTATGTGTTCAGACACAAGCCTAATCTGTGGAACCAACAAAACAGACTTTATCTATTATGAAGCATTTACAGAAGAGCTGCAATGTTATCTCTAGTGATATTTGAGCAGAGAACCAACACATACAAAGAAAAGTGTGGAAATAAGCTCAACGAATGAAACACCAGTCATTTGCCATTTGTCCAATCTGTTTTATTCTTCTGAGTAAAACTTATCTGTGAGGATTGCCTATATCTTGATACTGACTATTCCAGATGCATTAAGTGCCAAATGTCTATCAGCCTTTTCTCCTCAATACTTAAAAACAAAAGCAACAAAATATTTTATCAGTTCTATTTAGAACATCTTATTTTCCATACTATGTTAGCTTACCATCACTTGCTTTTTTCAACTTGATGATTAAGTCTTCCAGCTCTTCTTTAGACAGAGAAGAGATAGGTATCTGCTTAAAGGGAAGAAAAAAAAATTTTTTTTTTTGGCCATATAATAGATTTTGCAACTTGTTGCACAGGGATCAAGCATTAGAATAATTGCACTCACTTGTATTTCTGGTATTTCTGTCACATCTTTTAAACCTGCATTAATATCTTGAACAAAGTAGACCTTGAAAAGAAAGAAAAGAAATCTGATTCTGTTAATTACCATCGAGAAAAAAACTTAAGTTCTTCTGTACTTTTACCACAAGATAAACGGCAGTAGGAATCCACTGCAGAAGAACCAAACAGAATTCCCTTTTCCTGGTGAAAGGTCCGATTCTGCTTTCCTGGGCACAGTTTGACAGGACTGAACATGCCCCAGGAATTAGGCTGAGCCCARTGTCAAGCCGGAGTCTCCCACATCCAACTCACGGCAAAGCAGCGCCGGCCACACTTACCGGCTTTGGCTTCTCTCTTGAATTGCACTTTTTTAAATGCTTTTGCAGTTGGTCTTCATACACTGTGCTAAAAACCAAGTGGGGAGAAACCTGAGTGACAGTTTTTACAACCCCATTACAGAAAAAGCGAGGCGCCGGCTTTACCCGCACTTACTGCWTGGGATCGAGAGGGCACGGGATCCTTCTCCTGCCGCCTTCCCCCTGGGATTAAAGCATGGGCATTAGACAGAGCTTCCGCAAGGCCGCCCGCCCCGCAGAAGCGCCGCCAGCCCCGCTACCTCCAGCTGCCCGTGCTCCCCGCAGAAGCGGCGCCCGGCGGCCGGCACCATCTTGCAGAAGCGYTTCTTCCTCTGCACGAAGTAGGCGCAGCGGCCCGCCAACGGCTGCGGCGCCGCCATCGCCCTCCCGGCACCCTCTGCGGCCGCCGGGGCCGCCTCCATCTTGAGGCTCCTCCTCCGCAGGAGCCGAGCGCCAAGCTCAAAGCGCAAGATGGCGGCGGAGAGCCTGTTCAACCGCGCGCTGTGCGTGCAAGTGCGGGGCCAGGGCTGCGAGGAGAGGTAAGCGCCTGGCTGCGCGCGCTCGTTTTCTTYTCCGTCTCCTCTCTGGCGGCCGGGAAGCTGCCACTTTTCCTCGGGAGGCGGGCACTGGAGCGGCAGGCTCTTCTCGCCCGCTCCCGCCTACCTGCGCCACTCCGGCCCTGTGGGTGCAGGGGAAGGATGTTTGTGAGGGCCGGGGAACACAGTGTGAGGCGGGGGGGCACGTTGGGGGTGCCGGGGGCGGCGGGGCCGGAGCGGCGGGTGTCGGCGCGGCGGGCCCGGCCGTGGCGCAGCCGCGCGGCGCCAGCGCGTCCCCGGCGCCGCGGTTGCCCGTGGAGGCGGCGGGGCCGCCCCGCCGCGGCCTCCTGCAGCGCCTCTCCCCGCTCCCGCGGCTGCAAGCGGCGCGGCGCCCTCCTGGGTTGGTTGTCGCGTGGTGTCCAGGTGCTCCCGTTTCTGGTGGTTGGGGGGTAGTGATGTGACCCACCTGTGGGGTTTCTGGCGGTGGGGGAGGTAGTGATGTGACCCACCTSTGGGGTTTCTAGGTTGGGGGTAGTGATGTGACCCACCTGTGGAGTTTCTAGGTTGGGACRGCTGGAGATTGCTTAGTGTATTTTGTATTTTTCTTGTCCCTGCAAGCTTCTCTGCCTGTGACTGCAAAGCAGAAGTACTGGTATGACAGTTTTACATAATGATTAAGGCAGTTCTGGAGATGTCCTAGTCCAACCCCCCTGCACCAAGCATGTTGCACAGGGTCATGTCCAGGTGGGTTTGGAATATCTCCAGAGAAGKAGGCTCCACAGCCTTTCTGAGCTCTGTTACTGCAGCATAGGATTTTCCTCAAATTCAGGCAGTACTTTGGTTTGTGGCTTTCTGTCGGGAATTTCCAGTTGTGGGTTTKTGGTTATTGCCTCTTCTCCCGTCTCTGGTACCAATGAAAACAATCTGTCCTCATCCTCTTGACACCCTGCCTTAAGATTCCTTGTCATTGTTCTGTTCTCCAGGCTAAATAAGCCYAGCTCTCTCAGTCTGTCCTGATAGGAGAGGTGTCTCAGTCTCCTGATCTTCTCTGTGGCCCTGTGCTGGACGTTTTGCAGTAGCCCTGTGTCCCTCTTGTACTTTCCCTTCATCTAGGTCAATGATGAATAAATCGAGTAGGATTGGACCCACTACTGATCCCTGGGGAGCTCTGCTGACTAYAGGCTTCCAGCTGAACTGGTGAGGCAGACTGGCCTCCTCCTTGCTCTTTTAGAAGGCGGGTGTGACATTGCCTTCGGTCCTCCGGCACCGCTCCTGTTCCCCATGACCTTTCAAAGATGTTGGAAAGTGGGTTAGCAATAACCTCTGCCAGCTCCATCGGCCCCTCTGAGAACATCCCATCAGGGCCTGTGGGTGTGTGAGTGTCAGGTTTGCCTGACTGTTCTCTTAACACAATCTTCCTCAGCCAAGAACGAGTCGTCCTTTCTCCACACTTCTCTTGTCTCCAGAGCCTGGGATTCCTGGGGCTGCCTTAGTAAAGACTGAAGAAAGGCAGCATGCAGGAACTCTGCCTTTTCTGTGCCTTTAGTAGCCAGGGCACCCACCCTCTTCAGCAGCAGACCCACRTTTTCTCTAGTCTTCCTTTTGCCATTGATGTATTTGAAGAACTTCCTCTTGTTGTCCTTGACATCCCTTACCAGATTTAATTCCAAATGCATCTTTGTCTTCCATGTTGCATCTCTGCACCCTGTGGTAACGTTGCTGTGKTCCTCCCAAGTGGCCGGCACCCCATTGCAGAAATCGCTATTTTCCTCCTGGAATTTGTTAATAAATTTCAGTAGAAGTTTTTCAGAAGTTTTAGTTTGTGACAAATAAGGCAATGAAAATGTCAACCTTACTATTTAAAGTACAAATATACATATATTTAAGGAATAAATTTCTTCATTTGTTAATATGTTGCCTTTTTGTCTACACAGGAGATTAAATGTTCGAGTGAATATTGAGCTGCTGTCAATTTCTAATCCTGTTCATAAAAAAGTGAGTTATTCATTTGCATTATGCTGYTGAAAGCTAAAGGTGATTCACCTGGTTTACTTTTGTGAGAAAGTTTTGCTGTTTTTCTCTCTGTAATATTTAGAAATACAACTCTGCGAAATGTTATTTTTTCCCCACAGTTCTAAATTAATTGTCACCATTTTAGCTTATTCTTGGTTTAAAAAAAAGTAAAAATATTTAATATACTGCTTGCAGTATTCAGTTCTGATGTTTAAATGTTCTTTACAAGTGGATTATAGTTGTGAAATCATACTGAAATATGTTTCTCTTCAGGATTTAGCTGTCCGATTGACTGATGATTCTGATCCTTTTTTCCTTTATAATCTTGTCATATCTGAGGAAGATTTTCAGAGGTAAATGAAGTCATAATATATTTGTGAACGTTGTGTCTCAGTTTATTGTAATTACTCAGAATGTGATCATTGGATTTGGGCASTGAGCATGAGAAGCTTAAAAAAACAAAACAAAAAAAATTGTGATCAGCATGTGGTCATGGTCAAAAGGGAAATGTCAAGCAGCACTTCTAAATCATGTTCTGAGGAAGTGTTTCATTATGCAAGGTCTGGCTTACACACAGCCTGTTGAAAGTCAGTTTCTGTCTTTGAAATCAATACATTGTAGTAAAGATACGTAAAATAGACAAGTAGGCAGATAAAACCTTTGAATGGTTGAATATTCCCTAACGTGCAACGCAGTGTCCTTTGCTCCTTCCCTGCATTCTTATCTGATAACCTCATTGTACTGTGCTGTAAGGAAGACAGTTATTTAAAGGAATGTATTTGTTCTGGCACAATAACCTTTCTTGGGTGCAGGCCATTTGCAAGAATTCTTTAAATTAAAAATAATCTCTGGTGATTATTATCCAATCACATGATTATATTTCTTCTGTATTCAGGGTTGAAAATAATAATAAATTTTAATAGCCTGATCCAGAAGGTTCTTTATGCGAGTGGGAATAAAATATTTCATTGGAAATAAATAACACCTACATGTAATATTAATGTTTGTTTCTTGTATTTTGACGTAGCTTGAAATCCCAGCAGGGTCTCTTGGTAGACTTTTCTTCTTTCCCACAAAAATTTATAGATCTGCTTCACCAGTGCATTCAAGAACAGAACAAAGATATCCCAAGGTAGGTAATAAATGTTCTACTGTATATTTGTGTGCGGTTCAAGGTCTTAAAATACATAAGTCAAACGCTCAAAGACTAAGGAACAGTCAGTAGAATGAGGTAACCTAATCTTGTCCCGGGGGTATCTAAATACCCATCAATGAGTGTTACTGACCAAGCCTAAGTCTTGTGGGACCTGAGCAGTGGGATGGGTGTTCAGTAGCAGTTTCCTTATCGGAGCTGGAGATAAAGTAGCAGACATGAGAGGCTGCAGTGCTAGAGTTTCAGCGGCGCAGCTGTGTGCGGGAAGGACCGAGGTGGAAATCTTCCACAGGAGCAGTTAGGGTACAAGGTGTTCTGATAAGGGCTCTCTCTCTCACTTTGCCTAGCTGGACAAATTGTTTCTTTTTTTGTTGTTGTTCTTAAATGTCATCATGTSCCCTAATCTGTTTTGTTACTTGATGTAGAAGCTCAGAATTACCTACACCCCCCCATCCCCGCCCTGGTCAGAGAAGCATTTTAGTTTGTTATTTTCTGTGTGTGAATACTGAGAGAGTTCTCTCTAGATTACCTACATCTAGGAATTATGCCACTTCCCAAAGTACATACTATGTGGTGTGGATTTCCCTTGGTAAAGGGATTACATTAAAGTCATGAGTTCTTTCTTGTGAATTTGTTATGAATGCTGCTGTTGGTTTTTTTTTTTTTTTTTTTTTTTTTTGATTCCTAAATTACTAGTTTTCATTATATGGGCTTTTGAAAATCCTATCTGAATAGTTTTATACATTTGTAACAAAGTGCAAGCATTTTAATTGATACTTATTTGTAGTATCAGCTACAAAAAGGTATTGAATTTCTTTTCCAAACAAAAACTGAACAGTCTTTTCATTACATAAGAATATATTCTTATTTAAAAATAAGTTGTGGGATTTGCAGTTTCAATAAAGAAATGTGTACTGAACATGGCGAATTTTTTTTTTTTCCTCTAGGTTTTTGCTGCAATTAGTTTCTTCAGCATCTGTTCTGGATCACATGCCTGTCTTTCTAAATGTGGTGGAAACAAACCCTTTCAAACACCTTACACATCTCTCTCTGAAATTCCTACCAGGAAATGATGCAGAAATAAAGAAGTTCTTAGCCAGCTGTTTGAAAAGCCTTAAGGTAAAGCAAAGGTTTCTCACAGTTGCAGCTAGGCCTTTGTGCCATAGGTCTTTAAGCATGTTTTCAGTCTCATTGCTTTGAAAGTATGCACCAATAATACCCAATAATTTAATACACCAATAATTTGAACTGGCAGAAAATCAGGTCTTTCTACTTGCAGTGTGTGTAGCAGGCAGCTGTTGAAGGCCCCATCGTTTCTTGCCTTGTGCTGTCAGTCCAACTGCAAAAGGGAAATACTGTGATCTTTGACTCTTAATTCTGCAGTTGACTCAAGCCAACTAAATGTAATTCTAAAGTCTTATGGCCTTCAAAAGACTGATCTCTATAAACAACATATGAAAATTGTAAAGTCGATGCCCTTGGTAGCATGCCAGACTTTATTTAATAAACAAATTAATCATCTCATTGTTAGATAAACACTTTGGCTGTTGTCTGTATTTCAGTTTCATCGATAGAATGGGATTTGTCTCTTTACTGAGCTACGTTTTTTATAACCACCTGATAAGCTGTTTTAGCATAAGAAATTTACAATATTTATGTACACGTTTCTTCATGCAATTCCTTTGAAAATCCTCTTGATAAGATCCTGAAGCCTTCTAGAAATTAGATAAGGGTTTAATTTAGGATATTTACCTTCTATGCTTTTTCATTGTTATTTTTTTAATTTATGAATTATATCTTGTTCAAGATGCAATTTATCTAAAAGTATGTTTTGCCACAAATACGATGGATAAATGGTTACTTAGGCAAGATACACTGATACAATGGAAGTTAAATACTCTTGTATTTTGGAAGCTAAAATACAGGGATTTCAATTGATGTCAATTTGTATATAGGAAGACAAAGAGATGCTGGAACAAAAGCTTAGAAAAACTGAAGAGGATTTTACTAGGCAGTTGAGCTACGCTCAGCAGGTAACATAAAGTTTATCTTTCCTTGAGAAAAAAGAAGCATTACAACTAAAAAATATTTAGTTCTTACTGTTAATTTATGTTCAACTGCCATTTAGTTTAGCTCGTCACACGCAAATATTCATATGTGTGTGTGTGTGTGTATATGCTAATGTGAAGACACRTATTCTCTACATACTCTGAATGGTTGGAAATGCTTATATTGCCAAAAATGGGGAGCTCTGATAGATAAATTAGAAGTCTTGATTTTGCATTATGGGGCCGCTGTTTAATTGCATAATGGGTTCAGCAGTGCACTAGTCCAGCTAGAGCACTTTGTGTTTAAAACTTTCAGAATATACCATGCTGGGGACTACTGGCAGACTGTTTTCTAGTCTTGAGTAATGATTGAAAGATGATAAAATTGGGAATGAAGATTRTTTTATCCAGAATATTAGGAAGATGCTGTTTATCTTCTTGGTGTTTTACTTTGCTGTTTGTAGAATGAACGTGTATTGTAGTGTTTGGTATTGAGTTGAAGCTGCTTGTAATAGTCTCATGTCCTTTTAAGAAGCAAATGTAAAGAACTGGCCAGGATTAAAACTTAGTTCTTTGAGACTCTTTATGATTTGTCAAATAGAGCCTGTCAGAAAAGAGCCAAGAACTGGAGAAACTGAAAAATGAATGGACCAMATATACCACAACACTAACAAGCAAACACAGCCAGGAACTGACAAATGAAAAGGAAAGAGCTCTCCAGGTAGGACACCTGGAAAGAATCACAGTATCTTCAGATATCGGTAGTTTCTTGTTTGAATTTACAGATTTACTGCACAACTACTTAGTTTGCTTTGTTTCGTATTCTAGGCACAAAGCCAGTACCAGCAACAGCATGAACAACAGAAAAAGGAACTTGAAAGTTTGCATCAGAAGAGTATTCAGCAGTTACAGAGCCGACTCTCAGAACTGGAGATCATCAATAAAGATCTAACAGAAAGGAGATACAAGGGAGACTCCACAGTTAGAGAACTGAAAGCAAAGCTCTCTGGCATAGATGACGTATGGCTTATTAATTTTCATAAACAATCCTCTTTCTTTTAGAGCATTATAGGCCTATAGAGCAATATGTATAGGCTGCTAGCCTGTGCATAATGTATCAAGTGAAAATATAGCATACTTACAGTGTCTGTTCAACTTCTCTATCGCCATKTAAATTGTGGACTTCTGTCTTTTGTTAAGAAAAGTTATTTCCAACATGCTAGGAATGCCAGAGAGCCAAGCAGGAGGTGCTGTCGCTGCGTCGGGAGAACACCACTCTGGATGCCGAGTGTCATGAAAAAGAGAAGCTCATTAATCAGTTACAAACACGAGTTGCTGTTCTGGAACAAGAGATCAAAGATAAGGATCAGCTGGTTGTTAGAACAAAAGAAGTACTGGATGCAACACAAGAACAAAAGGTTCCTTTAATTTTCGAAATGATTCTCTCTCAAACTCTGTAGAACCTGGTTAATTGCAGCCTCCACAGATGAGCAAATTTTCTGAATGTAGCAGGTTTCCAGTTACCACTTAAAGATGCTAAATTTTGGCATGAAAAGTATACTTTAAGTTACTTCAGTAAACTTGGGTAGTACATGTTGTAATCCAATTGTAATCCAAAAAGTGGATGGATTGGGAGATCCCTTTATCATAGAGATGCACAGCTACATGTATTTTAAATATTAGATTAGTACTCAAGCAATTATTAAGATTCTCCTTAAAAATGTAAGTTATGTCTAGTGTGTCTGTCTTTAGCACCATGAAATCTTTTGCTTTCTTTTAAAGGTGATATTGGAAGAGGGTACAGAAAAGAAACAAAATCATATYGAAAAACTTGAGGCAACAATTAAGTCACTGTCAGCTGAACTTCTCAAGGTTTGTTGAGCTTTTCGTACCCTTATGAAATGTTTTCCTTTAAGTGTTGCTACTTTTTTTTCTGAAAATATCTGATTTTTTTTTAATAGGCTAATGAAATTATCAAGAAACTACAAGGAGATTTGAAAACTCTAATGAGTAAACTGAAATTGAAAAATACAGTAACAATTCAGCAAGAAAAATTGTTGGCAGAAAAAGAAGAGAAACTACAAAAGCAACAGAGAGAATTGCAGGAAACTGGACAATCTCTTCAAATGAAAGAGCAGGAGGTACTTAGAGAGGCTGGCCCCTCTGCCTTGTAACTGGGATTGTGCATAATGTGTGGATTATTAAAAAAAAAAAAAAAAAGCTTTAAAATGTTTTATATATAGATGTCTTATTYAATTCTGTGTGCATTTCCCCAGCCCCCATAATATGCTGATTTTTAAGAGACATCGATCCTTATGGAAGGAAATTGAAATTGCCTTGCAATTTCTAAATAGCAAATTCATCTGCATGCTTTAGATGACACAGGTGAAAGGTGGTGAAGAAGGAAAGAACAGGAACAGAGTGAACTTGTCTCTGTACMCTTAAATATTACCCTATTAAGATCTTTTATATGTAGAAAAGTTAAATACTTTTCTACTACTACTACTGACAGGTTTATTTTAAAAGAATCGTAGTATTTCTGCATAAAACTGGATTCAAGTTTCTGTAAATCATTTTTTTGCTGAACTTTTTCAGATTCCTGACCTTTTAACYTATACTATAATTTTGCTTCAGTTTCTAATAAATAGTATTCTTGCTTGTATTAAAATTATTATGGGAACGTTGCAGGTTTGCAAGCTACAGGAACAGCTAGAAACTGCAATACAAAAACTGGACGAAAGCAAGCAGTTATTAAAAACCAATGAAAATGGTATGTCTTTACATCACAGTTCTAAGTGAAAACTAACGGCAGGCCGTGCTTTTTAGTAGCTGTGGTTACTGCCAGCCCAGCAGGGGGGTTTTGGTGCGATGCTGAGCAGCAGCTCCAGCACTTGCAGCGGCTGCTTGGGGTAACCGGCCGCCTCTGGCACTTGCCGCCCTCGGGTGGAGCCTGGCTCGTGGAGGAGGGAGCAGGGAGACATGCTGGGAAGCTGCTTGGAAGAGCCTTTGCACGACGTGGGAACTTACGGGGAAGAAAATCAGGCTGGATTGTTACTTTATCGAGGAAGTGCTGCTTGGATTTTAAACAATTGGTAAGGGTAGGAAGTCACCTTGTCTCTTTTTTCCCTCCCCTGTGCAGTAATCACATGGCTAAACAAACAGCTGAATGAAATTCAGATGACAAAGAAATCAGAGGCTTCTAGCAGTCCTCTTGGTGGTGGAAGGACTGGCGTTTCACCTCAAGGCATGGTAAGATACCAGAATAAATAACCTATGGTTACTGTGTAGTCATTATTTCCTGCAAACTGTAGCATGTTCTTTGGCCCTTTCAGCCTATTTTTATTAAATAAGACTTGCTAATTTTGGAATTTTGAATCGATACAGAAAGTTATTTTAAACTGTATTCTCTTCTCTAAAGATTTATTTCCGTTTGTCTGGCAGCTTGACCGACCAGCCTTTCAGAGCTCGGCGCTCAGTCACCCCCTTTCTCCGCTGTATGCGCTCCAGAACTTTCCTGAGCCAGCCTGTAGGAAAAGTGCCAATCCACAGTGTCCAGGAGCAAAGGCAAGCAGCAAGGCTTGTTTGTTGGGCTAGAATGTGGTAGCAAAAACTTTCCAAGTGTAATGTTTGACTTCTCAGATGATGTTCTGCCTGCACAGCCTCCTCCTGCCGGGCTCCAGCTCTCAGGCTAGCTGGTAACAGSGAGCAAATGCCCCTTTGTGCCTGCTGTGCAGCATGAGAGCTGTGAGGGCACAGAGCCTTTCGCCCTGGCAAAGCCAGGTGCTGCCTGCTCGTGGGCACCCTCGCGTTACCCTGTGGCTCTCACCTCTCTGCAGGTTCAGTTTAACACCCAGCTGTCTAAAATGAATCGCTGTGCAGATGGTCAGACTGCAGTGACTGCTGCCTCTGCGCCCCCAGCGAATAAAGAGAAGTGAGTATTTGCTCTGTTTTCTTCGTTATAACACCTTGTCTTCTATGCCTACCTAAGCAAGAAAGTGCCCRAGCAGCTGGTTCTATGTGCTGCCTGTGCCCAGCACCGCGGCCTTGCCAAGTCCGGCCTGCGCCTGCCCAGGGCTGCTCTTTGAGGATGTGGCCAAAGGAACAGGAGCCGCTCGTCCCTTCTGCTGCTGGAGCGAGAGCTGTCAGGGGAAGGGCCAGGCACCAAGCGCCAGCAGCTCTGCACTCCTGGCCGATTCAGGCTGGCTTCCTTCAGTGTTCACAGGAACTTACTGGTTCGACTTCCTGTGTTGAAAAATATATTTTAACTGTGTAGGTACACTTCTTAATGCATTGCTAACTAACTTTGAGATTTATTTATTATTATTTATTTCTAGTGGTGATAGTTTTGGGCTGGAACCAAAGTATTTCAAGAAGAAAGAAGACAGCATTCCGTTACGAGGGCTTAGTCAAAACACACTTAACTCAGGTATGTGTGGAAAGAGTAAAACAGAAGCTTGTTGGACTCTGTAGAGGGCTCTAGTGATGGCTGTTTGACCAATCTCCTATTTCTGCTCCTTGACAGAGTATTTGAAAGCCTGCTTACCAACAAAAGCACACCCCTCAGCAAAACCTGCAGTGACAACTGCCTCTGCTTATTTTCCTGGATAGTAGACAGTGCTCTTAAAGTAAGAGTTCTCTTAATCCATGCAGGGGGGTTTTTGCATGTCCTATAACTAAGATATTTAATAAATAACTACTTACAGGTCAGGCATGAATGCAACCCAACTTTTTTTTTTTTTTTTTTTTTTTTTTTTGTAAAGATCAAATTGCTTCCTTTCAGACTTATAAGCTATAACTTATTCCTTAAGTTATAGTGGGGGGGGGGGGGAACCATGCAAGCAGGCCCCAATCTCTGCGCTTGGACATGGGACCTATGCTCTTCCTTGAAAAATGTGACTTGGCTATTGTAGGAAGGGGTATGTGTGGCTTAGTACTTGGTTAAAAGCTACACGTACTGTGCAGCCRAGTGTGTGTGAACAAGGCTCCTGAGTGATTTCAGGGAGGGAAGAAGGCAATAGTTTTGCAKCAGTTTCTGGAACATGTGCGATCCTTTCTCTCCCCATTTTAATGCTGAAAATTTGCTTAATTTAGGAAACAGGTTATTTGAACAAATACAGTCAGACTTGCAGATAAGGCAGTTTACACGAAGAATCCTAAATAGGGGAACCATGTTTCAACTTCCTTCTGTGACGTGTTCCCCTTGGTGTCCCAGAGAAGATGGGGAATGCAGGTAGTGCTGATATCAAAATGTGTTTTTCAAGGACACGTCCCATACTTCTGGTTCCTAAATATCAAACTAAGGAAAATGTTTGAAAACTTTTTAAGTACAACCAAATGACTGTATATAAATGACTTGTCTTGCAGTGCAGAATGTGTATATTTGTTTATGCTGATCATTCATGTTAATGTATAGTCACTTYTTTTGATATGTATAGATTTCACTGGAAATATTAAATGTTTTTTTTAATCAACTCTGTTCCAATTAGTTACTATAACACCCTAGTATGATCTCCCCTCGAGAGCGATGCCGKGATGAGGTAAGTCCCAGACCAGCACAATGGAGACACGTTACCTTTTCCTGGAGCTTCTTCCAGCTCCTCCTTTTTGCCTTGCACCAGGGCCCTGCGGGAGCAGCACGACCAGCCCCAGAGCCACCCTCTTCTAAGTCTCTCYGCTGCTGCTGGTTGTTTCTGTAGCAAGTGCTAATTTAGGTGAGTTTTTAGGCAAATTTAGTTTAGGTGAATTTAGTTTTATTTTGAAATATGTAAGCGGGTATCAAACAGCAATGTGGTAATTAAAATGTGATCATTTTCTTTAGCCTAGTCCTAATTTAGATTGTATTAGGACAGGAGAGGCCAACAACAGATTCCAGAATCAGGGGAGCAAAAGCTCTAGCATTAAAGGTTAATTTTAGTCAGTACTGACTATCTTAAATAAAATTAATTACATACATATATATAATTTATAAATAATCTGTCTATATATAAACAATTTATTCCTTTATAGCTCCTTGAGGAAAAACAAATCACCACGGCTAGTTCTGCGCTGCTAAATAAAAGAGAAAGCCTCCAAGTGAGGGGCACAATCCTGTAATTTAACAGGTAAAAAATACAACACTCAGACTTTAGCAGGTGTGAAGAGAAGGCTGAGGTCTCACACGCATAGCAGATGATTGTGATTAAGGTTTCAAGAGCAATTAACAATTATTTAAAAATTCATTAAAATATTCAACTTTATTAACAGAATATTTACATTTTTTTTTCCTGCTCTTGGTCAATCATGGTGAATGTTCAAAGGTAAAAAAGCATTTAAGCAATAACCACAAGATGAAAACATTTTAAACCTATACAATACTTTATACACAAATTTATACAAAAAAACACTTAAATAATACAACTGGACACAAAAATATACACTTTTAGAGAAATTCACATCAGTAATTGTATATAAAGCTCTCTTCTGTACTAAGGGTCCTGGAAATTTAGGACTAAAACATTAGCTCTGTAAAGGAAAAGGGTTCTTGTGACAGTCCTCCAAGGCCACTGTAGAGCACACTGACATATTCTCAAGGCTATCAGCTTATTTCAGTTGTGTATTCAAGTTTTTGAGGTCCTTTATGATTACACAAACATCAGAAATACAGTGGTGTATCATAAACGGTACTGAGGAAAGCAGAGTTTTAGAGCCAGTATTAAAACGTCGTAGGCTCAAAACACCCACTTAGTATTTAAGTACTTGTTTAATACTACCGTTTATTCAAAAATAGAAAGAGTAATGCACTTACATAAAAAGAACTTGTACTGTTCAGCAAGCATGTTCACGTGATTTTTATATTAGTACAAACATAAGAAAAAAAATCTGTCATATGACTTTCAGAATAAATGATACCAATTGACCTTCTTCCTACTTGAGTACATTTACATTAAGGCTTTGAATCATCTGACCCAAGATTTTACAACTTTAAAATGAATGGGTCCACATGGGTGCTAGTCTGTCTCATTGAGACTTATCATGAATAAGATTAAAGCTCACCACCTTAAGGAAACAGGACACATGCTCGTAGACTGACTATATATTATTCTTTAGTCTCTCAACTAGGATGTAAGGTTTAATAGTAACAGTATTTTATGGCAAGAGACAAGTGCTTAACTTTTTTTCTTTTTTAAAAGCAAATTATTAATTTAATGGCAACATCTTTGGAGAAACTTCCAGTTTTCTTTTAACTCCTACAAGTTTCATGCAAAAAGATATTTCTTAAGATTACCTTAAGAAATTATATTTTTGACCAAAGTGGAATGTGTATCCCAAACTGCTGATGAAACATTCTAAAAAGTCTTCCTGGCTGTTTTTGTCATACGTTTGTGTCTTGCAGTAATGGTTCTTTAGCCTCACCCGGAGCTTGTGGACTGTGGGGATGGCCGTGACCACCACAGTGCTTTTTCCAGCTGCCAGACCGCACGGTTAGGTTGGTGTGTTCGGGAATAAACAAGGCAACAAGTAGAGCCAACAACACAGAGCATGCTCCAAAGAGAAAGGGGGGTCCAGGAATTATGGAATTCTGAAAAGAAAACTGGAATTATTGTGGAGCCAGAGACATGCATTAACATAATAAGCTAATTACACAGATTTTTAAAAGGGAGAGGACTTTTCCTGTTGCTCTGTCTGCGCAGAGGGAGAGCACCTGCACTGCCTGAGATGGGGGAAAGGCAGCAGGCGYGTCTTGCTAAACACAGCCTCTGGCCTACACTGTGTCCAGCAGGGCAGCAGCTCAGGGGTAGCAACTAGCCCAGATCAGGGCTGGCCTGGTAGAGAGGCTGAAGTCATGTTAGATTTTTCTTAATTAGACATTCATGTACTACGTTAGTCTAGAMGTGTCACGGTGACATGACTTGCAGACCTCAGACCTGTTTCACAGAGACAGATGTACTGATACAATTTTAAGAAGGATACATTAAAGAAATGTGATAAAGAGAAAGAAAAGTGAGTATGTGTGCTTGTAAGTTAGCAAGATAACAGTAATTCAGGCCAAGTTACACAGTACTTTTAATTTTATCAGTATATCAGGTGTAGGAGGAGTTTATATTCAACTCCAAATGAGTGTTATTTTAAAATAATTAAGTATATTTTTCTCACAAATTACTCAGCTAATTAATAAATTTTAAAAAATATATTAAAGAGATAGTGCTGCTTGTTAAGTTAAAAATGTACCTGTTGTAAATGGTATTGTGTGTCCACACTGCCTCCTGATGATGTTTCAGGCATTGGGAGTTCATTCAGTTCAACATGAAATATATAGAATATAAAACCATAAAGTGCTGGTCCCAAACCATTACACAGTCCTCGAATTCCTGTTATCATCCCTTGAACAACTCCTGGAAAAAAAGGGAAAATATACTGTCATCTGCTAGGTGTGTGTGTACACACAAATATATACACACACACTCACTCTCTCTCTCTCCCCCTGTCTATATATATTATATATATATATATATAATGTTCTCCCTATACATAGGTGCTCTCTATATATGCTATCTATCTATATGCTCTATATGATATGAGCAATCAGGCAGCCTTAGTGCCTCCCTGTCACATAGATGCAGACAGGCTCCGAGCCTCCCCCCCGGTCGCACACGGGGCTGTGTCATTGGTCAAAATGAACGAGCAGGGGCCAAGCTGCCCCCGCTGAGGCAGGCGCTGCCCCCGCTGAGGCAGGCGCTGGCACCGGCGCACGCTCTGTGACGCGGGGGCGTGCCGTGTCCGTGGTGCCCGCGCGCACAGACCTACCCTGCTGGTCGGCATCCGCCGTGCGGGACACGAGGGCGCTCACGGCCGGGAACGTGATGCTGGACATGGCTGCGACCGCCCCCGCCGCCCACATCATCCTGCGGAGAGACACACTCAGCTCCGGCGCCACAGCAGCTTCCCTGTCCCCTTCCCGCAAACAGTGGGAAAGGCTCCGCGGCTCAGCTCGGCACCAGCCTAGGTAAGGCAACTGGCCCAGCACGACCCTGACTCAAAATCTTGGTCATGCTCTTTGAATCTTTCTGGAGTAAACAGCACTCAGCTTAAGAGGTACATTTGTTGTAGCTTTTGTGCATTAAGAATCGTGCAAAAGACATCCAAGTCAGATGGGCCGGCTTTCCATCTGTGGCTAGACTTGTAGGAGGAAAAGGGACTTAAAATACACAAAAACAAACTGAAAAGATATTTTAACCCTATGACAGCCAATTAAGAAAACCTGTCTGGGAAAAATGAGGACAAAGCACAGTTTTGGGTTAAGACATTGCCCCATTTGAAATTTAGAATTTCTTTTCAAATGAGAAATCTGTGTATATGACTAGTAACTAAAATAACTTTTCTGCTGCAGCACTGGGCTCTTAAAGCACCTGGATAGTTAAAAGAGTCTTCAGGTAGCACAACTCTATAGTGCTGAGGGGGGGGGGAAAAAAAAACTTTTTTTTTTTTTTTTTTTTTTTTTTTTTTCTTTTTCATTCATGGAGCTACTCATTTCTCTATAATAGTTTTTCCACCCTCCACGTCTCCCTTGGACAAAGAGCCCGCCCTGAACGCGAGCGAGGGACGCACCAGGGCTCCGAGCCGAAGCCGTACCACGCCAGCTGCAGGATCTGGAACCCCAGCCCCAGCAGGATGGTGTTCTTATTGCCAATGGACCGCATGAGTAAACTCAAAACTATAGTCTGGCAAGAAAATAAGTACAATTAAAAACAAGAATTAGTGTTTTGCTGCATTACATATAAACTATGAATTGAATTAAAAAAAAAAAGGGGGGGGGCGGGAAGCCATATGTGCAAAATAGATAAGTTTGGGGGTTTTTTCCCCCCACTGTAATAAATACATATGCTATATGAGCAAATCATTATCCCTTCCTTGAGAGGGAATTCAGTTTTCCCAACCCAATACACTCTGGATACTAATAAAACAAACCTGAGCCATGGCAGCAGGCTTTTTTTTTTTTAATCTAAATTAGTTAAAGGAAGAGTGGAGGCTTAGAAAAACAGCTACAGAAAACATGAGGCACATTTCTGGAATTTCGCTATTGTGGAAGTTGCCTATAGTGCTTAGTTCTCTTTTGACGCTACAGAACAATAAACTCGATAGCAGTAATTCACCTGTGCAATAATGGAAAGAATCCCGAGGACTGCTATAAATGCTGCAACACTTTCAGATGAAAATCCCATTATCTACATCAAAAAAAAAAGCAATTTTGTTGTTAACAGTAAAACATATATTGTCATAGTGCAGACCCTGGGGGCGGGGCAAACCACCCGCCCAGAAATCTAATTCAAACAGTTCTACTCAATTTGCACAACTATCACTTTTTTCACTGAATAAGAGAAAAGGAACATGAATGGAAAGTTCCCTCCACAATAATGTGGTGTAACGTGGGGAATCTCCTAAGCCAGGATGAGACAAATGATTAGAGAACATACAAAATGGCGTAATAACACACTCCTCTCCCGCCTCAGTTTTCCTATTTCTGAGAGGAAAGAGGGCTAAAAGTAATTAAACTCAGTGTTGTTCATATGAAGATGTTTAGTTACCTGTCTGAGGTATAGAAAGAAGCTGGAATATTGACCCGCCTCTGGGAGGTAGGAAAGAAAGACTGTTATGCAGATGAGCAGCACAATTGAATCCTGGCCAACTTTCTTCAGCGACTGTGGCGAGAAAAACAAAGTGTTACCAAACACTGACCTGTCCTGTTCAGAAAAGCAACTAACAAGCACAGGGGGGGACTGAG
>NW_020455205.1:6543587-6603193 GCF_003342845.1 Nothoprocta perdicaria | reverse complement strand
AGCAAGAGAAAGGAGGAGAGAGAGAAAAGAACGAACAAACTTGGTAAACACAAACTTTTTGTCTCAAATTCGGTATCTACAAGTGCCAAACACTCCATATTGAAGTGACTTACTGCAAAAGGGTCAGCCTGTTCCCAAGAAATGGGTGCTCCCCAGGATGCCGGCCTCATCTTCTCCGGCAGCGATTCTGGGACCGCAACAAGAATAAAGCAGATGTCGAGCAAGGCGATTGCCGTGGCCAGCACCACCACCAAGCTGTCTCCATAGACTCGACCAAGGTAGGCACCGATTGCAGGGCTGGTAACTAAACTTGCTGCAAAAGTTGCTGAAACCTAAAACGAACAACAGCTGGTGAGATTTACAGCCATGTCACTGGAAAATACCATTTCCTAGTTCTTTTTTGAGTTTCAAAAGCCTCATCATTCCACTTGRCAGTGAGTACAGGTAACTTTTCTGCAGCTATGAATTCTAGGTGGCCAAAGTTTGGAAGACAGCAGGCCTTTGGTCAAAGCAGGCAGTAACATGAGGCTCACAGCACTCCCATGTACTGACATAATTAATTTTAACCATCCTTCTGGCTGCTTGCATTTTTGGGAAGCAATAATCTCTATTTCACCTGCATTCTGGTGAAACGTGCAATGCCTACTGCTAAACTGAAAAGGTATTACCAGGAAGGAAAGTTACAGGCCTGGATGACAAGAAAGATTAAGCAGATGAATTTTACTCCAAATTAAAATTTATTTGCCAAATAAATCAACTTTGAGAAGCTTTACTAACATCACTATTTAGTTGGTATTTAACACCACAGGAACAGAAGCAAAACCTAGATACGTACCAGCCCATAGGCCATACTCCTTTCATGTTCTTGGGTTATGTCTGCTACATATGCAAAAACCACTGAAAAAGTCACTGCAAAAACTCCAGAGACAGAAATAACAGCGAAGTACCACCTGGGAAAAGGTAATAACAAAAGTCAGGACAGCTAAAAAGACATATAAAATCTCTATTTACAATCTGAATGCAGCTCAACAATAAGTTATCTTGTCTAACTTTTCCTAACAAATAATGAAATAAACTTTCACAAAGACATKATTATAAATGTCTCTTGAATAGCTGTGTCATTTCTCCTCACCACGCTAAGCACAAAGATAAACAGCCTGCCCCGGTCTGCAAAAAAAGCTGCTGTGATTAAGTGCTTGTAAAAAAGTCAACAACATAGCAACACCTTTGGCTGTACACCCACGACACAAGGCAAAGCAGAAACCSTCTTTCTGAAAGGTTCTGAGCTTTGGGATCGCTCAGCATCAGCCTCATCTTTGTGCCCAGACACTAGCACTGATTTCACCGGAATCTCAGCCACACTCAGACAGAGGCTGCTTCCCAGAAGGAGAGATGTGGAACTGGAGCCCACGCGAGCAGAGGGGAAGCAGCTCTGCCCCGTGCTGGCGCTCCCCGCACCGGCTCCCATTCCAGCTGCACCCAAAGCGGCAGCGCAGGCTGCTCTTGCACACGAATTTTTGCCTCTGGAACATCCCAGGAGTGCGGGTGCTGATGACAACCTGCCAAACCTGCACATAGTGCCAAAGCAGACAGACTGTAAACCTTGAGAAAACAACATAAAATTTGAGCAACATGTTAGGTTATCATGGTTGCTTTTATGCATTATGTAAGAATATAGATGCGTTAATAAATATATGTAATAAAGATGTGTTTCAATTAGCTGAACTGTTTTCCAATGCACTTTTCATTTTTGCAAGTGCACTGAAGTAGTGAAGTGGGGGGAGTCCAAAACCCAGGGCTCCAAGTCAGCAGCTCCTAAGTTCCCTTTCGAGGCGTTTGGGCTTAGGAGCTACTGTAGTTTGACTCTGCTCACTAGATTTCCACAGAGGAATTCGAAAGCCCCAACTTACACTTGAGGACAAAGAATGCTGTATCAACAATGTAACAAACACACCAGTCTTACACAAAAACAAGATACACTACATACCTACTACATACCTACTTCCCTATGTATCTTCTTGTATAGCAAAAAAGAATGTGCAGAATACATTGTATATAAAACACAGATGAAAAACATTAAGAAGCAGTAAAGTCTGGTTTGAAAGAAGTTACTAACCATGGGCTGATCTTCATTAGTGGTATTGGTGCACAGGTGAAAAATACTGTTAGCAGCAAGAAGGACTTTCGTCCCCACACATCGGACAGGGCCCCTATGAGTGGGGCACTCAGGAAGGATAATAAGCCCTGTGAAGACAAACACTCCCCGTTAAACTGCATGGTAAGCAGCATGACAGCCCATGTGCCACAAGCTGTGAGCAGGCTGTGGTTCATAGTTACCAGGGTTGGCAATTCCACACTGCAGCACATCAAAGGCAACACAGTCAAGCATTTATAAGCTTGTCCCACATCTGCTTACCTAACATTTGATTTTCATTGCACCAGAGCACCCCAAACTCAATGCAAACCTGATTCAGTTGTCAACATCAGTCCCAGGCCCCATGTTTTACCATTTCCTATCTTTAAGTCACATGAACAGAACATGACAATACACTGCTTGAGWGTATACAAATACTTGAGCACCAAGCTCCTCATGAAACCCAATCCCCACATTTTAATACAATTTGTATCACCCGGCCTTAGTCAGATGACTTTCTATTCTTTGGTGAACTGGAACACAAGGCACAGCCCAAACAGTAACTTCGTAATAATAAAATGTTGCATTTCTAGGGTTTTTTTTTTCAGCAGCAGTTTATTTCCACCTTCTATTCACAACTTCAAAGTGGCTCTGAAAGCCTCTCCCATGCTCCACTTAACCAGCAGCATTTCCATCTTCCCCACCATTCATTTTAAGCTGTATATGCAATTACTTTAACTTTTGTCACCCTACCTTTACTCCTTGAATTAGACCATTCATTAGAAATGTATGTTTTGGGAAGGTTTCATGCAAAACCTAGAGAGAGAGGAAAAAAAATTACATATCACACTGTCATATGCACAGCATTAAGTGCTGTTCTGCTGTTCAGGATGCAGCCACCACCTACAGTGGCTTATAACAGCACAGAAAGTAGTTTTATATTTCCATGGATACACACATGTACACACATGTACACTTATGGAGATAAATGAGGGAAAAGAGAAGAATGATTTGGAACTGTAAGCACTAATGTTCAACAAGACTGATGCACAGAAAAATGTGAGTCTAATCCCATATTACTTAGTGGCCACATTTTCAGGGTCACTGTGCTGTGGGAGTGGAGAGGAAGAMGACAGATACATGGGCTACTCCCCACTCCTGTTTTGCAAAGAAAGAACACTAAAGAAAAGAAAAATCTGATAAAAGTGCTCTTTTGTAAGGCTCTTCATAGATGTTTCCTGTACTTACAGACTCGAGCCTTGTCATGTGGTATGTGAGCTGCATGTGTGTATCTAGCGCTRCATCTGCTCACATGGGATGCATCCAACACAGTGCACATTCCTTGACCATCACGTTACAGCAGAAAGTCAATTAGTAAGAAAACATTATTTTTAAAATAAAAGCTTGAAGCTTTTATCTTTCAACAGCTAGTACAGTCTGTATGTATTCCTTTATAGGTAAGATGGAAAAATGTCCTTTTCAAAACATCCCCACAATTAGTATGATAAAGTTGGTGCTCTACCTAGGTCAGCATGGACATTTCCGGAAAATACAGTAAAATGTCTTAATGCAGAACAGGAGACAGCCCTGACACAGGCACAGTGCTTTAAGCAGCTAATTTATAGTTATGTCACATCATTACATAGCTTTAATGCAAGTAAGTTTAAATATCTGATTCCATATAACAGTACAAAACTTTTCACTTGCAGACCTGAGCAGATTTATGACATAAATTTCATGTAATTCAGCAATAAGGTGTGCAGTGTCTTTGCCATAATCTCCCACATAGCAAGAAAGATGCAYGGGAAAGCCAAAGCTATCACTTACCACCAGAGTGGGTGCTGTTAGGAGTCCCCAAGCAAAAAACTCCAAAAATATCACTATCACAGCATGGTAGACACTAGGCGAACCTATTCCTTGAGGCTAAAACAAGACATTAAAAAAAAAAAAAAAAAATCACTACAACATACACGACAAGCTGTCACACTCATAAGAAAGACAGTTAAGACACGAAACAGGACTCTGAACATCTGAGTCCTTGAGGCACTCCAGGCAACCAGCACAAAGGGAAAACCCCTTCCCAAGCCCTTGCTGCAAGTATCCTCAAGTGCCCTGCTGATCTGCAATGTATAACGCATATTCCCATTTCAARMAAAAAAAAAAAAAAAAAAAATCACCACTTACACCCCTGCTCTGGGAAACATGGATGCTGATGAAAATGGAAACAGCTTCTTCGATAATTTGATTTTTTTCTTAAGAAAAAAAGACACAACGTTGCATGGAAATCAATGTTTCATCATTTCTAAACTCTATAGCTTTCACATTCACTTAGACCATTCATTCACTTAGACCATTCAATTAGACTTTAGGATATCAGACAACACTACTGAACTTCTGTTAGCAAAAGGCAGTGCAGTGAAGTGCAAAACTTTCATAGTTCTTAATAAAAAAACTGAAATAAGGAAAGTCAGAAATGAATCACAGGAAGCACACTGATAGTTTCCCCAAATAGCTTTCTCCACCATGAGTAGCCGCAATGTAATTCATTGTTGCAATGTTGCGAGACCTGCACAGAAGATATTTCCTGAAATAAGAAAATTCCTGTTCTTTGGTAATCCAGCATAATCAAAAGCAGCTTTTGAAGAGAAGGGAGGAACAGAAAGCAAAAGCAGGAGCAGGAGAGCCTGCTCACTTCTTTCCTCTGTAAATACGAGCCTGTCAGACAGCATGCCACAGCTCCTCGCTTGCAAATTGAGGAAACGCTGCAGAAGGTATTTTCATACTAAGGCACTAGGAACAACTCATCAGAAGCCTCACACACATCCTTTAATCTCAACAGCCCTGCTCAACTCTCCCAGCGCTGCGCGAAGCCGAGATGCTGGCGCTGCCTCATTCACACTGAGCAAACACAGGCCGAACTTCTCGGCCTCTTCTCGGAAAGGCTCTAGCAGGACCTTATCAAGGTGCATAAATATCCGAGAGCTGGGATAAAGACGACAGAGTCAAGCTCTCTGCAGAAGCATCAGC
This sequence comes from Nothoprocta perdicaria, assembly GCF_003342845.1. Classification (NCBI taxonomy): domain Eukaryota; kingdom Metazoa; phylum Chordata; class Aves; order Tinamiformes; family Tinamidae; genus Nothoprocta; species Nothoprocta perdicaria. The sequence continues at coordinate 6,598,032 of NW_020455205.1, read as the reverse complement.
GACAGGATGGTGCAGAAACTGAAATACTGGAAATTCCACTTAAACATCCTGGGAAGGGAGGAGGATGCTATGCAATTATTTATTGGGTGAAACGCAGTCATTTACACAGCTAAGCCATGAGGACAGTCAGACACAGGAGCAGGCTGCCCAGAGAGGCTGTGCAGGCTCCATCCTTGGAGAGGCAAAACCTGCCAGGACGCAGCCCTGGGCAGCCAGCCTGGGGCAAGGGGGGAGCCGGGAGGAGCAGCCTTCCCTTTGGAGGTGCCTTCTGACCTCAGCCTCCCCACAGGACTGTGTCTGAGCTGGGGGATGCTCCAGTCCTACTTTTATTACAAGGTTTCTRCTGCTGATGCCAATCTCAAGTCTTTCAAAATCCTGATTATTTCAAAGCCAGAGAAAGAAAACAAACAAACAACACTCAAACCTTTAACCCAAAATGTACCCTTACACACTCTGGTACCAGATTCTTCAAAAAGTTATTTTTAAACAAGCCCAAACTCATTTATTTGAAAGTAGAAAGTATTCCAGACAATATTTTCATTATCTATCAACAGACCAGCAACTTCACAGCTTCATCTTATGTTTACAGCTCATTTWCCCAACTCCGTAAAGCTACCCAAGTTCGGAATAGTTTTCCTCTAACTTTGTGCTCTGCTTTTGAAACTGGAGGACAACGAAGGCAGAAACCCAAGCGCCGCCCGATGTTCCCTCTCCCGGCTCGGGAAACATAAGTTAAAGCTCCAGGCTCTGGCAGCCTATTCAGTCGTAACCAACGACAGCTACAGGGGGAAACTCTAGAGCACGACGCTACAAGGCTGGCAGCAACCTGCTCGTTCCCACCCTAAACGCGAGCGAGCGCTGCATGTGCAAGCTGCAGCGGTTCCCTCAGGGGAGCCGGCTTSGCTTCTCGCGCCCGCGCCAGGTGAGCAGGTGGTTACGGCCTCATGGAGGGGACGCGCGAGGGGCCCGTCCCCCGCGGAGGGGCCGAGCGGCCGCCGCGTTGCGCCGCGCGCCACGGTCCCTCTCGGGCCCCGCCAGCCCCGCAACAACGGCCCCTTCGGGAGGCGGCGCGCCGGCCCAGCGCTGCGGGGCCCGGCCCGGCCCGGCCCGGCCCGGCCGCCGAACCCGCTCCGCTCCCGCCCGCCGGCCCGCAGAGCGGCCCGCGGAGACACCCCGGCCCCGCGGCGGCCTCCGCCGCCGCCCCGCGCCTCTCCCCGCCCCGCAGAGGAAACAGAAACGGCCGCGCCTCGCGCCGCCGCCCCAGCTCACCGTCCCGCCATCCTTAATGATGATCTTCTTGGCCAGCATGATGCTGCGGTTCACGGCGCGTTTCTTCTTCTTCCCCCCCTGCGTCATTTTACCATCCTACGGCCCCGGGCAGCGACGGGGCGCGGACCCTCCGCAGCAGCCGGGCCTTCCCCGCCTCCGCCGCCACCGCTCACGCACCCGGCGCCATCTTGGCGAGGCAGCCCTGCCGCCGCACATCACGCGATCGCACCATTGGCCGAGCGCCGGTCACGTGCGCCGCGAGCTCCCCCCCTCCCCCCTCGCTCCCACCTGCCGAGCGGCAGCGCCCCCGGGCGGCCATGACGGGGAGGCGCCCAGCGGCCTTCCCGAGACGCGAGGCGTGTTAGTAGTCACAAGATAATATTCATATTATATTGTATACACACACACACACACATATATATTGTCTGCCTCACCAAGGGCACCCTAGCAAACATCACTGGACATACTTCCCCCTCTCGCCTTTCCTAGGCCAGCTGCCCCATCCTTGCCAGGCTAGGCGCCATCTTCTCCCGCCTCCTCACAACAGCCTGGTCCCCAGGTGAGGGGACACTGAAGGACAACCGGCACAGGACAACCCCACGGGGTGCCCAAACACACGACTAGAGGCCAAGCACACAACCACAAGCCAGATTCATCTCAAAAGTGCAGTCTGGAGCCCTCTGCCTTTTCACGGCCAAGTTTCGAGGTCACTTAACTTTGATAATCTCACACAGACAAGCTGCTTCCCAGAGCCTGATTTACCACCCTCCACTGTGGGTTAGAGGACAACAAGGAYGGGATTCACAAGACACAGCCAGAGCAGAGAGGGTCTTCTAGAAATGCTTGTTGCTGTGGCTCGTATCTCACCTGTGTCAGCACTGCCACGTGGCCGTGCTGAGCAGAGCGACAGTAACCCCCTACGCGGCCAGTCTCGTACCCGGCTCTCCAAGCACATACCCACATGTGGTCTTTTCACGTGCTTTTATAAGGCTCCATCTGCTTCCCCAAGACCTGCACCTCCTATTGCACTCCTCCCCAGCCYGAGCTGCCCGGCGCCCGCAGAGCAGTGGTGAGCACTGCCGCCCCGCTGAGCCTCGGTCCGGATGCACACGGCTGACCCAGGCTTGGTTACGGCGYGGAAGGTACCACATTAGCAAGTGATACCAGGAACTCGATTTGGGTATCTTTTTGCCTCACAGACACATATGATCCGTCACCCACCAGCAACCGACCTACCTAACGTTACTGCTCCTCTGCAGAGCACCAGCCAAAGGCTACATTACCTCACACAGACTTGCAGGTGTCCCCATAGGCAGCTCGTAAGATTTGAGGAGGCAAATCTCTGACCCGAGCTTACACTAAAACTACGAGCTTTTAGAGACAGCATCCCAGTTTCTCCATTATGATGCAGCTTTAAGGAACATGGAATTTCACTATGCATAACCCTCTTCAGGTCAATAGAGTCTCACATTAAGATCTTAAGGGCAAGCAGACATGAGCTGATGATGCAAGCTGGATTTACTGGGCTATCCAGAGCAAAAAAGGTGTCACAGGCCAGCAGGCAAGGGCAGGCCTCAAGGACAGCACAGTCCTTAGGAAGCAGCCATTGCTATCATCAGACATTTAGTATAAGTCTTAATTGCACCAAATATGCAATGACTGGGGGGAAAAAAAATCCCATGCTCCAGAATTTCTTACCCTATTATTTGAAAAGATGATTTAAAATACTAGTATGGTTTCAAATCCATTCCTTGAAGACAGAGTGATTTTATTTTGGTAGGAAACTGCACCCAGATATATATGATATATAAAGAACTTGGGTTGAAAATGTTAAATATATTTAGACCTCAACAAGGGGATTGTGAAATTAGAATTATTAAAGTTTTTTGTTTCATCTATATTTCAAAACAATCTTTGGTCATTATCCCCAAATAAATGCATCTTAAGACAAATAACAAGTTTGCTCATGTGGGCTGAGCAAATTATTCAAGTAAAAAATCCTAAATTCAGATAAAACTCTAGAGAAATACAGAAATGTGTCTTGCTTTTGCTGATGTGAATTTTAACGACCTTCAACCATTCTGTCTGGGTGGAAATCTCAAAATTCACTTACCTAAATAAATCCAGAAATAATTCATTCTGCCTTTATTTAGCTAGAGACAAATTCTTGGCAATCACTTTATTCTCCTGAAAAGAAACAAAGCAGTTTTGTCTGTGACACCTAAACAAGTGTATTGTTCAACCTTCTATACAAAGTTAACAAGTACTATCTGTCTGCTGGAAAAGATAAAATCTTTTTGGAAGCAGAATGAAAACAGAGTCATTAGTTATATATCAAAGGAAAACCTTACTTCTAAAGCACAGACAATGGCTTCAATTGTTATTTGGACTGTAATTTAATTCCTGCCACACAACAGTGTAAAAAAATAAGTTTAAGTCACTCTGCATATGGTCAGAGTGAATTTTATAAAAACACGTGATGGAAATAGAGAGTTTTGGAAAATATTGGAGCATAACCGACAAAATGATCTGATTTTATTATCCCTCTCTCTGGAATGGTCAGAAGAACACCTTATTCACCCTCAGCTAAAGAAATTTCAACTTTTAAATTGTAATTTGAATCAATTCTATTATATAATAGAGGACATATTATATACTAACTTTCCTCTGCTATCAATAATATCTGAAAAAAAGAAAAAAAAGTTACCAACTGAATCACCAATTGCTCCTGGTAACCTGTGTCAAAATTCCTCTACTAAGAATTAGTGCTTCACAATTGCATGTCACCCTTTGGTTGTTTACACTCAAAGGCTGTGAAAAAAACTACAAAGAATTTTCCATACTGCAAAACTAATGCCTAGAGATTTTGCAAAGTGATTCGAAAAAGTCACATAAAGAGCTAAGGAAGAAGCAAGCCTAGGATGCATTAATCGCAGATATAAATCAATACTTTGAGATATATATCTCAAAGATATAAATCAATACTTTGATATATTTTACTTTGAGTAAAAAAAGAGTGAAATAATATCCTTATTTATTCCCCTGAAGTCACAATTCCTCCTTGGGTAATCTGTGTCCAATTAAAAACATCTAACTTCTTATTTTCCAAATAAAAATGTAAAACAATACAACTTTATATTTTGATAGAAAAAAATATAGTAGCATGTCCAGTCAATGAAAATCAGTATCACAGAAAATTTTCAAAGAATTATCAAAGATGTCATCAAAACAGCTCAACTTACTTTCTTGCTCTAGGCTAAGCGTCTAAACTTAAAGAATTTAGGAGCTTTTATGTTATTTACCTCAAAGACTTCAAGCTACTGACATGAAGATTATTATTATATATCATAATATTTTAGAATAGATCTATAATAAATGCAGAAGTTCTACTTGCTGATTTAAGTCTTGTAAGTCACAATATAATTCTGTTAATAGAGCTAATAATTTGATACATTTTTACCACCATAAGGATGCTGCTTACAGTAAATCCAAGGCACAACAAATAAGCCTTACTGTATCAGTGAGCTGGTAACTAAACATCTACTTGCCATATGCAGTGCAACACACGGCCCCATACAATACTGATTACTGCCAAAGAGGATAGTGAGCAGACCAAGACCTCAGTGTGGAGAAGTTCCCTTGGCAAATTTGCTCAGTACATTCGCAGCCGTACACCAGGGCACATGCTGGTGCCACTAACAGCATCCTCCCAGGAACGCCCTCACTGGTGGCAGCGTGGCACCAGATAGCACAGATTTTGTATAGCTTATAACACACATTTTTGTTCAGAAGCCCCTTTCTCCTCTTGCACTACACAGCCTGTGTATGCAAAAACACAAAGTAATTTCTACTCCCCATCACAAAGCAGACAACAACCTTCACACTTCAAAATCAAGGTTGAAGCAACGAATTTGGCAACTCTCTGGCCTCCCACGTACCCTGGGAAATTAGATCAGATGTTCCCTACCACGACCATCAGGAAAATCCTAGCCCTGAACAAGGGGATTGGGATTTTCAGGCCAGAAGAGATTGCAGACACAGCCATAGGAATACTGGAATATAACTCACAAGAGGTCATGATACAGTGGTCAAAAAGAATCCTGTCTCAGTCAAAAATATGTTTCTGGCAAAAATTCAGTAAGTTTTAAGTTAAAACATACCATTAAACAAAAATACTAATTGCCGTGTTTTTAGAATTTATACAGAGCTATAGTAAAACAAAACACACAAAAATATGGAATAATAAAAGTTAAATAAAACTTTTTTTTCCAGGTTATTCCTCCCTCCTTATATATGCATAAAGGCAACCCTCTGAATCTATAACTATCTCAAATCATACTCTCAGTAAAGCTGGGAAGCTTAAGTGACCTTATCGGCACATAAGAGAGAGAGTATTTTACCTCATATTATGGATAAAAGAGCACCAAATTAGTTCAAGTAAACTTCATTCTCTTGTTTCCTGGTATTACATTGAAAAAAAAAAAATATTTTCAAATTGCTGGAAAACACTATATATTAGAATTTATATACTATGTAAATAGTGTAGTCATACAGAAACATCAACATATAAAATTCCCATGAATACCTCATTTTTTCAACATGTATGAATATGTAATTTATTTTTGGGCTTATATATGTGAAGTGTCATTTAAAATATACTGACAATAGAGAAAATCTTAAAAACATTATTCATGGCAGCACATAGGTAGATACAGGCTTAGCATATAAGCAACTGTTACTCAGCTATAAAGTGCTAAAGAAATCATTATGGCTAATGACTGTCAGAACATGGACGGAAGGCTGAAAGACATATTAAAGGCGTCAAGGGCAAATTTTACTGTTGGATGCAAACGTGCAGCAATTGTTCAAGAATGAGCACCGTTATTGCACCTCAGGACAGATTTTCTACTTCTAAGAGTTATTAATTCACCTGAGTAAGAAATAACTAGAAGTTATAAATTCAACTGAATAGCAAATTTGGATTCACATTAACTGGGGCAGAAGATATCACCTATTTAATACTAGGTATTTTTGGCACTTCCCCCTGTGTTTTTTCCACACAAATCTTTACTTAGATATCTAGATCTAATGAGCTCACCTGGACAGAGTGAAACTCTTTAGTTCTGGTATAACTTCCTGTAGAAAAAGAAATAAACATTAAAAATGAATGGGACAATAGAAAAAAAAGTCAAGGAAAAATTTTTGGACTTACAAAACTGAACACTAATGATAATGTAAAAAGGTAATGTAACATAATAATACACTGCCACATACATGGTACAACACCATGCTATAGATAAACACTACCTTCATTTTTTCTTAAATCTCATTTTTACAAAAATACACATTTAAAAGAAGAAAAGTCCTCCCCAATCATGATATCTAGCAAGAAAAACTGTCAACAGGACAGAAATTAATAACAAGTTCAAATCTGAAAGTGATTGCTTAAGTACAACAGAACATGAATAGCTGATAAGGAAATATATTACAAGATGGGAGTTACAGATAGCAAAAAAACACAAGAAATGTATCCATTCTGAAGTCATTTAACAAAATCCATTACATTCTTTTCAATTACAGTCATAAAAATAAGTTAGAAACACAAAGCTACTACATATTTCTAAACAAACAAGACAAAACAAAAAAAACCAAAACAGAGGACTGTTGGAGTAACCAAAAATCAAGCATATGCTACCAAAATATTATTGATTTCTTGAAGAAAAATGAAATAAAAATTACAGTAAAAAACAGATACTGCTTTGCCTAAGCAGGAAACAGAACTTTAATCTACTCATCACTATTAAAGCAAACAAAAGGAGAAGCTGTGTCAATTTGCCTAAAATAATTAAGTTAAATTAACAGTACTATCAATGCAAATTCTTGAGGGGGAAAAAAAATTAATGGGTACTTGTGGATAACACAAAAATACAGTTTTTAAGGAAGAATTTGCCTTACTTTATTACCCTCAAGATTTTTTCATCACCAAATTGATTTATTTTGCTTTCAACATAGGTCTAACAGCTTACTGTTATTTGAACATTTACCATGTATCCCAGATATTCTTAGGTAAAACTACCAAATACACAAGTATTCAATAAATATCAGTACTCCCATTATGCTAGTCTTAAAAACAAATCAAGTTATTGCAAATAAATACCTTGCTATAACTTTATAAATATTTAAATAAAGTTATGATAAGCATAGGTTAGCCTCCTAAATATACAACTAAACTAACAAATCCATTATCTCTTTTTTTCTTTGAGAAAAGTAGTTCAGAGAGTCAGGTTTGTTCTTGAAAGTTATGACTTGTACTTTTGTCTGTCTCCAAGTGTTTTGTACTAGCTATACATCTTTGGTTAGTTAATGAGTAGTAGAATTAATACTGCCTCCCTATCCCAGATCTGAAGGCATCTTAAAAAAAAAAAAAAGAAAAAGAAAAAAAAGAAAAAACCCAAAACCACGTATGCAGCCTTTCAGATTCCCAAGGCCTGAGGTTTAAGAGATTGGAAAATTCTCCTCAAATGCTTTCTCTTCCCAGAAAACACATATGGGCTTCCCTCTTTCTAGTGCATTGCTTTTAACGTGAAGGGCCTAAGTGTATTTGCAAAGGGCAAAGGAGATGCAGCTAAAATAATGCAGATTCATACATCCTTCATGGTACCAACATATACAAAGTGTTTAATGGCATCTGCACCTCTACCAGAAAATTTAAGGAAATTGTACATTGAAAAAGGAGAGGAGTCACTGCTCTAAGGACAGGATTTACTGTTCCTTAATGAAGGAAGTATACTGTCATTTTCCAAAGATGACTTACGTTGTTCAAAGACAAATATATCTTTTTCCTTTAAATTGATGCTTAAGTACACTAGTGTATATATAACTCAATTTTTATCTAACAGTACCCAGCAGTGTGATGAATTTTAGCCTATTTGCCTCCTTACTCTGCAACTGCTTTTAAAGTGCCTGCCTCTCCTTTCTCTCTCCTTTAAAAAATAATTTCTTATATAAGTTACCAATTAATATCATCTGAATATTTCTACAACGGTGACTCACGGAATAAGTATTACTGTTCATCCCAACTCAAATAATAATCACTACCAACCATTTCCCAAATTATTTCAGAGATTTATACATTCTTCCCTTCCTACAGTGAGCTTTTTGTGTAGTAGCACTGTAAGCTATTGTTGTATGCATACATTTTAGCACACATTGTATTTCAATAAAGTGACTACATTTAATTTGTGATAGATTTTGCTACATTGAATGTTACAGGTGGAAGCTTTAGTACTAAAGTAAATGGCTAATGTAATTTGGAAGAAATTTGACCACCTATTAGTACTGCTCCTGCAGCTATGGCATGCCAGGGCAGATCTACAATTCAGGAAGCTTAAGAAACCCTTAGCACAGATCTCACAATCTTGCTAGCACCAGCAGAAGAAAGTGTTCTTACCTGGCTGATGTAAGACCTTTTGCACTTACAATACTTCATTAAAAAAAAAAAAAAAAAAACACCTCACAGCACTTTTATGAAATCCTTTCTCTTGTCAAACCATAACTGAGATGCTCTGGAAAACTTCTAGTCAACTGTGGAAAGCTGACTGTTATAATTCAATAAAAACACCTCTCATCACAATGTTTTCAATAGCATATAAAAAAAAAAGTGAGAAAGCATGAATAGAATAAAAAGGAACTAAACATTTTTGTCACCTGTCGTTCTACACCTGTCATTGCTGATATCTTTTTATAAAAAAATCATACCTTCACAAGGGTAACACATGGATGAGCAGTCACTTTAATACCTGTTGTGAGAAGGCCTCCTGGAAACAAATGATTAAGACAGCTTTTTGTGTTCATTAATTCTGCCAGTTTTTGTGTGTGCTTCTGGCTAAACCAGCTATATATAAATATTTAAACAAGCAACATGTTCCTAACAGCCTGACTCATTCTGGATTTTTTTTGTTGTTGTTTTTGGTTGGTTGGTTCAAAACAAAAGGACAGTATGCTTTTATATTTACCTATTGCACAATAAATTACCTTTCCATTAAAGTAATTCCACCACTAGACTGAATAGCTCTAGAGAAACCATTTGGTCTGTAGGCTCAAGGACTCTAATTAAGCCATTACATACAAGTGCACTGAAACAGCCTTGGAGAGTTCATGAGTAAACAACACACTAAAGACAGGCCAAAAAAACCCCAAAACAACCTCCCTCTGTAATAAAGTACAGTACAGGATACAGATGATATATGTAACGACTCCATATGGAGCCATTACAGGCAACAGTAATGCATTTAAAATATTTATTATGTTAATTCTTGAGAATATTTAAAACACAACACCTACCTTAAAGGTTCTAGCAACAAGTTGATTTATAATCAATTGGGGGGGTGGGGGAAAAACAAAAACAAAACAAAACAAAAAAAACACACACAGCATCTGGGCAAGCACTCCATCCCAATCCTAACCACAGTGTGTGGCTACTGCAGGAACCTTTGGCCTGTGTTCACAGGGTCCTGGCTCCTTGGGAATTCTAATAGCCATTCGGAGGACAGCTGGAGTTTTATCACAGACTTCTAGCTTTTACTCTGAATTCCTTCCCCTGTGTACTTGGCTGAGAATGTTACCATTCTCATAATAGCTTTATATATGCAAGAGAACAGGTATCTGTTGTCAATCAGTCTTCTAAAAATATAAAAATATTTGATATTTGATATTGTGAAAAGGTCTTTCAATCATACTTCAATTTTCAGTTTTAATAAGGAATATCTAATTAGAACGATCACTTTAGAACTGATGTGTATTCAATTGATTTCATGTAAATGGACAATTAAAAACATATTGACTACGATTAAATATAGTCAAATTGCAAAAACATACAATCTGACAATGTTGTCATGTGCTCTTTCAAAGAGTGCATAGAACATTTCTGCAGCAGTCAAAACAGTAAATTCTTTTGATGCAACTCCAGTCAAAGCTGTAAACATTCCGAATTGCAGTTTCTTGGAACTTTTTGTTCCCTTCAAGTTTTTATTAGTGACTTGCACTGGGCTTTCCCCTGCCATTTTTTTCATCAGTTACATACAGTATCATCATCCATCTTAACTCCTCTGGTTGTTCAGAACTACTGATAACTTCTTCATTAGATTCAGGGCAGCAATCCTCTCCCTCCAGTGCACAAAGCCATCTCTCACGCCGTTGTCAGCGAGGCACCCAAYATATGATCTTCTTGTTAAGGAAGTCTGCTATGCCTTAATGGGATTTCCTGCAGGCTTTGGATCATAACCATACAGGAAAGTAGCTGCTATTACAAGAATGGCTCCGAAGAAAAAGACGCTGGATAAAATAGGAAGAAAAATCAGTTATCTGTTTTCAGTTGATGAAGTGCTGTTATGTAATACAGTTCAAAAGAAATGGCATTTTTTCCTTTCTCAGTACTGCATGAGAATATAATCAGGAGAACTAGCATCTGTCTAACTTAAAATGAATTAAGTAATTTGCCTTATTTTTTCTGGAGAATGATATGGGAAAAACATGCAAAATTGTGACATGTTATGAAAAAAAATCAAACACAAATACAGTTTCATGAAGCAATACCAAAGGGATAATCAAAGTAATCTTGTATTTCTTTCTTTTGACCAAAGCACTATGCAAAATGCAAGCCAAAGAAGTCTGAAGTTTGTCTTAAAACAAACCACTGCTTCTCAAGAACCAGCCCACAAATCACTAAATCTTATATTTTGGCAGATAATTAAGGTTTTATACAACAAGAAGATAATAAAGGGATCTTCTGTACTGAAACATAAGGGCTTTTGACAGTATTTAGGTAACTGCAGGTCTGAAATAAAATATCAAGGCCATTAGACAATAAATTATATTTTACAAAAAGAAACCTGTTGAAAAGACATTCTTAATGTTAACAATTTAATTTTCTGAACCAAACACTAAAGAACAGAGAGCATTACTCGCTAAGTCTTCAGAGAACACAGATAACCTATTTCATATTTCTCTGCCACATATTCACATATTTCATTTCATATTGAACAGCTAGATATTTACACATATTATCACAATCAGAAATATTTGTTGAAATGAAATAGATAAACTCAAAGTGTATAAGAAACATAATAAGATTAATTCTTATTAAACAACTCACGTTGTTACTCAGTTTGTTACATGAGACATCTCAAGTTTGTTAAATGAAACAGAGTCAAATTTTGCATGCTGCTAGTTGGCTTTATCTCATTCAATTATTTACCCATGTTTTCATTTTGACCATGCTTGCTTGCAGGGGCTAACAGGTTACTTATTAATTTACAGTTGAATAAATATATTAATTTATAGTTAAAAAATCTTATCACATTCCATATTTGTTTTTGTTTAACAGGATAAATGCAGGTTAGTTATGATTTAAAGTCTTAAATCCAAAGCGTTTCTTTTTTCAGCCTCTGTTGTTCTAATGCCCTTTTTGTATGTTAAAATAAACTCGTATAAACTTTGGAAACACTATTTTTAGACAGGATTGTTTCTCCATATCAGAAAAAAAACTGTTACTCAAAATCTTTTTTATATTTTTAAGTATGCGGAGTGTATGTAGATCCATTATAAGCAACAGCAGATCCTGTTAGTATATAGGAAGGTGGACATTATTTTTATACTCTTGCATGCACTGCCATCATAAAAGTCATCATTTCAGAATCTTTCAGTGTATAAAACAGTAGAGCACAGAGCTGCTAAAACCAGATCCACAAACTGTCGAATTATAGGATACGTTTCCAGGCCCCATACACTATTTGCTGTCTTTCTTGGTTAAATCTTTTAATTAATAAATATGGTATTGGCTTTAGAAAAAAATAAAGTCTTTGAACTACTGGCCATCCTTGGGCAACCAAACTGTGTTATTTGTCTGACTGCAATCACCTCTTTCAGAAACTGCTTTGAGATTGGATGGAAAACCATACAGCAGGATTATCATCCCTATCACTGTTCAGCTGTAAGGCATTTTATGATGAGTTGCGGAAGACATGAATATTTAGAGGATAAAGAAGAAATTAGATGTGGGCAATCTCTTTTCCACAGACCTATCCAGAAGGGCCAGCAGGGGGGAGCCGAGTTCAAGAGTAGAGCCATGCTCATCACAGCCAGGTATCTGACCCAGAAAGAAGTGACCTCATAATATGAAAGACCAGAGAACAAAAAAAATGGGAGAAGGCATGAAAATAAGGTTAGAACAAGACCAATTAAAACAGAGAAAAATACATGTTGAACTCTGGAGAGTGGGCATGGTGGAAAAGATATTTGGGTACATTAAAGAACAAATGGTTAGAAAATAACAGAAGAGAAGGAAAGGTGATCTAAAACAGAGTTAGTAAGAGACTGGTTCAATAAAACCTGAGCAGAAAGGCTCGATTATTCTTGACCTATGGGGACCTGGATGTGAGAGAAAACTAAACATTGCCTTCTCTATGGCAAAATTAAACATGAACTTGGCATATTATAAAACTAGACTTTTATGAGAAGGCTTGATCTAAGCCTTTTATGAAGTGTGCCTTGGTTTTGCTCTTGTGCTTTATTATTGCTCATGTATGGTAATTATCGGGGTATTTCTCTCCTGCTCCCCCTAATACACGTGGAAAATAACAGTTACCTTGTAGGGACAAAATCTTGCAGCCAAAAATATGAAATCAGTGTTGACAGTATAATAGAGAGGGATGTTGCAAACCCCTTTAAAATGTTGTCTGCATATTTTATAACCGCAGCAATCACAAGGCCTCCAAGTGCCTGAAAAAGACAGAGATTCAGATTTGTAGCCCAATGATTTCAGTAGGAATATCTATTTTAACAACATGCACTTAGAGAAGGCTTTCTTGTCCATATCTAGAAGTATTACATTTATTTCATGCGTTACCTTTGAAGGTAACTTTTGCAATAAAGTTCTTCATTTGCCAACAAATAAAATACTGATTATATTTCCAACATTAAATTAGTGGAAAATACTTGTATGCATTTTTAGCCACAGAAGGAAAAAACGCATATTTTCTTCTTTTTTTTTTTCTAATATTTCAAAAGAGGTAATATTGTGCACTTTTTATCTTACACAACTCTTAATCATAATATTTGTTGACAGATTTCCAGATTTTTATTTATTTTGAGGCTTATGCTAGTATGGATGGACCAGACTTGACTATAGAATTTTTAGTAGTTTTATGGGCAAACATTAACTCTCCATCATTTACTGAAGAATAAATTCCACGTGCCTTTACAGAAAAGTGTGATTTTAGGTATCTTACCTGTAGAACAACAACTATCCAAGTGAGTTTATTATATCCTTGAAAAAATCCATGCTTTGATAGTTGTTCTCCATCATAAATATATACACCCATGAATCCAAATATGCCACCAAAAAATCCTGAAAGTGACAGATTGATTGATTCAAAAGCTTCAAAGCTTTAAGGTACTTCCTTACATTCATTACTCAGCCCTGATCCAATAAAATATCTTCATGATTTAATTCCACAGCTCTGTGGGTTTGATCAAGAGGCTCTATCAAGGTGTTAGAAGGATCAAACTCTGCCAAAACATTTATTTAACTATAAAAATGTATCTTATATGTAATTTTTTGCATGCAGGGGAAACTAAGGGGAATCCACTCAAGTGAATCCACTCCAACAATCTCTTTTGCGAAAGAAGCACAAAAGATACTACTTTCACCGAATTTCTAACATCAGACGTTGGGCAAATTGGTCTGAGCTGAGGAAAAGCCCATTCAATAAAAGGAAGCAGTTCTGCCACCATGATTACCTAGAACTACAAGTAGAGGATATTTCTTTATCAGTAAGTGCACAGTAGATAAGGCTAGTAATACAGCACTCACCTTTGTACTGAAATAATCACACATTTTTCTCTCAGTTTTGTTTGCACATGAAGCAAAGCTTTATTTTCCTAGTTTTTAATTAAAGTGCCTGTGTATAAAAGCTGTCTATGGGAGGAAAAAAATATTAAAATGTCTCAAAGTATTGATTTAGAAACATATTTTAATGCTCCTGCATTTTCCAAAATATTGTCAGATAAATAAGTTCAAGTTAAATCAAGAACTAGGATGAGATCAAAAAGCAGTTCTCACAATTCCAGCTAGCAGAGTTTACAATATCCTTACTCTAAGCTTTAAGAGTTCATTTACGAATAACACTGATCTTTGACATTTTTATGATATTTTCTGCACATTTATCTTTATTCTTCTAAATGTAATATTGCTCTAAGAGATAACTAAATTCAGACTTACCAAGCTGAATGTTTCTGATCCACACTGACTGTTTAGTTTCCTTTAAAATTTTCTCAAAATAAACCCCAGCAAATCCACTGGAAAAGCATGCTATAAGAACTGCCATCAGGCCTACAAACTGAGATCCCGCTGAATGTTCCTTAGCAGCTGTTGCTTGAGAGTCCGAAGGCCACTAGATGCAAAAACAGTTAAATAAACTTCACTCACAGGATTAAGTCATGAGCATTTATTAAGTGCAAGTTTATTTTCTAGCAATAGTAACAATTAATGGAGACAGACATATGCTAGTAAGAGTTTTATATTTTGCATCATATATATTTTTAAAGAAATGCAAAGCCACAATTTTTCTGTCTGTATTTTAGTAGGGAGTGAAATTGGGCTATAACTGAGAGGATTCCCATTTACTTACACAGCCCAGGAATTTACTCAACATATTTTATAAGCTGGCACTGTATTTCACCTCCAGGATGAATTTTAGCCTAGTGATACACAGGCATCAACCTTTGCCATCTAAAAGTGACTTATATGTTCTCTACAGAAATAGAGACACTCAGAAAAACGCTCATTAAGACAGGATGAACTGTCATTTGAATTCTTCAGTGATTACACAGAAAACTAAAACAAGGTGAATTTTGTGAAGCAAAAATCTCACCACACACCTAAAGCTTGCAGAGGAAAATGCAATGCTGTGGCCAAAAATGCACACAAAAAGCCTGATAAGTTCAGAACTAAAACTTCTGACAGTACCTAAAACTTCATTTTTTAAATTTAATAATTACAAACTGAAGAATATTTAACTTTTAGCATATCCTAGAAACTTTTCTTTAAAAATTCTTAGAACACTCTCTGTTCTCATGATCCTGCCCTCCACAATGTACAAGCTGCTGTACCTTAGAGGCCAAATTCACCTCCTGAACGGGTTCAGATGAATTTGCCATGCTGAAATACATCACAAGATGATCAGCAGTCCTGAGCTGGCACAGAAGGTCTGGAAACCCAAACCTCTGACGTCAGTAGTGTGCTAGCAAATGGTGTTATCTCAGTGATTGTCAGGTTGCTCTGGATGCCATCTCATTCCCAGTAGAGTACTGGGACCACAAAGAGGTGTTGCCTGTGAGCACTATCTGCCATTCCACAGCCCTGGCCAGGTGTGATTTGTAATTCAGCCATATACTGGTTTTCGTGTGCAGCTGGCAGATCAGGAAGCTGTATAATCATTACAGAAATCCACATTCCTTGAATAAACATATTAAATAAATACAAGACACCTGTTAATATTTACCTGCACAAATGCCACTCCTGTCATCAAGATGACTAACGAAAGCCATTGGTATACACCCAGTTTCTTGCTTAACATGAACACAGAAAACAATGCTGTGGTAAGAATTTTCAGTTGATACGTAACCTTAAAAAACAAAAAACAAAAACCTTAAAACAGTTATTATCACAAAATTCATGTTTTTGTCTGAAACCTGCAGAGAAAACAAAATATACAATACCTGGTATGTGGCTGCATCTAGGTTTGACAATGCTATATACAGCAAGTTATTCTGAAGAGTGTAAATTCCTGATGGAATAGCAAGTTTGAGAGTTTCCATGGGCTTGTTAAGAATTTCATCATGCAGCACTCTGTTTAGAGTCCGTAAATTGCACTCTACCAAAAGAAACAGAAAAATCACTGAATGAAAACCCTTCCCTGCCTCCCTACCAAAAAGAGACAGCTGTATTCTGTTCTTTAAAATTGTTGACTACTTTTTGCAGCCATCACAGCAATATCAAAACACCAAACTATCTTTTGCTTTCATAAGGCTATTAAAAAAAAAAAAAATCTAGCCTAGAATACCAAAACTATGATCACTCACAATACCTCAAGTAAAACATACTAATGACCATCCTATATTTGGAGAAGATACATCAAAGATCAGAAGTTTTGCTTCACTTCAGATTTTCTTACACTTAACCACTTAGATTATCTGCAGTCTCATTTGAATATGCATATTTAATTATGTATGGAATTACCAACAATTAAGTATATACAATTATATTTTTAAATCACTGAACACTAGATATATATGTCAAAACTGGAAAATTCAGCACAATGTAAGAAATAAGAAATATAGTAGAAAATAACTTCTCCTGAAGTCAAAACTATTAATGAAATTGCTGTTCCCTTGCACATCCACATGACTTGGCTCATTGCAGGCTTTCATATTGTCATTCTTGCTTTGGACTCACTAACGCTGTGCATCTTTTCCTACTGCTACTCAGGAGTTTTATAAAATACCTGAACAAACAGCTTCAAGGCTGTTAAATTTATTCTTTCTGAGGACCCACATCCACTTAAAAAGTCAGTAATTATACATGTTATATAAAGTGTTGAAAACTGAAGCATGATTAGTCTTCTCAAGACTATTTCCTAAATCAAAAAGGAAACACTTTGTGAGATTCCTGTACTCAAATGTATGTTTTGTAGTTGCCACTACGATACAGAATATCAAAAAGGAAAATGACTTGGTGAAAAATTTGACACATACTACTGTCTTTGTAGACCAATAAAATACAGGTCAAAATCTTCAGAAGTTCAGCAATAACTACTGCGGTGGATGATAAGTAACGTGGTCCTTCTTCTTTCAGCGTCCGAGAGTAACGCATGGTCAAGACTAAACTTGTGGTCTGAAAAACCAGGATGCCCAAGGAAAGGTATTTTAAATTGGTAGACATTTCTTGACTTTGGCTTTCCTGAAACAAAACAAAAAACCCAAAGACACACTTAAAAGTGAGACAGACATTTCCATTATGAATAAGCATATTAAAAAAGCTATAAAGGGAACTCAGGCAACAAAGCAAAACAAATAACAAAGCAGTGAATATTTATTATTTCAAAACAAGTTACTAACAAATGAAATTAGTATGGTTATATATAACATGACAATTCACAAATAGCAAAAGTTCTTCAAAAGAATGTGACAGAGAATGTGTCAATGGACTATATATTCACAAAGTGCACCGACATACATATTTTAAAGATTATTTCTAAGTTTTTATAGATTTTCTCCAGTCAAGTGGATGAAGACAGCTGAATCCCTATATGATACATACACTTAAGAGATGTGGCGGTAATCTGCAACTGACTTTGAATCACAGATATAAAGAAAAACATAAACTATATATTTGTGTCCTATCCTATAATTTTTTTTACAGCAAGAATTCTAAGGCTGCAAAAACTTTTTAAAAAATCTATTGATAAATAAGAAAAAAACGCCTGGATGCAGAAACACACAAAGGTTCTTTGAAAGAACCTTAGAAAACATTCTTGTATGAAATAATATAATTCAATTCATGGAGCAAATGAATTGCACAGGATGGTATAAATCAGAAATTTAAAGATATGAATGCAAAAAAAAAAAAAAAAAGGCTAACATTTCTCAAAGAACAGTGTCTTGTGGAATAACTCATGGCATGGAGATGATAATTGGGGAATCGTGTATCCCCAAGAACAAAATGGAGAAGAGGATCAGTTTGTGAAACAGCAATGTTTTTGAAGGTTAATTTGCTATAACTTAGAACTAGGAGGAGAAACAGAAGAAAAGAATGGCTTTCCTTAGGATACGGACAGTCAGATGATGACAAAGTCAGAGATCATACCCCCGGAGGAACACCAACAACACACACAAGACAGGGAGAAAAAGGGAGCAAAAAATCTCCAGAAAGAAAAGACAGGAGTGAACATCAAAAAAAGCATGCTTCTGCTCCTGGAGAAGAACAATACTGCAAATGTAAGAGCCAACTTGCGCAAACAATTCCTTTCACCTTTCCCATTTACCTTTTTTTTTTTTTTAAAGGTATCAAGAAAAAATCCTATGGCTACACAAATTACAATTCTGAATCTCATAAAGACACACAAATAACACAATTTTAAAACTGATTTTTTCAATTTTCAAAATGTTTCTGAATATACTGCATTCAGCACATCTCTGCTGAGCTCTGACATCTCTGTATTCAGTAAACCTGTATGGTGACCAAGAATTTTTACAAATCTTCATAATTCTTACGAGAATCATTCCTTAACCTTCAAAATAAGTCACAATATCAGAAAATCACTTTCATATAATACAAGCATCTATTTCCTAAGCAGCTAAAAGTGAATTTTAACCACTTATCACAAGCAGCTTACTTAGGATGAGCAAATATCAATACCAACAGACAACACTTTAAACAAACAAAGAAAAACAGTAAAATTATAAGAACACATACCAGAGCACCATCTTGAACGGCAGTCGTGTCTTCATTAGCAATCCTAATCATGATTCAAAAAATAAAGGGCACCTTTTCACAGAAACACTACCAATTTAATCTTGCTTTTCCTGATTAATAACAAATCCATCTTCTCCTATTCATCAAGTGATAGGTCACACAATGTGATTCAAAAAGCTGCCACTAGCAGAATGCTGCACTTCTTCAAGAGTGTTGCATTTCTTTACCAGAATCCATTAAAGAAAACTCAGCGACTCCAAAATTCATACTAAATAGACTGCAAATGTCAAGTTTAATAGCTGAAATAAGGACATTCATTAAAAGCTATCTTATCAGAGGCTAGCAAGACAGGCTTGTAGAGAAAAGGTGTCTCACGTTTCATGCAGTATTTTGAACTAGCTGCTTCATCAAGAAGGAACTACACAGACCGGAAATCTCAGGCAAACACCCACCCTCTGCTAAACACACACAATACCTCTGCAACTTTCCTTCTCTCCCCCCTTCCTGCCAAAGGCCTGCAGAGCACTTCTTAAAACTCCGTGCAGACTGGAGCAAGCTGGACCCAGCCAACCAGCCAAGGGGAGAACTTGCAGTAGCTGAGCTGTGATCAGCTGCTGTTTCACAGCAGGGTTAGATTTACAGATTACAGCCTGCAGAGGTGTAATCGTTCTTCTCAAGACAAGTTCCTGCAGGTTCCTTGCAGAAGGCTGTGCAGCCATTCGCTAACCAAAGTAACCTTCAGGAACAGCCACACTTTGATCGTCTTAAATCAACACTGAAAACGAATGTTCCTGTCACAGTTCTTGTAACACAAGATAACACCCAGGCTTAAGATTTCCTCACTGGCCTTTGGACTGACTACTCAGTTCTCCACAGGATATATCTCTGCCACTAATGCAGTGCTAAGTCCACATCCGTATTTGTGATTTCAAAAACTCAAAACTGAGTTCACAATAATACAGTGACTTTACTAGATTTGTTACCCTCTCATCTTATTATCCCAAATTAAAGGGAAAAATCAAAACTCGAATCCCCTGCTTCTGCCTATTTACCCATACACCACACAGACACACCCTGAAGTAACAGCAAGCACCAGCAATACGGGAGGCAGAGAAAGAGGTTAAGGGCAGGCCTATATGGAAAGTCAATATCTGGCTTCATGCAGAGATGGTATTTACACTACATGTAACCAGTGGATAAAACACAGATACTATCATAAAGTATTGTTCTCCTTAAAAGTATACAAGGAAGGAATTTGGTAAAGGTTTTATGGCATAAGGACACAGGATAGACATATAAAGGAAGCAATACAAAATAATATGAAAATAACTTCTACTGACAACTATTCAATTATTCCTTACCCCCCCAAAAAAAAAAGTTAAACAAATAATTTAAAAAATCCTATTATTATGCCTGCAAACTAACCTTCAAAGCACTGTCATTACTTGAGCTTGTCCTTCAGAACAAAATGTTCAGTTATAGGTCTTGTTGCTGCTGCTGACTGCTATTTCATTTTACTATTAAAGAGCATAAAATGCCTAACCAAGCAAAAAGCACTTGCACATTAGTTAAAATATAAAGCTGAAGAGAATTAGACAATCAGGTGCTTAAAAAACAAGAGGAAAAAAAACCACAAAGTTTATCAAGTTCTAAGTGCCAATACATCAAGTTCTATGTTKGAGATATGCCACAAAATAAACACTGATTGAGTCCACCTTATGCAAAGAAAAATAAAAAAGTGAAAAATCAAGTCTGCTTCCGGTAGAACAGGTATAGACACACATTCTGGGCATTCTTGAAAGCAAGACTGCAGATTAAAGAAACAGAATCATGTTCTCATATTTCTCAACAGAAGTATGAGCCTACTGCTGATGTTATACTTCAAGCGGTCAGCAACAAGGAAAARTCGCCAAGAAAGGTACCCTAAGAGCTTGCTCACTGAACTTGGAGGGCTTATTTTAAAGAGCAGTGTAGCTCTTTCTCCTTCTGCAGCGTGGCAAAGGCTCTGCTCTTCCCCATGCTGGGTACATACAAATCATACCACTTGTGTTTCAACCACAACACAGCTACATTTCTCAGAGAGAAGTTCTAACTCATGAATCTTCTTTTCAGAAACTACTGGAGTCAGGATTGTCTTCTTTATGCCTAAAAGTAGTATCTAATGCAATAACATAGTTTATGTATGAGAATTACTATCCCAGATGGTTAATAAGAATGCACAGAACTTTCAGGATCTCGTTAATTACTGCTGAATTAGTTTCCAAACAAGATTTTACACACATACTATTCTTTTAAGTGATGAACTTGGGCCTCTCACTGAGCAATGAATCTCCCTTATCCTTCCTTCCTACTAAAACACATATTCTTTAATATCTATGTAAAATCTTTATAAACTGGAATAATGCTGCAAATATTTGTAATAATCTCAAAAATTCTTCTTTTTCTCTGTCTCTATTAATGTGTTTTGCTTGCCTTATATTTGACACAGGATTTTTCCCTATTCCTTCCCACAGGCTATCATTGTCAAAATTCCCTCCCCAAATAAACAGCAATTTAATTTTCACCTAAATCACTGCAAGTTACTTTATCATTTTAAAACTTACCTTGCCCTTTCTTTTGTTCTTCAGCCTGTTACTCATTTTCCTCAATGGATACTTTCCAACGTACAATGTACTGAGTATGTAAAAAATAGCTATGTTTTTTTCTTAGTGCTCCTGTTCTTCTTGAGAAATGTTATTAAAAGTAAATCCTGTAGCAAAGTTCTTCCTTTTGCTTCTAGCAGAAGCTCAACAATTAAAGTTTTGTTTTCAAGCGCAGGTTTTGTTAAGGCAAAAATTTCCAGTTTAAAATTTTTCTAACTGGTGAGAAAGCCTAAGAGCATCACTACAAAAGACGAAGTAATACTTCCACAACAAGGATTTCAAGTCCAACAAGCCAAGCAGAAAAAAAAGGATGAACTTTGTTTCAACACAGCTCTTTACTGCCCTAAACACAACCCTATCTAGTCCTTTTCAAAATCATGCTGATATGTTTTAGCATTTATACACAGAGCAGTTACACATTTACATGCAACTACCAAAGATCAAGCAAAGATTTCTCAACTTCAAAACGGTCAGTGGTGGCTTTATCATTGATTTGCTGGTGCTGATGTTGATGGTGCCATTCAATCAGGAAATTCACACACTGCCACGTCTACTAACTGGAATCCAACTGCGTATTAACTCATGTCAGTATTTAAAGGTGGTCTCTTCAAAGATGGTTCTAACCTATACATAGGATAAGCTGGGAATTGTGAATCTTAAACATGTTTAAAGTTCCCTGTGACCATTTATTTTCTTTTTAATTTTGGTATAAGGGATAAAGTAAGAACCCAAAATAGGATTTTTTTGATGAGTATTTGGTTTGGTCTGAAGAGTGTTAAAGAGTCACCTACCAAATATAAAACCTCARTGTTTAGGCAACTCGGGCTCACACTGAATTAAATCTCACATCAGTACCTCTTACCAGATGAAGACTTCCTGTATGCACACAGTAGTGCAATAGTTTTATATTGACACAACAGTCACTGAGCCAAACTCCGCCCGCCAACACAGAAATTTGATACAACCTACCTTACTGCCTCTCTCTATTCAAACAGTACATACACTGTGTTCATTGTATAGACACAGCACAGAAATATCCTAGTAGCCACGTTAAGGGTCYAGGAGCAAGAAGTCATTCAGTTCTCAGCTCCAGTTCAAGTTTCCACCTCTCCRAAAGCATACACAAGTACAATAGCAGGCTGGGCAGAGAACAAGGCACTGCCCTAATGCAATTCCAGCAGATGTACCAAGCCAGTGATGCAGCTTGGTGCTGAAAGACTGAGCATTAAATATAGCTGTGGTTCGGCTGCAGTGCCCACTAACAGAATTTATGAATTACTAATCAGGCCTGCATGCTAGAGGCAGTGCAGCCATCCTCAATCATGGTGACCTAGTTTAAGCAGAATCACACATACTAGATAGCACAGTGGAGATAAATAATTGGAGATAAGTAAGCCTGAAGACTTATTTATCTGCAGAAACCTAGTAGTTACAAATAAAAGCAGACATCTAAATTACTGACAGAGTCTAAGTCTAGAAAGATTCAAATTTCAAAGAGGAATAATCTAACTATTTTACACTCATTTTTCATCTGGATCTTAGGAGATAGAGATCTTTTGGATCTTCAGAGATACCCTCCCCAGGGTATACCCTCTCCTCCCCAGAGATATCCTCTTCAGAGATACCCTCCGCTGACATAAGATGATAAGTCCAGCTTGCAAATAACTCAAGAACATTAAAAGAGGAATAACTGTATCTAGCAAGCCTGTCCCACAGATCAAGGATGTGCATCTGGAACTATTTTTAAGTAGATACCTGAGATTTGATTCCCATAGCTACGTGGTTAAGACCCTTGTGCCAGCTACTTCAAACAGAAGCCTAAGCAAAGCAGGCTGCAAAGGCACCCTGGGAGATTAATGGTTAAGCATACAGAACCTGTCTTAACAATATGCTGCTCTTCATAAAGCAAGTTTGCCTACTCACTACCACCCTACCTTTTCCAAAGCCCACACCTTCGCACACATTGCACCTCTACCATCCAGAGTATCCCATCTCCTTAAACCATGGATCCTTCTCTGTCACATTTGTAGTTTTTATCGTGGGTTCTCACCATGTCTAAGAATATACAAGATAACCACGAACAACAGTTTTCCAAAGGAAAAGGTAAACTAGTTTCTTCACAGCTACCATCTGCATCAAACTCACCCCATGGCCTTGAAAAAAAAAAAAAAAGGAAAAAGATGTTTCTTATTTTTGTATAAAGGCAGACCTCTATCACAGAGCTGGAGTATGTACTGACACAGCTTTTGTGGCACAGGTCCCATGCAGTAGAGAAGGCCCGAACAGGTCAGGCTCATGGGGTTCACATATGTTCACAGCAGTCACCTGCAGTGCTTATAGACAGAGGCAGCTCTGTAGGCTTGGGAAAAAGTCTACAAGATGTAAATCAGTATTTAAGTCCCAGCTTTGCCTGCCTGCAGATTTGTTCTTTGAAAAGCAGGAGTTTTCTCAGATCCCAGCCCTCCTGTATAGAGGCTGACATGATAGATAAGCCTGCACTCACTCAGTACATCTTTGGAAAGGTTCTGCCCAAGTCTCAAATAAAACACCCCTGTCACTGCAGAAAACAACCTCAGTCTTCTCTCTGGATTCCAAGTCTTCTTCATTTTGATTCACAAMATAGTTTACAGGATTTACTAAAACATGATACAATTTTGAAGAATCTTGTGCCATTTATCTTTTACCTCCCTAATTATTCTATAGTAGGTATTATTTTATGCTTTTACTCATTACCTCTACACTTTTTTGGCGTTCTGATCTAACCCACAAGCTTTTGACCACTAYTACTAGTGTTTTTTCAACATGCAAAGCCAAGAACAGACCCACGGTGCCACAGGGGCACCTCTGGGGGTAATTTCTGGTAATTTCACACAGGGTTCTGTGGCAAGCGCAGCAAGAGCCTTCCCAGCAAGGCTGGGCTAGCATCAGCCCGCAGAGGCGCCTGGGGGGCGAGCCGCGGCTGTTGGCAACGGCGACGCTGCCGTTAACCGGATCTTTATCCCTTCTCCACACCAGGCAGCAGCCCCCACGCCGCCCCCTCGCCCTGGGCGGACATCTCTCCCTACCGGCCCCAGGGCCTTTCCCGTCCCGGGCGGCCCCAGCGCGGGTCTCCCACCTGCAGGGCGCGGGCCRCGGCCCAGCTCGCCCCTCGCTGCCGCTTCGCCCGCCTCGCCTCAGCCGCCCGGTGTTTCCGGCTGCCGCGGTGCCGTCCCGCAAAAGCTCCGGCTGCAGCCGTGGCCCCGCCCGCTCCGTTCCCAGGGCCGCGGCGCGCAGCGTGCCCGCCCGCGGGCCCCGAACCGCCGCCCGGGGCGCGGGACGGGCGCGCGGGAGCAGCGGGGCCGCGGCCGCGCCCTGGRGCGCGGGGACGCGCAGGGAGCTGCGGGATGGCTCCCTGCGTAGGGAAAGGGGCCGTGGGGCCAGTCCAGGCACGGGAGCCGGAGCGGCAGGGGGATCCAAACGCCTTTTCCAAGCGCAGGGTTGYCCCCCTCGCACCGCTCCTCGCCCGGCCTGTGGCAGCGGCGACCTCCCGCCCCAGAGACCGTTATGGCCGTTACAGCCGTTAGGGCGCGTGCCACACGCCGCCGCGCCAGCTGCCCCCTCCCCCCCACCTGCTCCCCTCCCTTGTGAAGTAAAATCATATCATTCATTAAACCTCATCTTTGTACACGCAGTAGTTGTACAGTGAAAACACATCAACGTTGTGCATGAAATCCACGATACCTTTATTAAAGAAGTGCAATGTGAGGCCCAGGCAAGATACAGAGCTCTCCCAAAGTAAGTTAGTACGCTAAGGAGCCAACGGTCCCCCAAGATTTAAAAATTTTCTTTGGGCAGGACTGCCCTGAGGTCTGGAATTCAGCTTCAGCCATTTGGGTGGATCAACAGAGTATTTTTGATACTGGTGGGGCCTGTGGTGCACAGAGCAAACCGAGGAAATCCTGGCCCCAATGAAAACTATAGTGTAATTTGATGGGAAGTATATCCCACTAATTATAACTGTAAACATTATGAGACATAATAAGCATATTAGTAACAAATGTAACTTTAATACTAGGTACATGTTCTGTAAAACATCAATTACAAGTATGTTTTTGAAGAATGCACTTTGTTAACATCACACACTAGCCTACCACACAGTTAAACCATTACAGTGCTGTTCTAAGGGTAATAGTAGATAAAAGGTATTATCAGGACTACAGTGAAGGCACCACTATTAACTACCCGCCCGTGTGCAGGTCACCAGGCAAAGAGAAGATCACTCCACCAGCTCCAAAAGAATCTGCTGCAAAGCAGGGAACTGGTTTTGAACCCAAAGAGTGACAGTGAATTTCTGTGCCCCATTCTATGATTTCAGCATCATCTTGAAATTAAACTTGCAGACAAAATACTTGAGGAAAAGGAGCCCAATCCCAGGATTCTGTCAGTTTTATCAACTTAATCAAATTTCCATTTATTCCCATTAGAAATGTTGTTTTCCAGCACTTCATAGGCTACCAGTCTAATCTGGACCACACTGCCTTCTGTGCTGCTCTGCACAGGCTTGCTTACTATAAATTACAATTAGCTTCATTTTATGTGATGATGACAAGTGTCAGTGCTCAGTTTGCATATACGCAATTTGATCGCTCATCATGCCCCTTTTCTGTTAATAACGAAATATTTTCTAGGCAACAAATCAAGTTTCAGTTAGGTATGCATCACATTTCTAGTTAGAATTTTAAAAAAATAACAAAATTATATCGATAGGGCACAATATGTTTTTTTTAAATGATATCTAAAACTGATAAAACTAATGACACTTATTAATTACTAAAACTAAAGGTAAACTAATGGCATATTAGTAAGACATACAACTTAACAGCCAAATAATGTATGCCAATTTGACTTTTCTTACATCAAGTAATTAATCTAATATTATAGAGTAAAACCAACGTCTAGGATGCCAAACACATCTTCAGAAGTTCATACAGACCACTTTGATACAGCAGCAGAGGCTGCAAAGGCACTCAAAGCACTCAATAGCAGCAGGAATCCAGGACTGGAGGGTTTGCCAGCAGAGCTCTATAAGAGAACAAGTTTTGATTCAAAATAATYCCATTCATTACTATTATTAGGCATGTACAGTTTCAGGGAAGTCTTGTTAGCTTTATTATGTAGATATTTTATTAAAAGACCATGTTCCACACTGTATGCATGCATAACCAACARGTGTTCAAATCATAGGCAGGATCCATACTATAAAACACTTATGTGGTCCTACTTTTCCTCATTTTTGGCTCAACCTATTCCTGTTTATTATATTATACAGGTATTCTCAAATATTTATTCAGATACATGTATTTAGACAGATATCTCACTGCCTACTTAGTACTTTGAGTTTTCTATATTTTGCTTAGGAAGAAACTAGTAGAAACAACAATGAGGAAAAAGTACTTACCACTTGGCTGCCCCCCGTGGAAGATGGATTCTGCAAATAAAGAAAAAAATAAGCCTAGAAGTGCTCCCACACATGGTTTTGAACATACAGTTTTGTCTACAATCAGCACAATGTTAATAGCCTAACCAAGAGAGTGGTTTTAGGGTGTTTAACAACTTTGGCACAGATGACGTACAAAGTTGTGGTTCTACATTGTTTATTCCATCTTACATCTGAAAAAATCAGCTAAAATTTGTGTACGGGCAAAAGTCTATATTTTCCTCTCATTCTATTATCATATTTCATAACTATAGCTGGAAGATGAGATTAAAAAATGAGAAGTACTGAAAATAAACAAGCAAAAGAGGATAAAACCACTTGCTAGCCAAAGACACAAGAAACTAGCTTATCAAAGAGGTGAAGGATTAAATAAACAGAGCCTATGCAAATCTACACAGGAAACAGGAATTTGAAAATAGAGGAGAGAAAAATGTAGCAAGGCCTGTAAGAGATTTAGGCTTAAAATTATGGCTTTTCTTTGTATAGTAGGAGGAGAAAATATTGAAACTTTCTCCAGACTGACTGAGGCCACATTTTCCACACCTGCTGCTTTAAATATGCTCCAATACAAAACGAATGAATACACAATGGTCTCTTCAGACACAATCACCCATAAATTGCTCTACTGGCCATCCAAGTTCCTTGTTTGCTAAGAAAGATAACAAACAGTGATGAAAGTTTTCTTACCTGTTTACCAGAATACGTGGGTCCAGAAGTAGAAGAACCCTGTAAAATAATTTAAAACCATTTTTCTTTTTTGTAGGAGTAATGAATAACAGTTGATGACAACATAGTACTCTTGAATGCACCCTGAATATTGATAGTTCTCATACCGACTTTCCATTTAACTTCTTGCTCTTTTTTCCCCCCATCTAAGTGAATGGTCTCAAATAAGTTCAGCTGTGTTCTCTTTACTCCATTAATAGTGTCTGAGAATTTTCAAGACAAAATATCCTTCTAACTGAACTGTAAAGTTTGAAACTGGAACAGCTCCTGATCACTTATCCCATCATCCTCAATAAAATGAACATTAATGACTAAGCAATGGAGTATCTCACAACTTTGTTATTAGGAGTAATGAACACTGCCTCATCCTCACGTTAAGGCTTGAAGACAATATTCCATTTCAATATATTGGCCTGTAATTTAAAATCCTGTCCTTGTTACTGTTCCTTATTTGAAATAATAATATTCATGTTTCCAGTGTGATTGTGGAATACTCAAAGGAAAATATTTTGAGGAATACCCTTACTGGTTTTCCTTGATTTCTGCCTCCCGAGGAAGATGAACCCTGAAAAAAAAATTAATATCCTTCTTTGACTCTAAACCTATTTGTACTTAAGTATGTTCTTCTTGCCTCAAATAAAGGACCACAAGAGAAGGAACATTGTTTTGTGTCTAGTCACTTCAAAATCCTGGGGAAAAACTTATCTGGAGATAAGAATATTTAACATATTTCGGTTAACAGATATTCTTTTGAATGATATGTATTAGCCAAGGRGAATCTAATTAAAAGTCCTCAAGAAAAAGAACTCTTTTGTAGTAATATCTTTATGATATAGAAAGGAAAACATAACAAACTCCAGTTAAATATTAATTTGCTTGGAATCAGTCTACAGCTAGCTCTGAAAAAATAGGTGTTACAATACAGTCTTACTTGAAGAAAGTTTTAACAGAAAGTTATTGAGAAATAAAAGTGGATACTGAAAAATCAAATATGCTACAAGAATCTTTAAAAAAAATGCTCTTCCTATTTGAATAGTATTGCCTATAGAAAATCTTTGCAAGCAACGGCTGTTTAAGAAATGCCAACAGTCTCACTATTACTATTCAAGTATATGACAATATAATAATTTTTACTAGCTCCTTAATCAACAGGTRGATAAGATGCATTTAAAATAGTTAGAAAGTGAAACCTGAATACAAAGTATGAGATTACTATGGATTAAAACAGAAGTAACTATTCAGCAAAAATCACTTATGAAAATTAAAGATCCTATATTTTCTTCCATGATTACTAGAACTAATCAGAGAATGTTGGGAAATACAGTTACCAAGTAAAATACTGGCTCAAAACTATGCTACTGAGTGAGAATAAATATCGTGTTCMCATTTGCTGAGATTATCCTCAATGAATAAATCATTTAATACTTTTATACACTTATCCTAAGTAACATGCTTGATAGAAACTATGCGGCCCATAACTAATGGGATATGATTTTTCTTCAGGTTTCCAAGAGGAAAAAAARRRRAAAAAAAAGATCAGTATGGAAAGTTTTTACTTACTGGTTTACCATGTGGTCGGCCTCCGTAAGATGAGCCCTGCAGGAAGAAAATCAAACACCTATTACTTAACCGTAAGACATGTAAGACATATTTGTTTGGCCAACAGATGCAAAGCACSTAAGTTCATTTTCACACATAAATATATGCATATAAAATGTCTTTTTTAAGTCTTGTGGCTCTATTGGAGACAAAAACAAAATCTCTATTTTATTTGTTATTTTCTGCTAGCTGAAACAKGCATTTTGAGTGTAACTTGTGTATTTTTTTGTTCATTATTCCATATATTCTTTTGGGAAGCATGTTATTTGTTTTGAAGCATATAAAAACTGAATTATTTAGATCCTTCCTTTCTCCATGACATAAGATATACTCTGCTTAATGGTCATATATTTGCCTATGATTAAAAAAAAAGTTTTTTTTTTTCAGTACAGCAGAATGAAACATTAAAAAGAATAATACTAATGAAAAGGATAATCCCCCCTGGCTCTCCTTTATTGAACAGCTATCAACTAYGTATTTTAGCTGTCTGGGCTAGTTAGGTATTGCTATCAGTTACAAACCACTAAGTATACGAAAGAAGATGTCCTTAGAAAGGGTACGTAGGGAGGTRATTACATTAAAAGATTGTTATTGTAGCAGAAGATGAGAAAAGCAGTATTACTGTGGGTAAAACACCAAAATTCCTACTTTCAAAATAATATCCATTTRTTTTACACCAAGCTTCCAACAATATAATCTAAACTGACATAGACAAGCCTTTCTATTTATGGAATAATTTTAATTGAAAAATTACACGGAAAAGAAGATTTGAACTAATATTGACATCATGTGAAACTGAAATACAAAAATAGCTGATTAAATTATCACTTGAGCTGAGGCACTTAAGTATAACAACTGAAAGTGTGATCTATGCAGTTTCCTTAAATGAAATCTGTTGACGCTGTTCCATTTCAGTTACACAGAAATACTGACCGTTTGGAACTAAAATGACTCTTTGAAAAAACGTATTGTTAGTAAACTCACTCCATCRTATTTTTCATTTAATAAATTGCATGTACGAAGAAGAGCTTAAAAATGAAGTGTTGCTTACCTGTCCACCATACTGACTGCTTCCAGAAAAAGGTGAACCCTGTAAAAAGAATGTGAAACTATAACTTTTGTAAATCACTAGCACCCAAAAAATGGACCTAATCTGAAGAGCATTCATGACAATCAGTCAGACTTTCTCAGAGGAGGACTCTTAGTTAGCAATGCAAAAGAAAATGGCTACTTATTAGAAGACCACATCAGTAGTTTATGCAATAAGATGAATCCTGCAAACTTTTCTTATATTTTATTTCAGTTAAGTGCATTTGCAAAAATACAAAGTAAAATCTTGTGTCTAGTGATTTCACTAGACTTTGTGTCTAGTGATTTCAACAGGTATTTTTATTAAAAGATGACTGAAATGTGAAGAGACTGATTCACTAAAAAACAAACCACTCCATATAGATAATTGTGACCATCTAAACTCAATATTTAATTGTTTTTGTGTGGTTACGACARCCAAGCCAAGTTCATCCCAGAGAAACTAATCTGAGTCTGAATGAGAAATGTTGAAGAAATATTGCTCACCTGACCACCATAGTAGCTACTTCCTCCAGAAGAGCCCTGTATTAAACAGAAATAGGAATAGCTACTTTTTATAAAATTCAGACATATGTAGAGGACAAACATAAAGAGAACGTCTTAATTTACTGCACTGATTAGACAATTTGCATTGATTACTGATATACTTTTATATTTGGTAGACTGAACAACTAAAGGACTTMGTTTCTACTGGAAAGATAGCTTAGCTAATACTTTATGTGTTGTTTCCAGCACCTATGATGCTCAGTGCTATATTAATGGCATGCATTTTTTGCTTGATCGCATAATCTTAGAGAAGTCACCCAGGCAATTATGGCTATCCTGAGACGACAGTTAACTGAACCCTTCTTAAAAGCAAATTAGGCTCAAAATTTCCCATTTCAGTACAATATGAAACAACTTTTATTATGTATATAGTTGCACAGAAGGAATTAATGCAGTGTACTTGCTTGATAATTTTCCAGTTACACATACTTTGAAAAATAAACAGTAGGCAATGAATACTTACTGGACTTCCACCAGGACAGAGACATCCACCCTGTATAACACAAAACCAAACTAATTTTCTAGAGAGTGCATGACTAGAAAAGATGTTTGAATTAGCAAATCAAACTCAAACCCTGATGTTGCAAGGAAACAGACCATAAAATCTTGCTAATACACTCAAATTTCATCTAGAGAATAGTTTTCCCTTCATCCTCCTTCCAGGATAGGTGTGTAATTAGTGATCYAACATTTAAATATAATCTAATTATTCACTTCAACTTATAATAAGAGTACTACACACATAAATAATGTAAAAAGTTCTGAGTAGTACTATATAACACATTTGTTTTTTTCTTTTTGCTTTTTCAGGGAGCCAGAGCACCTGGGTTACATGCAACATTCCAACAATTTCTAGATGTTGTGGAAAACACTAAAGATGACTCCCAGTGGAGGACTACTAGGTGATTTCTACTCTGAGGTAACTAGCTGAAAGGTGGCCAACAGGTTTGTGAACAGTTTTTGTGAAGGAAAAATACTCAAGGTAAAYAGTGAGTGACTGAGATTTGCAGCAACTGAATGCTGTGGAAAAGAAAAGCATACCTGTCCACCAGATTGGCTGCCTCCTGAAGAAAAGCCCTATAAAAAAATTGAAAACCATTTATTTCTGTGTTACTGAGTAATATTTTCCYTTTTTCTATGGTGTCCTTGATATTTTAACTTGCTTCTAACATAAACTCTAAATTGTGCTTCTTGAACCAAGGACCAGTTTAAGAATTTTCACCACAGGCCACTGTAGCACTGACATAGCATGATCTGACACACCACACTGATGCATATTTACAGACTTTCATGCACTTGTGCTTTAAACCCTTTTTTCACAGAATATTCTTTTCAAAAAATACAGAAGAGTCAGTTTGCTTACAGTACTGTGTACTAAAGTTGCATATACTATGAAGGGAAAGATTTTACCTGTCCACTATACTGGTTGCTTCCCATAGAAGCTATACCCTAAGAAATGAAAAAGCATTTATTTTAATTGCTGGAAAACACACTTTTCTTGGTTCCATGGATTTAAATGCCACATGACTGTGAATGCTTCATTTGCCAGCATTTTAAAATCTAATGGCCTTTAAAGTGGCTATAGTTTATATAGAATAGTAAAGTTTAAATCACAGACAGCTTCAAGCAGGTGTGAATACTTGTGAATGCAGTTGCTTTGGTCTCAGTGCTCACAGCAGGTGCRTATGTTTTACTTTTGCTTGTGCTCTGACACAATAGTCTTATATTCATCTATTCTGACTTTAARTAACCACTTTATCCCTATTTACATATTTAGCATAAAATAGGAAAGGGAGAGAGGTGAACCACAGAAGTAAACCACATAAATGAAAAAACAATTCTCACTTGTCCTCCGTAAGGGGTGCCACCTGAGAAATATGGACCCTGAAAGAGAGATATCAATTAGTTCTCTACCAAAGAGGAGAGCTTACTGTCAAGAGTTAAGAGACTGTGACAATAGCAGAAGTAAAAATGGGCCCAGGTTTAGCTGTACAAAGGGGAAAACAAAGACATAACTGTATGTACCATGATACRAAAGAGGTATTGACTATTGTTTTGTACTGCTTCACCTCCTATACCTTTAGGCCATGGTACAGCTATTAGAGAAATGTTACTTTTTGCAGTCAATATAAAAGTACTAAGGTTTTATGTAAAAAATATCTTTTAGATAAAGATACACAGTAAGAGATTCTCACCTGTCCACCATACTGGCTACCTCCTGAGAAGTGTGAACCCTGAAGAAAAAGAATGAAATATTTTCTATATTCATTTTATGAGAATTCTTAAGCAATGGTCCATTTGAAGGAGATACCTAATTTCTTTCAGTGCAAAACTATGAGTGGGCAGGACCAGACTGCACAGAAAGGCATGCGAGTCTCACCTGGATTTACCATGGTGCATCAGAGAAGTTATATCTCCTAAAAATTCTCCTGCGGTTTTGTATCACACACATTTATAATTACCATATATCTTGTAGCAAATGTATGTAAGAACATATAAAATCAGTCTATTTAAAATATTCTTTTGCATGGAGAGCTATTAGTTCTCTTAGATGAAATCCTAGCCACTACAAGAGAAGAATTCTCACCTGCCCACCATACTGGCTTCCTCCTGAAGGTGAACCCTGAATAACAACAAAAAATAAATAAAATCTCCTTTACACCTATTTCGTGGGCTTCAAAAAATGTTGATCAATACCATTAATTCTCTTGGATGAAATCCTAACCACTACAGGAGAAGAATTCTCACCTGCCCACCATGCTGGCTTCCTCCTGAAGGTGAACCCTGAATAACAACAAAAAATAAATGAGATCTCCTTTACACCTATTTCATGGGCTTCAAAAAATGTTGGCCAATATAATGGAGACATGCTAACTAATTTCAGAAAGACACGTCTCACTTCAGAGAACTGTATGCAAGCACATTTATGACCTAGTCCTGCAAACATCAGCCGAGACAACCATGCACTGCATGCTATTTCTTAGTAGTTTTAAAACACCTTCAGATAAGGACTGTATTTTTTTAAACATGGCAGCAACATAATGCCATAGGCAAAGATCTACTGACAAGATCTGAGTTTAAGATATTAAGGTAGGCAGCTGGATAGACAATAAGGCACAAGTTATAAATAGGGCTAAATTATAAAAGCAGGGATTGTTAGTGCTTACTTGTCCACTGTAACTGCTGCCTCCATAAGACGATGATCCCTGGAAAGATAATGAAAATCAGATATTTCTGTTTCATTACCTATCTTTAATTTAAGATATGAGAGATATCATATGGTATTTTAATTTAAGATATGAAAAAAAGACATCTGTATTAGGGTTTTTTAATCATTTTGTTTGTAAAGTTTGAAGAATAAACTATTTTTGTCTTTCTTGAATTCATAACGCTACAACAGGGAATAGATAAATGTAAAGTTTCTTGAAGTACTGAGGTAGCTAGCTGGATAATAATTTACTTGATAGCAGGCAAATACTGGGAAAACCAGCATATCATATACAAATACCAAAAGTAATTGCTTACACGGTCTCCATACTGGCTCGCTCCAGAGGAATAGGAACTCTGCAAAAGACAAAGATATTGAATTCTCTTCCTTGCTCCTTCACATCCTGCTAGCTTGTGCCCCTGTGTCTATGAGACGTGCTGTGCTCATCTGATTTTTTTTTTTTTTTTTAAGAAAACCACATATACATTGATTAAATGTACATTGACAGCAATATCACTTTATCCTGCAAATGATATGGAATAAAACAAGGCAGCATTTAAGGTGAATACCTTAAATTAGGTTTCTTTTTCACCAAGCCAAGCACAGGTTCAAATCATACATCCAAGGAACCGTTATTTTGCCTGGACATGATTTGTTTTCTGTGTTTTACATTTTTCTCTCCTTTTTTCAATGACACACACTCCCTCTATTTCTGGTGAATCACCATGTGGTATTGTTAATGATGTTACTGAACATGGCCCACCGCTCTTCCCTGTCACCATGCTTACGGTCGTGAGTTTGACGTTCAAAAGCAAACTGCAGCATCATTTGGGACTTGGGCTAGGCCTGAGACTTTAACCCTGCCCTCTTTCCCACTGTGCCTTAGCTTGAGCATTTTCTATCCCACACTGGAATCTGCCACAGCAGCAGTATATGATATAATTCAGGTGGCTGGCAGCTGCCTGTCCTAGCAAGCACTTGGACAGATACCCAGAAAGAATGCTTACCCCTCCACTCTGATGGCCACCAGATGATAATAGAGCTCAGCTATTTCATTAAACATTTCTGTTTCCTTGTTGGGAAAGTTTAAGACATGGGCTGTAGGATGAACAGTATTTTTTCAAGTTTTCTGCTTGGTTCTAGAGTGATGTTTCTTTGTATAGAAAGATACATACTGGGCCAAAGCTAGCAAGAAAGGGCTGGTTACCAAATTGGTCTCTGAAACCAGACAAGGTGATCTCATACAACAAGAGGTCTCTTCAAAGAKGGGAGATTTAAATCATTTTTCTTCTTAATGGAAAAAAATAAGAATCAACAACATTGCATTTTTATCGTTTCYCTTGCTTCCAGGGTAAGCTTCATTATATAAATGTTGCAAAAAAATGTGCAACTAACTAGTGACTAAAAAGGCAACTAACTAGTGACTAAGAGACCCATTACATATCATTTTAAGGATGTAATAA
Organism: Nothoprocta perdicaria; assembly: GCF_003342845.1. Lineage (NCBI taxonomy): Eukaryota > Metazoa > Chordata > Aves > Tinamiformes > Tinamidae > Nothoprocta > Nothoprocta perdicaria. Next base: position 6,562,481 of record NW_020455205.1, on the reverse strand, counting down.
ATTTGAAGAAAAAATAACAGACTTTCTGCTCTTTAACCAACGTTCCCATATCAAAACAACAATATTTAATCAAATTTGTAGATAACCGTATTTTTAAGTGGCCAGCTGGCTCTCCCTTTGGAATAACTTACGTGGCTACTGTACTGGCTGCCTCCAGACAATGAAGTATCCTGGAAAAAAATGCCCATCAGTTATTTTTCTTTAATATAACATTATTAAATTAAGACTTTTTGAAGGACAATAGTGTATACATCTTTATTTTTTCTGCTTGAATTTAAGCTCCACTCAAAATTTAAAGTCTATCCTTCCCTATTTTGTTAATCACCTAAAAATTACTGTGTACCTGTCCACCAAATGACTATCTGCAGAGCCCATTATCAAAAATGAACAAGTTGTTTCACTTCAAAGGGTCTGAAGAAAGGAAGCTTACTTCTTTCAGTTTAAAAGCAGTGAGCTCCCTGAAGAATGCCATAAGCAGCAAAAAGCTTTGAATATGTATTCTTCATATTGCTTCTGACCTTTGGAGTATAGCTACAACTGATTACCAATCAAGGTAAAATTTATATTTACACTGTTTGTGCCAAAGAACATTCTTCATTCAAAGACCGACTCTTTAACCTCAATAGCCATCATATTGACAAAACAAACTCAGGGTACCCTKAAAATTTGATGAACAGTGCTTACATTTGCAGAGGAGTCACTTCTRGTTAAAGAAGGGGATCCACCCTGTAAAATGATAATATTAAAAAGGAATAATGAAACATCTTCTGATTTATATCATTAACTAAAAATCAAAATAAAACCTTAGAACAGCTCTTTTATAGGATTTTCAAGGAAAAATATCACAGTCTGAGCTTATCTTAAACCTCATTTACTTTAACTTCCTAAGATGATTAATAGTTTTTTTTGGCCTAGAAGACTATAAATCATAAAGAACTATTTTTGCATCCACACATGCCTAATTGCCTAGGAAGTAACAACCCCACTCCAAGTTCATGAACCTCCTTTGCATATTACAGGTTGACTGACCAAATACTATTTTCTTTAGAAAGCATTTATTACTCTATTTTACAGTCTCTAAATAATATCTTATGCACTTTTCTTAAAAGTACCGATGAGAAGTGGCTCTGATAGTTTTTTGTTCATTTAGTAAAGACTGGTTTCTGAAGCAACCTTTTATGGTCRGCAGTTTTGTAGAGCTAGTATTTCACCTGCCCTTTGTGATAGATTTTTTTCTTCAGTTAACTCCACTATATAGTTTTCTGTTCTAGAGCAAAAAAAAAATACTGCTTTTCTGCAGCTTTTCTTTGAAGATGAGATTATACGACAACTGAGTATTGCTACTGAGTACATGTATGTTGCTGCAACTTTGGAGGCATTAAACTCTTCATTATGGCATAATAAGAAATAATTTCTATCCTGTCAGCAACATTTATGACAGCAAAAACATTGAACATAAAACTAACAATACATTCAAATATATGAATAATGTAATGTAGAAACAAATAGGTTTGCAGCTAGTTTTCCATTTGCATACATAATCAAGAAATATAATAAATGAAGAAACCTTACAGAGCTTGCCCCGGAACAATCACATCCACTCTATAAAGAACATAGAAAATGTGTAAAATCTCAAGAACATAGCATTGAAAAGGACAAATCAAATTCTTTTTTCTACCATCTAGGTATCCAAGACATAAAATTACATTCGTAACTGTCCCTGTACAATTAGTTTCTTGTTCTTCTCATCCTCTGTAACTACTGCTGCTCTTGGCACTTCGATGGTGTGTAATCTCCTAATCTTATTATCTTCAAATCTTTATAAACATTATCTCGAAAACCCTGCTCACCAAAACAGTGTAATAAATTCTGAGTAGTACTACAGAACATGTATTTTTTTTTAAGGGAGACAGTGCGCCTGGGTTACATGCTACATTCCAGCAATCTCCGGATGTTCTGGAAAACACTAAAGATGACTCCCAATGAAAGACTACCAGGCAATTTCTCCTCTGAGGTAACTAAGAGAGAGGTGGCCAGCAGGTTTGCATATTCAGTCTGCATGGGATGGGTATGAATATTTGGGGATGGGGAAATGAGATGGGGATAGGGTGGGTATTTAGCGCCATCGCAGACRCAGAAGCTCAAATACAATCCAGGCAGATTGCTACTTTGGCCACAATGATCTCTGGATAACACAGAAAAAAGAAAACAATGCACTGCTGAGACATGGGGCAGCGGGGACGCTGGTGAAGGAAAACAGTTTTTGTGAAAGAAAAACACTCAATGTAAGTTATGACTGAGATTTGCAATAATTGAAGTCTATGGAAAAGCATACCTGTCCACCAGATTGGCTGCCTCCTGAAGGTGAGCCCTGCAAAAAGTTATGCTTTCATTTAATAGATCTTCAACTTTGATATATCTTTTACTAGTTTAATTATTTCTGAAAATAGAAATCTGATAAGAACCCTATTTTATCTATAGAAAGTTTAATGAAGATTTATAAAACCACAATAGTCTAGAAACATTAGAAATAATATATCATGGAGAAAGATTTCCTACCTGCCCACTATACTGGGTACTTGCTGATGAAGCTGAGCCCTGAAAAAAATTGAAAGCCAATTAACTTCTGTTTCAAAAATACTCTTCATATCAAATATTTATTACTTGCATTTGAGTAGATATGCTTACATGTCCTGATTGACTGCCTCCCGGTGAATAAAAGTCCTGTAAAAAAATACAGGGAAGTACRTGAAAAAATGAAAATAGACCTTCTTTTGTAGTGCGGAAATATTATGACGTTAGCAGAACACTCCATTTTGCCTCTCCATATCACTCAGCTTCCAATCATGAATTGTTTGAGACCAACAAATACTTTCTGCATAAATCGGCACATGCATCTATGTCTATCAAAAAATGCTAATTTAATGAAAGGTATTCTCTTGAATACAATGAAAAAAGAATTCCTTTTTTTGCCCATTTTTTCCATTTCCTTTCCCATTAATTCTAATAAGAATTTCCCATTAATTCTAAATTAAGTAAAAAATGACAGGAAAATAGATGCCATTGCAAATAATAAAAGCACAAGAAAGGGTTTCAATTAGAATAAATGCTGGGTGCAACACAGCATTGGAAGCCTTCTGCATTAATGCAATGAATCACAAGGCTGAAACACAAACAAGTAAATCATGGCACCATGCTTATAAATGTGATTTGACATTCAAGAGCACACTGCAGCATCAACTGGGATTTAGGTTATTCCTGAAGCACTTCAAACTAGGCCCTCATTCCAACTATGCCTTATCCCACACAGGAATCCGCCACGTCAGTAGGACACAGCTTGGACAGAAACCCAGGGAACAAGTGAAGCAGGAATGCTTACCCCTCCACTCTGTGGGCTGCCAGATGGTGAAGGTGAGGGTGAAGCCTGTAAGATATTAGAAGCCAGTTATTTCATTAAACATTTCTACTTCCTTTTAAGCAAGGGCAGAAGATAAAGTACTGCTTTCTCTATGTGACTTTTGATGACAATTTTCTCTTGTTTAGAAGGTAGACATAGACTGTAAAATGAGCGGGATTCTCTCAWCTCCTCTGCTCCTTTCTAGGAAGAGCGATTTCTTCATATGTAAAGTCAGCCAAAACTGGCAAGAAAGGCTTAGGTGACTGATGAAATCATTAAAAACAAACCAAAAAAAAAAAAAACCCAAACAAATAAACCCAGAAAATTTGAATAATTAATGGTGATCTGCTTAACCAACAGTAATAAATGTTAAAAAGGCAGATATTTCTACAGAATAAAAAAATTAAAAAGGAGATCACATCGTAATCTGCATTTGGATAATACAGGTAAAAATCTCAGTCCTTTAAAAGACGTCCTAATACACACCAGTGTTTACACTTGAATTTCATATGTTACCATGGCCTTCTGTAGGACTTTATTTTTGTTTTCCCTTATTAACATCCAGAATAAAATTGATACTGAAACCGTGTAAGGAAACTGATAGAACATAATACTTTTAGTTAAATTGGACATCATAACCCATAGTAAAAGTTGGTTTGAAGTGCACACTGAATTTTAAATTTATGAAATTTATGGAGAACAATATCCTGCTAATCAAGGTACTGAAAAAGAGGCTTTTAAAATAGAATTCATTGCTAAAGAATCAGGGAAAATAAGACTTGGAAAGTTTTCTAAAAACCTAAACCAGAAGTAATGAGAAATATACTTTAGTCAGGAAAAATGTATGTTCTTAAGAAAAGCAAATACTGCTCATCCTACTACATGAAAACAGACTATCATTAGGCAATATGCAAACAAACTTGAATATTCTCACAAAGCTGGCACTGGAAAAGCACAAAGGAAGTGAAATGTAGTGGAAGTAGAAAATGAATTGGAAATGAAAGGATAGGAAATACAGTCTCTGCAGTAGTGATCATAAATGAAATTGATTTGTGAAAAAGAATAATAAGAGATGATTAAGGATCAAATATGATATGTTTCAAGAAAACTTGAATTTAAAATAATCTGGCTGTTAAGAAAAATAAATTGGAAAATTTGATCTATGGGAAGAAATAAGAGAAGTGATTACTATGATAGTCCATAATAATAAGCATATGAAGGAAACTTAATGCAAAAGGGAAAAAAGAACAAAAAAGAATAAGAATGGTTGATCACACATGGTGGCAACACTTCTGTTGTAATATTATTAAATTAATGCTATTGAATCAACTCCATTAAATTACTGGACACAAGAACTTGGTTGTTTGGTATATTGTAGACATGTTGTGGATACTATGTTTTAAGGGAAAGAGTGAAATAGAAGAACCAAACTTCATTTTTGACTTCTGCTTCTCAAGACCAATACACAAATGTGTGATTGTTATAAGAACTGTAGTTACTGCAGTTCTAATTCGCTAAGTCCTTATTGTACCATATCAGAATAACATCACACAATTTAAATCTTCATGTTTTCCTTTCGCTTCATCTATAGAAATAATATATTTTTTTAAAAAGTTCTTAAAGCACACTAGTAAGTATCAGAGATGACTGGAATTTGCTGTGAAGATTCTCTTGAAGATAAGATGATGTGTGCTATATAAGAGATGTAAGACTTGTATGAGATCCACATAAGCACCTAGATTTCTTGAAAGGAAGTAAATTCTCAGATCAATACACTTGAGAAGAAATGCTTACACTTTCATCAGATTCACCGTCTCCTATAGAAGGTGAATCCTGTAAAAGAATTGAAAAACATTTATTTTCATAGGAAAGTTATTCTTTTATACAATCTTACTTGTGGAAAATACAAATAATCAGAATAGAAACAATAAGATACTTAGAGAACATCCAAGAAATTGAAAAACATAAGCAAAAGAAATGAGACGATTTGATTTTTTTTGTTGATTCAAATTTTTTTACTGGTAATGATAAGGAAATAAGGTTTGCAGGTATTTGGGGAAAAGACTGATAACAAACCAGTACTCACAATAGATTAGATTTGAATTTGAATATGAAGGTAAAAGAGAACTACATAGCAGGAAACAGCCATAGCAGCTTCCTTTAATAAAATAAAATGCACAGACATAAGGTGAAGTTTATGGTAAAAATCTGAGTAAACACAACAGATCTATATATAAGCCTTCCAAACAAAACTACATTGTCACAAAGTGAGATTGGGAATCTGTTCTTTACTTAAATAATTTATTATAACAAGATGTTAACAAATAAACCTAAGCGTGCAGAGCACAAGGCTGAATATAGAGACAGATGCTGATAGATGGACCTTGCTTATGAAAGCAAGGAATGAGAAGGTAGGATGAATGACATGAGGTTTTTTTTGTTTGTTTGTTTTTTGTTTTTTTTTTTTGGTTTAAAGGAGATTGAAGGTGTAAGAAAACTGAGAACTGACTTCTATAAAAAGTTGTAAAAAAGCTTAGTCTAACATCTATGTTAAATAGCTAGATAGCAATTAAATCTTGTTAATATTTTTAATTGTAAGATTGTCAGTTGCTGCTTAAATGGAAGAGGATAAAAAATGATTTTCGTTGTAAATATGCTTTTTTTGGAAAACATTTTAGATGAAGTTGACTTGCAAAATGGAATGTGCTTTGACAAATCCCATTTTCTGTTTTCTTCTTAGCATTCTGCACTAGAAGTAGAAATAAGGCATTTTTCTATAAAACAAAATAGCATCTAGGTTATAAGTCTTTCACTTTTAATGAATAATTTTGCATGACTTTGGATGGTTATAATGTACTGTTAAATAAAACAGAAAGAAGGTGTTTTTTTACAGAATAAGCCTCCAATGAGATTTGCATCAGTAAATCAGCAGTTATATTAATACAAACAATAGAGCAGGCAAAAATACAAGCTTTAAATATAGCATGTCTATTTACTAGGAGAAATTCTTCTGCATAAGTAAGGGGTGTAAAGGAAATATCTAGTCTCTTTCCTTTTGAGTGAGTTAATGTATAAATAGTAATTTTGGAAGAAGGAAGTGTTATACTGATTAACAAATTGAAGAATCATGTTAGCATAGTAAATATGATAATCTCTTCAGTGCATCAGATTCCCTCCATTAAGGAAATATTAGGAGTTGCAAAAATTAAACAGAAACAACAGATAAAATGATATTTGTATGATCATTATTTAAAAATAATGGAAATAAGGGACCAAGTGCATGAAAGAAACAATGCATTTAGCTTTAGCATTTCATATATAAGAGAAATGATATGTACCTGACCATAAGGTCCACCACCACTGTATGTGGAAGATCCATCCTATTCAGAAAGATAAATCATTTCCATACTGCAAATGGACTTTTCTTTATGAAAGGTTACCGTAGGGWTCCCCCTCAGGGAAGATTAAAGACATGAGAGGATTTATTTAATTAATCATGAGCTTCTTAACAGCTATTCTGATATTTCCTTGTAAAGGTTATTTTGCCTATTAATAAATGTGATTCTCAACTCATATTRTTATATCCACTTTTGAAGACATCTTCAACTGTCTGATAGTTCAAAGCAAGTGTTKTTGAGAAGATGTTTTGTCTGTTTGGGCTATTTAAAATACAACAAGCCATAACTACATCTTACTCCCCAGTTTTCATGTTGCCTTTTTAAGAGTATATGCAATTTTATTGCTCAAATAAAAAAAATTAATTGAAATGAAGTGAGAGCCAAAATACAGTGTATATATATATATATACACAGTATATACAGGAACCTTAATTCAAGAAGAAAAAGAGTATATACCTGGCCATAAGATTCACTGCTGCTGCCATAGACTGAAGACCCTCCCTGCAGAGAAAACAAAAGAAGTTGTTTTGGTTCTCCCAAGAAATATTTTTTCGTCTTTTCAAAGGACTTCAGGAATCAAGATAATAGGAGTCTGTGTTACCTTACCTGTCCATGAGATCCACCAGGATAGAAGGAAGATCCTCCCTATACAGGAAACAAAAAAGGTCACTGTTTTGCAGTTCCCTCAAGAAATATATTTAGGCTGTTCTTGTGCAGGAGCAACAAACAGAATATTTACCTGGTTACCAGAATAAGTGCTGTGTGATGAACCTGGTGCTCCCTAAAAGGAAAACAGAGACCAGCTATTTTCTTGCAAACAAGAGGGTTGTTTAAATACTAATGCATCCAATTTTCACTTTTCACTCTTTCAGCAGACCTTTATGTTCCATATAAAAATTAAGAACAATACTGTTAAAGTGGAAAAATCCTTTTGGCAATAATTTTCTTATTCCCCAAGCAAGCTGTAGATACCATTCYGTATTGTGTTCTGTTAAACTGAACACCACGAGGTTACAACAGGGCTGATTTAAGTTTGCTGCTCTAAAACAAAACTCTCTGTTCCATAATTACAGTATTTCATATGGCAACCACCATATCTGGAATCCAGAGGCAAGGGTAGCAGCAGTCTGTGCTGCCTCTACAGGGGAGGAAGAGTGTTTACCTGTCCATAAGATCCACCAGGATAGAAGGAACCTCCCTGTGCACAAGACAGAATGGGTTACTGTTTTGTAGTCAGATGCTCCTTCAGGAATGCTTTTACGTGGAGCTTCCGAATAGAATGATTTATCAGAATATTTACCTGATCACCAGAGTATGTGCTGTGTGAAGAAACTGGGGATCCCTGAAAGGAAAAGTACAGACTAGTTATTTTCTTGCAAACAAGATGGTTTAGATAGCACGGTGCTGATTCTGACTTGAATCTAATATTGTTTAAGTAAGGCAAACCTTCTGACACAACATTCTTAGCTGAATGAAAGACCTTCTCATGGAAGTCACTGATACATTTTTGTCCTTTTGTCTGATGGATTTCATCCTGCTGGGCTGCATGCATGTCAAATTTGTACATCTTGAGCATCCTTGAATTTGAGCTACTTACTGCTCTAGGTGACTCTGCATGTGCAGGGAGATTGGATTAGATGATCTCTAAAGGTCTCTTCCAGCCTTAACAATTCTATGATTCTATAGGCCATGTTATGTTTGATTTCACTGCTGGACGTTTAAAAATAGTATTTTATAACAGCTCTTATATGATGAGTATAGGAAGCAATGTAATAGGAGTCTGTGCTATCAATACATGCCAGAAAAAAAAAAAAAAAAAAACACTCGCCTCTCCATAAGATCCACCAGGATAGAAGAAAGGACCTCCCTATGCAGGAAATAAAAAAGGTCACTGTTTTGCAGTTACAGCGTTCCCTCAAGAAAGACATTTAGGCTGCTCCTCTGCAGCAACCATGAACAGGATATTTACCTGGTTACCAGAATAAGTGCTGTATGATGAACCTGGTGCTCCCTAAAAGGAAAACAGAGACCACCTATTTTCTTGCAAACWAGAGGGTTGTTTAAATACTAATGCATCCAATTTTCACTTTTTACTCTTTCTGCAGACCTTTATATGTTCCATATAAAAATTAAGAACAATACTATTAAAATAGAAGAAACCTTTTGGTAATATTTTTCTTAGCCTGTTAAAATTTGAAGTTGCTGCAAAGTTACTGCTCTAAAACAAAACTCTGTTCCATAATTACAGTATTTCATATGGCAACCACCAYATCTGGAATCCAGAGGCAAGGGTAGCAGCAGTCTGTGCTGCCTCTACAGGGGAGGAAGAGAGTTTACCTGTCCGTAAGATCCACCAGGATAGAAGGAACCTCCCTGTGCACAAGACAGAATGGGTTACTGYTTTGTAGTCAGATGCTCCTTCAGGAATGCTTTTAAGTGGAGCTTCTGAATAGAATGATTTATCAGAATATTTACCTGATCACCAGAGTATGTGCTGTGTGGAAAACCTGGGGATCCCTGTGGGAAAAATGCAGACTAGCTATTTTCTTGCAAATACACACTGAARTATAAATTAGTGTGATTCTGAATTTTGTTCCAAAAGGACATTCTTGTAACCATTAGAAGAGAATGCTTGCACTTTTTGTTGTTAAAGGTGAAAAAAATTTTATTACGAACTTCTCTCAAGGGGTTGTAGGAYCCCAAAACATAATTCACACCTTTTCTTTTCCTATTCTTACTTTAAGAATTGTAAGTTGCACTCAATGGACTCTTCTTTGTTATACAGAAAGAAAATGCTTGTCCSTAATCATGTTAAAATCAATAAAAATACAGAAATTTTGAAATTATAAATCTTATTTCAGCTCATTGCTGAAAGAAGAAAGACTTTTAAAAGCAAATAACATCCATTATTACTGTTGCATCCCCTTTACATGGAAAAATAAAATTCCATAGTTTGGTTGCTTCCACAGAGAAGATGTTGAGATCATGCTCTTGTTATTAGAAAACATTTTGAAGAAATGTTGAATAATTGCAGCATGAGGAATCTGAGTATCCATATAGGAAAACACTATATTATTCCACTTTTAAACAATATGATTTAAATTTCAGTAGCTTAGAATCTTAATTTAGAATCTTTTCCACATTAACAAAGATTGGTTTTAACTGTCCATATAAAGGGAGAAGAATTAGTTACCTGATTGTAAGATCCACTGCTGCCTCCATATACAGAAGATCCACCCTGTTCAGAAAGATCGTAAGATTTTGCAAATGGAGAACTTTCTCAGGAAAGATTTTTCTATAAATCTCTTGAGTCAAGATACACAGTGCCAAAAAAAAAAAAAAAAATCACCAGCAACAACAAAAACTTGTGCCATATGTAAAATCTTAGTAAATAATATATTGATATATGATAAATATATATGCCTATCCCCAGCCTCCTAACAGCTGTTTTGCACTGCTGCATTTATAGCTGGAAAGTAAGGGCTGACAGTGCATTGCACTGACAAAAGAATAAGGTTCATCTGGCTACAAGCTAGTTCAACTGCAATACCCATGGTAACTATATTCTTTGATATATTCATGGAGGCATTGCATAAGAGAAAAGCTTATCCATTGTTGCTGGTCATGCAATTGCAATGATTCTCCTTATAGGATAGGATTAGTTATTAAGAGATTATATTTTGAAATATTTATTAAATGTTGATGCTTTAGGCACATTATTTTCCTGCACCAGTGAGAAATATAACAAACCTAATTGCATTTAAGTTTGTGGTTACGAGAATTTTTAGTACTGACTATTTTTCAAAAGTTTTGAAGAACTATATACCTGTAACAATATGACAGCTATAYGTATAGCTGCCAATGCAGAAAGCATTTTGATTACCAAAGACAGTTATAGAAAGTTAGTCACCAATTAGTAATTATGCATCTATAGCCACCTGGAACTCACTGTTCCATTTCTTTATAGTTCTATCCATACTAAGAAAATTATCAATGATGTCCAGATGTCCATACTTACTAGATAATTAATTCAAAATACTCAATTATGCATATGGAAATATATATTTAGGAAAAAAATTACCTGTCTCATACCACTACTTCCATCAGGACAAATGCAGCCACCCTGTAGATAAAAAAGAAAACTTTTTTTTGTGGAAGTTTGAATAAAATCTTATTTCAAATGTGAAACTGTTCAGAGAAAGAAAGACAGGGTAACTACATAGTGGCTGTGATCCTTCTTATGTCTAGACTGAATAAGTGGGCAGGACAGCTCTATACATTCAGGGTTTGCTTTGGAAATTAGACGAACATTAAAATCTTCCAATGCTATGTCTCAGTGAGAGCTGCCACATCAAAAAAAGAACTATTTGGGAAACCAGGGGTACAGAGAATCACTTTGTGCCTTTACTCATATAATGTAKGGGAGCTTGCAACAGTCTTGAGAAATCATTTCCGGGAGCTGTCTTAGATAAAGCTAATAGAAACAGGATCATTTCACTTACAATTTAATGCCCTTAACATTACCAATAACATTACCAAGCCTGCATGCAAAGTTAAAGAAATTAAACTCTTACTCCTAAGTTTAGATTAAGTATTGGAAAGTTAACTAGTAATGACTAGACAAAAATAGAGAAAGCCTAACCTGGCTACTTGATCCGCCACTGGTTGCAATAAATGATTCACCCTGTGAACAAATCAATCATTTTTTATAGAAAAATTTATCAGATCAAAAGCTTAGAAAGATTATAAATGAAACAGATTTATATATCCAGCTATTGCCTAGAATCCTGGAACAGGATTGTTTCTAAACCAGGTTCTAAAACTGTTTATAATRCAGTATTTTCAAAATATAAAAACATGATGTAGAGAAACACATAATGCTTTCCTGCTTAGTGGAGTGAAGGACAGAGGAGACAACATATTCTGGGTCCATTATTATTAATAGCTGCGCAAAATAACATAACATAAATAACATTAAGTGGAAAATGCTATCAAATCAAAATATCACTCTTTTACATAGCTAGATTAGTGGAACATATTGTTCAGAAACTGAGATATGATTTACTAAAAAGCTCCTTGCTATGAAATCAAGAAGCAGACACTGTTATTACCTGGAAGTTGGTGTGGTTGCTATTTGAAGTAGAAGATTCATTCTGTAAAAGAAATGAGAAATTACTCATTTTGCTACGAGTACAATCCTTAAAAAAAAATGCATCTATTGAAAAAGAATTACCTATCCCTAAACAGAATGATCTATTATAGAAGTTAAATTCTTACGCTTCTTTTCATAAGTAATATACTAAGCAGCTGTAACACTAGCAACAGTTAAGGAAAAAAAGACAAKTATTGTTTACCTGTGGGTCATAGCCTCTTTTGCTCAAAACATGTGTTGTATCCTGCATAAAACAAAGAAAATGTTTAGAAAGACAGGAAAAGTCTGATATATAGAATCATCCATAGGCCTCTTTAATTGTGCTTTTTACAGCAACTGCAGACTCATTAAGGAATTGCTATTCAATGTATACATTATTATAAAACATAATGGTAATTGGTCATAGTTTTTATGGGCTACTGCAGTCTTATTTTAAGCTATGAAATACACTTTTATACTTCATTCCAACATGCTGAGCACAATAAATTATGAAATATTATTCTTAACTACTTCAATATTCTATCTTAAGTTAAACATTTTGTCTGTCTTCTGTTGCCATAATACTCTTATAATTCAACCTACCTCAATTTGGATCAACTCTTTGTGCTTTCTGAAGAATATGGAGCTGAGTTGTCCAGTACCTCATAGCAGAATTTTCAGGTGTTTTTTTAAATTAAGATAAAGCTTTCAAGGAGGGAAGGATAGAGCTCCTTTTTATTTTATTTTACTTTATTTTTTACTTAAATAGGTTTCTATTCTATTACAGCAAAAATAAGTATAATTAAAAGTCCTATAAGCAATGAGAAAAAAGTTACTTACACGTGCAACAAGCACCTTCTTTTTTGAACAACTAGAACTCTGTAAAGGAGTCAGAAGCCAGTTATTGTTTTATAGGTAGAGGTATCAAACAAAGTACTCTCATCAAACATCTATCCAAACTTGTCAAGGTGGCATATGCAGCCACAGGAAAATGAGAGCATTCTGATTGATCTTACACTGGATTACATTGTGAAAATACTCATATTAGAGAAATCTGAAAATGAAAGTACAACTACTACCACAAGTGATAGACAACTAGTTTTGGAATTAGAGATAAGAGTGTCATTTATCTCCTGAAAACCTCATACAAGCATGAATAGCAACCAAAATCAAATCTTCCTATAAAACCAACTATAAGTTTGAAACTAACTGCATCACAATATCAAGCTAATAAAAGTTAGTTACGCTCTCCCTACTTGCARTGTTTTTCTTTCAGAATTCAGTATGAGTTAGTACAAGCATAAAGTATGGTTTGCCRTGTCTACAGTGCATTCAAAGGGTGATTCCAATTTTAAATAAGCTGGCTTGAATATTTTCAAAGATGAGCTAACAAGAGCAAAACGCTCATGTTAAACTCTTCACCTGAATATTTTCATAGTTTTGCAACCTACCTTCAGGCAGGTAGTACATGTTGCCACAGTTGTCATTTTGTTATGAGTCTTAAATTGCATATTCTTAGGCTATTTTTTTTACATTATGACTCCTTGATAAGAATATCCTACCTAGCAGAGTATAATGTCTCCCTCAGTATAGCTATTTTGGTTTAGAACACAACCTGTGCAATGAACGTATCTTTTTTCTCCCTCTCTCTCCCTTTTCTAAACACAGCACCTGCCTCAGTAGCCCCTGCTTTTGTGTAAGTTGATAAAAGCAAATTCTTTTACAATGATGTCCTGAAACACAACCTGGATAAAAATAACCAAGCAAATAATAGCATGTTCAGACAAGATTCTCTTAAACTGACCTTGTGCATTATTTTAGTGCTTTCAAGGTAAACACAAGCAAAGGTGAAAGATGTTTATAAAAGGCCTTAATTCTTCCTATCAGTGTTTGATGCAGAACTAAAGTAAYAGAGAATAAACACATAGGGAAAATAAATATAGGGGAAATGAAGCCCTAGACCATATGGCTCTAGTTGAAGGCAAATAGCTAATGACAGGAAGTGACTCTAGATGGCAGTAAAAGAACAGGCGGCTGCAACAGATGGAAAAAGCTTTTCTATGAGCAGAGTAAGAACACAGAAATTTTTCATTCATTTACACAACAGTGTCTTTTTTTGATCACAACCTGTCCACATTAATCACAGTYTTTATTTGTAGGATAGAACAGAAGTCTTGATGGAGAGAATCTCACCAGAGGTAACCTTACAACAACACTAGGTTATTGGCAAATCCAAATTAGAATAAGTAACAGAACCCTGAGGTAGCTATTTGCCTCACATACGGAGATGGCTAATTCTCAAATAAATATCTGGTCAAAGTGCATACACTTGGGTGCCTTATGGTTATTAAGAACCTGTGTTGGTATACTGTCCTAGAGTATTGGGCCATTGTAGGTAATTGTGCAATAGCCCTGACAGTCAATTGAAGGGAGTCACTACAGAGAAGGCATATCAAACATCTTTAATATTATAAAGGGTATTACAAAGCTACATTGCAGCTAAAGGCCCACTTGTCTAAAGTAGAAGAGTTCAGTTACTAAAACTGTCATTAATCGTAAGAATCTAATTACTGCAAAGAAGAAAAAGCACTTACTTGACCATTAGCACTATATGTAGTCTCATTCTGGAAAAGAATAAATTATTTACTTATTTATAAAATTATTTAAATACAGTAAGCTTACAGAAAGCTGATTCTTTCTAATGCTATGTACAGTTGTAACAAAATAAATCATACATGCTTAGTCACTCACAGCATCCACTGCTTTGCAGCTTGTCTGTTTAAGCAGACTTGTACCTACAAGTTGCTTAGAAATTTTACAATTCCAGTCATGTGAAAAGCAGTGGAATATCTGTGACTCTTTTCTTTCCTTCATTATATGTACATAAAGATTGGTCATTTTCTTTCTTGGAAAAAAAATACTGTAAAATGCATTGTTATAGATTGGGCCAAAATTTCTGTTAGCCAAAGCCACTGAAATCTTTTTTGATGCATTTAGTTTCATCAASCTAAATGCATTTAAAAGCTCATATGACAAGTTTCAATAAAACCTGAAATGTTTCAAATGATTATTGAAACAGCTGTTATTGTAGGGACTAAACATTGCTTCCATGCAATTCTACACGGAAGTCTGCACATAATGGTACAATAATTTCCAAACTATATAAAATGTAGTCATGACACTATGTTGGACAAAACATACTCACATCATCACAAGCATTGGGATTATCATCTGAAAAATCCTGTGAATCCTAAGAAAGATATCAGATATCAGTTATTTCCTTATAAAAAATGATCTTTTAAAAATAAGTTGATCTGATCTTTCTTGCACTCTTGACAGATAAATTTCAGACTCATACAAAAAGCTGCCTAGTTACTTTAAGTAATTTTTTACAGATTTTTAAAGAGTCAAATGTGATAGTTGCTCTCAGAGAATGATCAATCCCGAAAAAAAAAAAAAAGAAAAAGAAAAGACCAAGCAAGAAGGGCACAGAAATTATGTTCCTATTATTTTTATGACTAACATAATGCGATTTTGATTTGAAACTACAATARCTAAAATGAAATAATGATTAGGAGAAAAAAATTGATGGGTTACCTGATTATCAATATAGCTGTCTGAGGAGGATGATCCACCCTTTAAAAAAAATAATCAAATAATCCAAAAATCAGAGCCTATGAAGATATAGAAAATCTGATTTTGAGTAGACACTAAAGCTTGTATGAAATGTGATAAGAAATTAAAGTTTTACTTACTTGCCCATTTCCACCATTTTGTGAAGAGGATCCACCTCCATAGCTCTGTGAGGAGGATCCACCCTTCAAAACAAAGAAGCTAGAATAAAAAACTGACTCAGATTTCTTTGGAACAGATGTAATTTTCAATATAGCAATAGATTTCTTTGGAACAGATGTAATTTTCAATATAGCAATAACTATAGGATTACTGTAAAATAATCAATAGCATCTGAATCAAATGTGCAGCAGAGCATCTGCCTGTGAATGATGAACCATTATATGACTAAAATTTCCTGTCAGATGCTATGAAAAATCTTACCAGGAGAAAATCAAGGTCTACCTACCTGGTTGCTACCATAGCTTTGGGAAGATGATCCACTCTGCAAACAAACAAAATTAGAATAAATATTACAGTTTAAAAATCTCATTTTGAATAGAGATCAAACTTGTGTAAAGTATGACCTCAGTGAGAAAAAATTACAAGCTAATACTTACTTGTCTACCACCATAGCTCTGTGAGTAGGAGCCACCCTGTGAGAACAAAACAGCAACAATTTACAACAGTGGATGACTGAACTTGATCAGAATCCATAGAAGGAGCTTTCTTAGGTTGCTAAGTTCTTCTATGTAAGTGGAATTACAGAACTGATGCTGAGTATGTTTAAAAGGGGTGAGTTAGAGACTAGAACTGAAGAGACTCTGCAAGAGYCTATACCCTCAGGAGTAAGGGAATTAGATACTGAAGTAGAACTGCTTAAAAATATTTATTAGTGGGTAATAAAGAGCTACCCACCTGGTTACTACCTTGTGATCCATCCTGTAAATGAGACAAAAATTATGCATATTTTTAATACTTAATATTTGGCTATAGCTTATTGGAAAGAAAGCTGATGATGCTTAGATGGAAGAAGGAGCAGAGAAGGATACGCAATCTGATTTCTGACTTAATAAGAATGAATTCCTAATAACATAACAATAGATACAAGGTAAGACATGGAGAAAAATCAAGAGAAGTACCAGGAATTTTTWAAAAAAAGGATAGCCTATTGTTGGTAACTTGATAATTTTTAATATTTAGGGAGATTATTTCTTTAAAATTACAAAAATGTTGTTAAATGGTGCTAGAGCTCCAACAGCRAAACTTGTGATAAATGCAAATAACTATTTGTACTTTGCTACTCTAAATAGATGAAACTTTAAACCAGTCTCACTTTCAGGAACCTCAAGTGATTGTCCTAAAATACTTGGATTTGAGACTGCATGGATTTGCACACTGTGAAGATAAGGTAGATAGCACTGGAGTCTGTGGCAAAACTCATTTGGGATAAATCTTAAAATCAGATAAGGAAGGTCATTTACCTGGTGGCAGGGATTGCTATCATATGAAGTACCCTTTGAAAACAAAACAAAAGGTAAATTGCCATATTTTCACTTTCTTCTTAAAATATCTTATGTGAGATTTAGTGAAATAAAACTCAATATGACTTTGCAGTAGGTAAGTTTTATCTTCTAAGTTTGCGATTCTTTCCTCTCACTCTCATGTCTACATGCTCACGAGCACCAGTGCATATGGCRATAATGGAAACGGGATTACTTGGGTGCAACATGGAAAGTGAGGTGGGCTGACTCTGTGGCTCTGTGTATCTGGCAAAGATAAACTGTCTTTTGGGCAGTCCCTTTAGGAAGCAACAGTTACTGTGGTATGATCTTTACCTCAGAACCTCACTAGCTTCACCATCATAAATCTTAGGCACTGCTCACTTTCTTTTGTTTTCTTCTTTGGAGTTATCTTTGGGGCTACAATCTCTCTTCCTGTTGGGATAATAGGATGAGAACTGACACACAGACAACACATTGTATTCTGGTTGCTATCCTCCTGTTATTAGAGCACAGCTCTTAGGCTGGTAAGTCATCTGTGACACAGTCTGACGGAAACCACCTTCTTCACTGTTTAGCACTTTCACTGCTGTTAACTATGCCCTTTCCATGTCACTTCCAACTCTTGTTGTATTGCTACGTATAAGACTTTTAGATGTGAATTTCTATTCATTCTTCATTAATAACAATTTTAGTATTTGTGCTACAAATTTCTGTGCTTTTTTTTTCATTCACATCAATTTCTCCAATAAATTTGTTCAGACAAAGGTTTACGATCATGGCCTCACGTATGACCTTTTCCTCACCTGGGATTTTTTAATTGTTAGGTATTACAATACTTCTTGAAAAAAATTGCAACTAGACAGAAAGCTAGGCTTAGTTTTCAAATAGTTTGGAGAAAAAGGACTTACTTGTCCACAACCACTGCTACCACCTGAAGAATATCCACCCTGCTGGAAAAAATGAAACAGCAGCTCAGTAACTTATTTCATTGTATATGGATTTTACATTTAAATTCAAAAAAATTCCAAATAATCCTTTTCCCCATCTGTAAAATAGTATAAAAATAAGTTTAAAAGGCTATATTTGCTAGACAATGTGGGAAGAAGAGAGCCAGCTATGAACTACTGTAAATTTTCCTTTAAAGTATTGTGCTGGTTGAATATTAAATTGCATGAAAGTTAAGGACACCTACATGCATTCTTTATTTATTTATTTTTTTTTTTTGAAATACGTAATTCAATAAAGCCCATTGCTTCTGGACCCATACAGAAATAATGTTACTAAGTCTTAATTCCAGAGAATTCCAGAGAAATTCCTCAAAATTTTTAATACTTACTTGAGGACATATAAATATACCAGTTTCTAATTTAAATCCATATTTAAAAAAATAACATGTTAATAACATTACAAAATAAAGTCAGTACATTTTTATGTACAAGAGCAAAATACTCCCAAAGAAAATATCCTTTAAATGTGGAATTCTGAGCAACATGAGAGCACCTTGCAGGTGCCCTAACACTCCACTTTCTCAAGTGTAATATACTCATTGGTGCTTACCCAAACTAAGTTTTTATGACCCAGAACACAAAATGAAACAGTATTTAAAAATCTGTCATTGTGGAASGTCCTAACRCTTCACTCTCCCAAATCCATTTCACAAATGGTGCTTACCTGGCCATAGGAACTGCCACCTTGAGGCTGGTAACCATGCAAAAAAAGGCAAGAATTTATTACTAAATAAAGCCACCCTCTTGACACAGCTGCAATAGCAACGTCTCTTCCCATTACCGCTTCCTCTGTTGCATGTTATTTTCATATTTTCAAGACAAAATGAGCAACATCAGAAAGGAG
>NW_020455205.1:6540968-6542565 GCF_003342845.1 Nothoprocta perdicaria | reverse complement strand
AAGGAGAGTCACCCTTAAAACAGATGCTACATAATGCACAAAGATGAATTTTTTCTGACTCAGAACACATAATAAAGCAGAGCGTGTAAAAATCTGTTATTTTTGCAGCCCCATAACACTTTACTGTCACAAATGCAAATCCATTTCATAAATGGTGCTTACCTGGCCATAGGAACTGCTTCCCTGAGGCTGGTAACCCTGTAAGTAAAGAAAGAACTGATCTGTAATTCCTGTACTTGCAAAACAGGTGCCACTCCCTCATCTCTCTCTGTGGAGGAAGAAGAAGAAGGAAATAAAGAATGGACTGACTCTGTAACCTAATATTAGAGTTATATTTGATATTATTTCTAATGACTGTTCTGACACACTGCACATACTGGATCACACAGTACATTTAAAGAATCATAGATSAGTCAGACAGATTTCAAGGCTTCTGAAGGCTTTTCTACCTCAGGAGCGAGATGGAGCACAACATTTTTTGCATTATGTTTCTTTAGCCAGCTATTTTTCATTCACTGGATCTGGATGGCCAGTCTAAAGCACCACATTAACTTCTTGYATTTTTCCTCTTAGTGGACTACAATTATACAATTTCCTTCCTCTTAGTGAAACAGAAAGTGACATATATAAAAGAAAATAACAAGTGAGGAAGAACAATAAGGAAAAATAGGTTCAGAAAATGGAAAGACATTCATGCAAATAAAAGCAACAGATTAAATAAACTAATCAGGGTTGCAGCCTGATGAACCTTGAAATGTAATAAATGGCAGGGATCCAATGACTGCCGTTCACCAGTCTTTCTGTAATGCAACCATCAGTTGCAAGCAATTATCAGATGCTGATGCATTCCGCTTTTGATATAAWGACAAAAAAGAGTAGGCATTTAATGTACATGCACACCTGTGCCAGAGCTTGTTTGGGAACAGTTACAGAGGCAACAATTCCCCAAAAAAGCTTTGAAACACTGTGCCTATTTTTCACTATGCCAGCATTAAAATCCTGTCAGAACTTCTGGCCCTCATGTGGCTGCCCTAATTCGCACATCAGCTGTAACTGGAGGTGAGGGTTCATCAGCTTCAGGCAGTGAGATCAGTCTGTCTCGAGTGGCAAATGTGAGCCCTGTTCTTTAGGTCTTCAGCACTCCCTCTACAGAGACCAAAGTGAATAATGAAGAAGTAATTACAATTTGTCTCATTATCACATTACTCAGCTACAGCAGGAACAACACTAAGGAGCTTATTTCTACAGAAAAACTTTTTAGTTCCAGGTGTGTGAAGACTGCCTGGAGTTCGTGCTTCCTACAAACCTCCAGTTAAGGATGTTTCCAAGGGGAACACTTTCACAAGAAAAGACAGGAAATGTCCCCAAACTAAGTTTTTATGACCCAGAACACAAAACGAAACAGAGTATTTAAAAGTCTGTCATTTTGGAAGGTCCTAACACTTCACTCTCCCAAATGTAAATCCTTTTCACAAATGGTGCTTACCTGGCCATAGGAACTACCACCTTGAGGCTGGTAACCGTGCAAAAAAAAAAGGTAAGAATTCATTAGTAAATAAAGCCACTCTCTTGGCACAGCTGCAACAGGAAAGCCTCT
>NW_020455205.1:6329560-6538912 GCF_003342845.1 Nothoprocta perdicaria | reverse complement strand
AAGTACAAGTAAGTACAAACTAAGTTTTTATGACTCAGAACACAAAATGAAACAGACAGAATGTTTAAAAATCTGTTTTTTCTTTGTCAGCCATGTAGCACATCACTATCCCAAATGCAAATCCATCTCATAAATGGTGCTTACCTGGCCATAGGAACTGCTACCTTGGGGCTGGTAGCCCTGCAAAAAAGATGAGAAGTCATTATCAAATAAAGCCACACTCCTGGCACAGCTGCAACTGTAATGTCTCTTCCCATTGCAGCTTCCTCTGTTCCATATTATTTTTCATACTTTCAAGGCTATAACTCAAACACAGGACTACTCAGCAACATCAGAAAGGTGTAACTGTTGCAACAAAAATCGCCTCACCTGGCCATAGGACCGGCTCCCTTGAAAATCCTTTAAAAATAGAGAAGCATTTAATAATGCTATGACACTCCACTTCAAACATTGTGCACAGACCAGTGACTGACTGGTGCTTACCTGGCCATATGAACTGCTGCTCCCTTGTGAGCCCGAGTACTGACTTCCTTGTGGTCGTGATCCCTGGAAGTTATAGGCACCCTTGTGAATGTTTTCTTGACTCCACTTAGTGCAATAATACTGATAGATATTCCCATCTCTGTGGCTGGTCAAAACAACTTTAACACTTCTTTTCTGGAAACACATCTAAGCTACTTTGTAAGCCAGTTTACTTCTATTATAATTATATTTTTTAATTCAGCATTTGTCATACAGCTACAGACAAGTAGCTTTAACTTCACATTTTAACTAATACTGAAAGGCCTTGCTGCAAATAGCTATTCTGCACATATGATTCTTTATCACCCTTATTATGGGTAATTTACTATCCTCCTGAATTTCTGGAGAGAAATTTGAGTTATTGTTTATGAAAGGTCTGTATTTACTAGTATAGGACCTATAGTGTGATACTGAACCTTCAGTGATACCCTGACTGCCAAAACATATATAGCCTTTAAAGAATACACAGAGTGGAATACAGTAATTTCACTTGTGGAAATGCATTTATGAGTATTTCAAACAAAAATATTTGAATATCCTCAGCATTTGCAGCCAACTACTAGGCAATGCAAGGATCTCTGTAGTCTACTAAAAACTTAAAATGTATTAAGAAAGAAATCGATTCCAAATTGTGCTGTCTCCTTTTAATAGGTTACAAGAATATTTCTGTATTTTTTAAAATTCACTTACTTGAACATAACTACTGCTGCTGCTTTGTTGCCTTTGTCCGCTCTACACAGAAACAAAAAAAGTCATTTTGTTTTAAGAGAACAAGGAATTCAGTAGTTTTTCTCATAAAGCACTGTAAATATTTATATATCTGGATACAATTTCTTAATGAAAATTTATCATATAATACAGCTGCTGATTAATTTTGTGGTATTTCAAGTTAGTTTAAATAGTTCTGTCCATCAAATATTTCACAGAAATCTGCATTATACTCACACACATTTATATTCATATTACATCTTCTTTATTAAATGACTAAGTAAAAGAAAAACTAGACACTCTTTACGTGAAGTACGCAGGTTATGATTTATGCAGATTTGATTTAATACCAAATAACATTGAAGTTCAAGTTCTAGAATTCCATCCATCTTTCTGAATAGATTTAGATGGATAAATTTTGCAGATTTTAAGAGCACTAAGGAATTGGGACAGAGATTTTCATGTTTTATGACAATAATGACAGTGGTCTTCTATCAGTAAACAAATAGACATTCTCTTTCATGTAAACACATAAATGCATGTCCTAGTCCAGGTCTCTAGTTCATCTACTTTTTAAAATAACCATACTGATCTATTCCCGAACAAAGGAATGATGGTTCAGTATCCTGAGATAGAGATTGTGTTAAAAATTCAAGTACACCCAAGAACAAAAATGATTACCTGTATTATAATCCTAGTAGCGGAATTGCCCAGGCTCTGTAAAAAATAAAATACAATAAAAATAAATCAGAAATCATTTAATTTAACAGGCAATATATGTGAACAAAAATTACCCAGTTCTCCTTTGCTTAGGAGAATAGAAAGARTTTAAACACTAACATAATCTCAGCTCCAGTGATTTGGGGAAGCAGTCTAATTTCCTACGCTTAGTATTTCTTCTTCTACAGCTCTTTGAAGAACACAGGCTACACCGTTTTGCACTGCCAGTCAGTTCAGGCTTTCAAAATACAGTGAGTGAAACCATGACACCATCTGTCTCATTGCCACCTGTACTGGGCATCTAGTGATAGACACCAAATAAACAGCTTCAACTGACTTTGTTATTTTGCTGAATTCTGGGGCATGAGGAGCAAAAGGGTAACAGATACCATCCTGAGACAAAATTTTGTCCTGCCATAGCTGTATTGTTACAGAACTGAGAAGAAAACGTGTGCTTACCTGTGGGTAGGTATGACGCTGTAAATGAAACAAAAAATCTTTAATTATTTTATAAAGATACTTGTCTAAACAGAAAACTGCCGCATAAAAAAGCCGTATCTTTTGGATGCAGCAAATAATCAAATGAGGAACGTTCCTTATTATGTCTGTCTCTGATGTAGAACTCCCATTACCAAAAGGTAGCATATAAAAGGATAATACAAAATGAAGGTACAAAGTGCTTTAATCTTCATTATGTTAGAGCATATGTTTGACTAGAAATTGGACATCAGAAAAAAAGTTTATATATTAAGTATTATTTCATGTAGAATCACTTTAACCATCTTAAGGCAAAACTTACTTTCAGCTGACTGTATGAACTCCAAGCAATCACAGTGGAAATTTACTAGTTTAAAATTACAAAATAGTTTAAAAATAGTTTAAAAGTACAAAAATACATGTTGAGAGATCTGGAATCTACAGCTAATCTAATCTCTGCAATTACTAAAAGCAATCATATAGCCATGAGTCAGTATAGACTTTATACACTGTGGCTGGCTGACACTTTCAGTTATTGCATGAGATTGACTCTTTTTTAAAGATCGTTATGTGGTTGGTACAAAGCCTGTCCACCCCCAAGAACTCACCACACAACAGTAACCTTCCGACTAGTTAAATGTGTAACCATCTGAAAGCTCTCGGGGTCAAAATTCTGAGTATTCTAGATAAAAGCTGCTTACCACAGGTGGAAAAGGGTTGCTGTTGGCAATGACCACTACCTATAGAGAAATCAGAGACAAAATGTTTATTCATTCCAGAGGTTAAATACYTAAATAGGTCAGAACAATGAAGAATTCTGAATTACCTAAATTTACACATTTAGATAATGCTGATTATGGATTTCATAAAATACTGGGTTTATAAACAATGTTTATAGTATTTTACAAAGCAAAGAACATATATATTTATTTTTGTGTATACTATCTGTGTGACATATATAAAAGACATATAAATATACATTATAGACCTATATAGATATAAAAAGACAAGAGACCACATGTGTCCATATTATATACCCTTTTAACCTATCATCCCAGGCTCAGACTCTAGACTGAGCTAGACTCTCTCTCAGATCTTCAACTGAAGTCTAATAAAGTAGTCATTAAAAAAGAAGTCAAATGCATTTGTAGCATTTTGTTTTTTTAATGTTATTTTTCAGATTAGAAGATTTTATTTGTTTTAAAACAGAAGCAGTGCATACCTCCAATAGTGTAAACACTAAGAGGAGAGCACAGCATAGTATAATTCATCTATTGAATTGAATATCCATTCAAATTATGTGAATTAAAATTTTCAGAAGTCTTAGCTGATAAAAAGAACTGTAGTACCACTGAAATAAAAGGAGTTAATGCTAAGTTACATCTTTACGATTTTTTTCCTGCTTTGAATTAAAAAAGAAAACAAGTACTTACCTTCTTACTGGAATCTGAACTGCTTGCAGGGACAGACTGTAAAGAATACAAGAATCATTTTTTTGCTTGGGAAAATTTCTGACAAATTAACTGCAGCACTACTTTCCTTTAGAGTGGTATAGCTAACAATATATCTCAGGGTACCAATGAAATTAACATTCTGAGGTAAAACACTAATGTATACAATTAATAAATGAAAAATAAAAATAAATGTGTCAACTATGAAGAAGCATATATCAGTTGGTTTCAAAATCTCATTTCTCTTTTTACTTTTACAGAGCATTGCATGAAAGTTGCAAATATTTTAAGTAACAGATTAAGTTGTAAGTTGGTTTGTAATAAAAGCAATTTATTGCTAGAAGAAATGTAACCTCCTTCCCCTTAATCAAAAAAAAAAAGAGGGACCTGCGGTAAGAATAGAAATCTTTTAAACAAAGCATTAATATACCGTCAAGTTTCCCATTTCATGGACCCTAACATGCTGCTCTGAGGGAATAGATACAAAAAATACTTTGAATTTATAGTAAGTAGCAAAGACCATAATAAAAAAACTGTTCTTTTACAGAATAAATGTAATTTAGTTTGTATAAAATAGAAGTAAAGCATTACTAATAAAGATAGCATTGCAACATGCTATGAATCTGTTACTCATTTGTTGAATTCATTTTTAGATGTGTTTATTAGTGAATTATTTGAAGACAGTCCTCCCATATGCCCTCCCACAAATTTGTTAGAGTGAGGTAAAAGTCTGTTGTACTGCCTTAGTTTTTGAGCAGTTGAATAAGGTGAAACTAAAAGCATGCATTGCAAACATATACTTACCTGACCATAGGTAAGCCCAGAGCTGTATGAGGATGCACTCTGAAAGAAATCATAAGTTATTACTTTGTATAATGATTTGTTTATATATATATATAATATATATAAAAAGAGGAATTAATCATATCCAGAAGTCATCACTTTTCCCTATAGCAGATGTACACTTCAAGTCAAATTCTGATTTCCATTATACACAAATAATTTTATAGCAAAACTAAGTTTTCTCTCTTAACCCTAGACCTAACGCTAATCCCAGGCCTAAGCATGAGCTTCCCTTGGCCTAGTGCTGGTCAAATGGCACAGGAGTCCCTGGCACCTGTCCAGACATAGCTTCACATTTCCTTTGGCATGTCTTTTCTAGCCCCATTCCCCATCGCGCTCTAGGTCTTCTCTCTCTTAACCCTAACCCTAGCTCTAAGTCTAAACAGTGCCTGGAGCTGAGTTTAGAGTTTCTTTCTCTCTTAATAGATAATCAATAACTGAATATATGAATTAAGAGCTTACATCTTGGCAGGCTTGTCTTCCATATGCATCAACAGCACCTCCCTAAGAAGAAAAAGAAACCAGTTACTTATCTACTATAAATGACTGTAATTCCCCTTTTAAGAGAGGATATTTCCAGTACTAGGTTCACAATTCTACATACTTGCAAAATCATTTTACCAACTGTTTCAAATCATTGAATAAACTTTCACATTCATCTTCTCCTAATTCTCCAAATTTTTGGTTTAAAACAATTTCCCAGTTGAACATTTGTATAAGATATCTGAAGGCTGAAAATTATTATAAAAATAGCTGCATTGAGTTTTGGAAAAGGAAATGCGATAAAAGTGCTTACTGGGACACATCCACTCTTGCTTATTGAGTAGACTACTCCACCCTAAAACAGAAAAAGAATCAATTATATACATTGAAAAGGAAAAAAAACAAAACGGGAGAAGAAAACAGAGATTACTAAATACTGGTTTGATCAATTTTATTTTAGAAGAAAACATTATATCTAAAGTGATCATTTCACTTTGCCCTAGGTCATGTAGCCTTTCAAAAATCATGAGCTCTGTACTAAATAGTCCATATTTTAGAAAAAACACTAAAGTATTTATATGACAAAATGATATACTCAACCCTGAGAAAACGGTATGCATTATATATGAAAGAAATACATATAATGTATGAAATAATCATGGTGAAGAAAAACCAGTCATTAGTTTATACATCAATATAATTGATATTTATCAAAACCTGGTCATTTTACTTAGAAATAGTCTATATGAAACAGGTGAATCAATATGAATATTACTAGATAATTCACTAATAAATATGCAGACTAGTAAGTAGCAATAGATATTAGATATTATATTGATATGTTAATATATATTTTAGGAATAGGTAACAGGAAAATATTATTTCCAGAAACTAGAAACACATTGAACTCTCAAGTTCAAGTGCAAATAGCCAGATTTGCATAGTGAAGAGAATTAATTAAAAATAATTAGTCCAAACCAAGTATATATTTTTGTGATTAAAGAATTGCAAGTGTTTGTAAGATTGTAGACATACTCAAGAAGTTTTCAAAGGCTACCTAGACGATGAAAAAAATCAAATATCCACCTACAGGAATAATCCAGTGTTAGTAGTAAAATAGAAAACATATTGGACCTTTACACACACACACATGCATGCACACACACACTCAATCTCTTTCTCTCTACATATATATACATATATAGATATTCACAAGTCTGATAAAATTCTGAAAAACTTTGGAAATATTTGTAAAGAAGATAACAAAACAGGCAAAATTGGTCCTTTCATTTTGATTATCCAAACAAATGAAATACGAAAACACATTAAAATGAATCAATAATAAGTATTGATTCATCTTAGTTACAAAAAAACGTTTTCTAAACTACAAACGAGTAACTATGTGTTTTGATGCACATATTCACAAGCAGGTAGGAATTTTCTGGAAAGATGGACAAAATCTTTTCTTTTTCCTCAAAAAGCTCAGGTTAATATTTGAGAAAAAGCTTAATACTTGAAAGGAGGGGTGGTGACACACCACATTAAGGATACTGATAGCAAGCTATTGAGTTCAACACCGTGCTGGTAGCTGAACCTCATCCAGGTACTGAGTAGACCATTTGGTCTGCATTAACTGGTAGAGACCCTGTCTCAGTACTACATTAAATCACTTCAATACTCTGTATCTATAGAATTTTAGTTGTTCAAGTTTACTAAGGGAAATTTACAAATGCTGGAAGTTAGTATTCCCACCTGACCGCTGGAATAGGTGCTCTGAGAAGATCSAGAGGGTGCGATCTGTATAAAAATCAGAAAGCTCCTATTTAGCAGAAAAGTGATTTCTATATAAACGACTTTTTCAGGATAGAAAGACATGCTAAGTGGGAAAGCAGAAGAACACACAAAATAGTTTTCTGCCTTTTTGTTCCACCAACTGATACTACTAAAATTCCTAAATACTTTTAAAACAAAATAATAACTATACCAACTGCTCTGGCTGGTAAAAATTAACATAATTCTGCTGCTTGCAGAACTGTATCACCTCATTCTGGCTGAACGTCTGGCTTTATATACTTAACGTCTAAAACTAAGCAGCATACCTACACTTCAAGCAGCATACCTGACTTGAAGATCACTAAGCAGTGCCAATTTAAGCCACAATCAGATGAAAAACAGAGCCTTTAGTGAGCATATAAACTCCAGAGATTATGAAAGGTAGGACATAATTGCTAAGCAGAAAGAAAAGCATGAGAAACTCTGGGGATTTTATTAATCTAAACGTAAACTGTCAAGAAGAAAAATAAGTTGAGCAACAACAAAGATCGGGATATGAGCAGAAGCAGCTTTAGACTAGATTTTGACATTATGAACAATTAGTAAAGTATTTATTAGTAAAATCTATAATTTATAGAAAATGTAAATCTGTATCTTTACAGAAGAATACTTACCAGGACACATCCTCTTTGTGGTGAATAAGTCCCTCCACGCTGAAAGAAAGACAGATTCAAGTTACTCTTTATAGACTGTTTCCATTAATATCTAAATAAAAAAATAAACTGAAATTACATTTATTGTGTGACTGAAGGAACCTACTGTAGGATTGTCTATAATATTTTTCACTTTGTAATAATCTGATTTCAGAAGTGATGCATCTCTTTAAAAATAAAAATACATTTTTGTATTCTATTTTGAATAAATGGAATAAATGAATCCCTGATGGAAAAGAATGGAAAGAATGGAAAGATAAGAAGTTCATACTATAACCATGTAACAGCTACACTAGCTGGGCAGAAATTCTAAAATTGAGGTAATTTAAATATGGGAAATTACAGATATGTAGGTCTTACCTTCACACATTCTACTTCTACCATAATCTGTGAAAACAATAGAGGAAATAGTTACAAACTATTTACTCTATAGAAAGTTTGCATCAGTTTAATTGTTTATATTGGAAATAGGAAACGTGCAGAAATGACAGACAAGAAAGATTAATTCAGAGTTACATCACTAATTGACAAATCACTGTTGGTCCATTGGAAAATGAATACTGTAGACTATCCGCCTGTATTGTTTAAGCTGCTTAATATTAAGAATTCTTAGAGAGGGAAAAAAACAGTGTATTTTCATTTCTAAGAAAATCTTGTTTAACTATAGTTTGCAGTGATTAAAAAGACAGCAAAGTACAGCTGAAGCACAAGTGTGTCTCCCTTAACAGTTTTTTCTTTTATCTGTGAACAGTTTTGCTAATTAGACCATTACTTTATTTCTTGGGGGAAAGAATATTAGACAATTAATACCAAAAATACTTAATATTTTTGTTAAGCTATTTAATGAGTACTTGACAATGAATGTATACTTTATATCAAGTCATGAATTTAGTAATTTATTCTATAAATTTATAATATGCAAATGTATTTAAATCATACCTTCCTCTTGCTTTTTCCTGTCCCATTCACTGACTTGGAAAGTGTAGGTGTAACAGTTTTACTCTGAACTCCAACCCAGAATTTTTCTAAATCTTGAACAACAGTTGCACTAGAAAAAAAAAAAATCATTACTTCTTATTCTTTTATGCCTTCTATTAAAATATTATTAAAATCCAATAAACTAATAATATTGTGCTTAATATAATTATTTACATATATGACAGTCTATAGGGCTGGGTTAACTTGAAATTTATATATCGATTTGAATATATCTTGAAATGGAAACCATGTTATTTCATGAATACAATTTGAAGGTATACCTAAACTTTGAAACAAAAAGCGATTGTGGCAATATAAAAATATCAGAAGTTGTTCTCATAATGAAAAATCAACCTCTATAAAAGAAAATCATGATAGTATTTCCCATGGCAATACATTTTTAAGGCAAAAAAGGAAAGCAATTATTTACATAAATTGAAGCTCTCTTGTATCATGTGGGGCGATCCATGTCGTAGTAATTTTTTGTTTCAGATCTGAATTTGTGTGACTTACTGCTGAATTCTAAAAATAAAAAGAAATAATTGTAATTACATAAGACAGGATTTTTTTTTGTCTATGTACTGTCTGTATTACTAGGTAAACGGAGCTACAGTGCGTTAACTAATATCCTTGTAAAATGTGCAAGGTAGCTTGCGCATATTAGATTTATATCTCAT
Organism: Nothoprocta perdicaria; assembly: GCF_003342845.1. NCBI lineage: Eukaryota > Metazoa > Chordata > Aves > Tinamiformes > Tinamidae > Nothoprocta > Nothoprocta perdicaria. The sequence goes on along the minus strand of NW_020455205.1, from coordinate 6,529,567 downwards.
GCAGAAAGTATATGTATTACTTGAGAAGGACAAAATTCAGCTATGTTGATAAAATAATTTTGCTATAGAAAATGAACAGTTTTTATCATTATTCATTAACATATTTAAAAGGAAATCAAGCCTTAGCAAGTACCACAAAGAATGAACATGTACCGTGACATTATGACAATCCAAGCCTTTTGTGTTTGGATCTGTAATTTTGAAAGTACCAACAGGAACATCCCCTTCCAATTCTCGAGCTTGTAGATGAAATCCTTTAAAGTTTGCCTCCTTAAGGGCTTCCAAAGTTACTGTGAAAACAGACAATTTAAAAAAGTTATGTTGAAAATACTTAAATATTTAAAAATACACTTCCAGAACACAAAATTCCATGTACAGAAATGACTTAAAACCTTTAAAAGAAAAGGTTGTGTGGCATTGGAGTTCTAAGAAATAATTAAAAAAATTTATAATAAGGAAAATAAAAAAGCTTGGATAGGTATCTGGAGGTAATAAAATATGTTTGTAAATTAAATATCTATTTCATTGACAACTTTAGAAGCAATTCTGCTCTATCATATTACTGAACTTTTTTATAAATCTGATTTGCTACCCTATGCATGCTCACAAGGCTGCCTGAGGGCTAAAGTGACTAAAAGCTTACCTATTTTTCTCTTACTCAAATTAGCTATGTGAGAAAGAAAATTACTTCTTTTTCTAGTTTGTAAAGAAGGGCTCAACTTTTGGCTAAATTTGCATATCAGAACCTTTTTCTTTTTGAGGTGTTACAACAGGATAAAAAAAGCAGTTTCACCCTTGCAGTCTAGATTAAATATAAAAGAATCAATAATTTTCAACTCCAATTTATTCAAGGTTTGTTACTGAAGGAGTTCAGAAAAATATGGAAGAGCACACTTTTGTGTATAGCCAAACTGAAATTAAATTTGAAGAGATATAATCAAAATTGTTATAATCGGTCATAAATTTGCTCAGGTAACGTCATTATTAGGTAAGTTCTAGATAGCTGGGCAAATATAGTTAGAACGATGGTTTCATGGTTTCTGCCAAAAAATACGTGCAGTCACTAAAAATAAAGATGAGCAGATAAAAGAAAAAAATACCAGAATTGACATAGAGGTCAAGGCAGTGACCAATAATGCCTTGACAATTTAAGATCAGCTGCACATTCAGCCTTTCAATTTGCCATCAACCTTCAGTCTTGGTTAACTAGTTTCTCACTGAAAGGATGACACTTGCCRCTCAAATGCAGTGTTAAACAAAGCACAAATGTGTCTGTAAGAGTGATGGTAGGTGGTGTGTCACAAATGAACATGGAAATATGTTACATGGAAAGGCAGCATATTGCAGCTCCCTGAAAATGGGTACCAGATCCTTGTAATTTGTAGCAACAGAAAAGGGGGTCTAGACAAAGAAAAGCATAGTTAGATATAAAGATAATAAAAGGCAACGTTAAGAGCATCTGAGGATCAATGTTTGTCACTGTAAACGCTGCATAGGCTGGCRGAATCAGTCTCTGTATATTTAAATTCGCTCATCATAGTGCTGACARTACTGCTTTTTAAACAGCTATCCGTGCAGCAATCTGACAGCCCTTCTATGCTTGAAAGTTTCCAGATATGTTTTTCCAAGAACAGYAGCTACAACCAGTTCTAGTGCTTCCCCATTCTTTTCCATACATATCATTCCCCATGGAAGCAAACAAAACTACTGGTCTCAGGTGAAAGAACAACTGGGCAGGAAGTTCTTAGTGATTAATGCCCTTTTTGAGCTACTGAGATACAGTAGGAATCTGACAGATAACTCACTTCCAGTTCCATGTGTGTTCTAGCAAAAAAGATAGAGGAAAAAAAAACACAAGTTACTGAAGGAATACAAAAGGGAATAAGGTATGGAGACTGCTTGCAGAAATAAGGTTTTCTGTTGAAAGAAACTTATGATTAGTGAGATAAAGGGATTTAAGCCACAGTAACTCCACCTCCTGCAACCTGATAAAATCTGGGATGCTGCTCTTGGAAGCATGACTCAAAATATTCTACCTGAGTCATCATATACTGCACCCTGAATTTTTAGCTTCCTGTAACATGACAGCATATGACTGTCTAACAAATAGGATATCTTTGTACTTCAGAGACCAGATGTAACAGCAAATAAGAAATCAGAGCAACAAATGCAGTCCAGTTTGACCAGTTGTCTTATTAATTTTGACTCTGTCACAAAAGTTAAAACATGAATTTAGTCATATTTACTAGATGCATAGAAGGAAAATATGTTATTTTAATATTAAAAAAGATTTTCAATTAATAGAATTTATATAATTTTCAAAACTAAGTATACAATGGAAAGTATGTTTTCAATATATTTTATACACATACAATAAGCACATAAATTTAAAAAAAGCAGCACTCTAAAAAAAGGGGAAAATTGTATCTCAGGTCTAGACAAACAGAAATGAAAAAAATGTAGTTACACTGTGAGGGTAATGGGGGTATTCTTTTGAAGACTGGTAATTCTTATAGACACAGATAAATATTTAATGTTGTCTGGATTATTTACCTTGGATTTCATTTCCTGGTTCAAAGTTATCAAAAGATACAGCTATGACATATGGTGGTGCAGATGTTTGTGGTTCAGCTTCATAGTTTGGTAACAGAGAATCACAGTCAATTGAAGTATTTGTTCGTGGAAAACCAAGGATTCTGGGCAAAAATATCCCACAAAACAAAAAAACGAAGCAGGAATGTCCCTTCATCTGTGGAAAAAAACAGCATATATAGTCTATATTCACTTCTTATAGTTATCATGGTTGACAAATATCTTCCTTTCCCCAGAATATTCTCATTCAAAACACATTAAACCTAGGAAGCTTAGCTGTCATTTCATTCATATTTTGAAGAAAACAAATTAAAATAATATATATTTTTAACAGATGAGTGTAATGAAATGCACAAATGTTTCCTTTTAAATATTGAGTTATTAACTTGACTGTTACTATGTTGAACTATGAAGTTAATATTGTCTGGTTACATGAACCGTAATACATGGCTATTGAGTCTGCATCATTAGAGCTTAGAAAAAATTTCAAAGAAAACCTGACATTTCTGAGAGAATAGTTTTAGTTCAGATCTTCTTAACGAAGACATAAGACTTAGTCCTGCAAACTATGTCCTGTAGGTACAACCATGACTGGCACTATCTGTTTTGTCTCCTTCCTCTACTTCGGCTTCCATGAGACAGACAAAAATATATTGTTAACACTGTGGTAAAGTTCTTAAAAGCTTTTCAAAATATTGGTTTTCTACAGGATTTAGCAAGAGATATCCTGGAAGTCTTCTAGAACATATTAACAATGTTAAAATATACACTAATAAAGACACACTAAATCATTAGTGCATATTTCAAATGGGTTGAAATGAAATTACATTCTATACAGGAATTCACAAAAATAACTAACAGGTAGAACTGAAAAGTGTTCAGGATTGTTAGTAGAAGACGGGAAATAAAAAGTATTTTCTGTGTAACTATCTTGTCATGCTGACATGAACTGTAAATTCTTTCAAACAAAACATTTCCTAGKAGTACTCTTGAGTATTTAGTACCAGAATGTATGGTCTATATTCACAGTCTAAACATCAGCCATGATACAACAAACTTGTAAGAGATAAAGATGCTGATACACTGTTACATACTAAAAAGTATTTAACAGCCCTCTATACTTGTGTCTGTCTGCCACGGGGTTGTCCGTGCAACTCGACAGATTGCATTACAGTGAATGGAGATATTTGCTTGATTTTTTAAAAGGATTTCAAGCATAATATATGCCTGATTTATATAATCTATCTATATATCTTACATATTAATACATAACATGATTTGGATTCACAAGCGCTAATGAAGAACAGATGCCCCTGGAAGCATGCGGGAGAGACTGCAGAACATCCATAAGCTTAACTCTAATATGAACTTTATCATCATTCTAAAAAGCCACTCTTCCAATAGATAATAAAACAGGACACTGCCAAATGCATGTTGAAAGGGCTCTTATAAGACGATGATTACGAAGGTCGGTGTAGTGTCACAATCACTAAGTGTAATAAGCAATCAGGAAAGTTATATAAACAGGTTATCATGTGTTTAAAACACACGGAGACTATCCCTCCCAAAAGTGTCATGAAAATGCCATTTAAATGGGATCCTTGTAAGCATTACATTTGGGTATCAGTCCACTGGGTGCGGTTATCCAGCCTCTTGTGACTATTTTGACATGGGCTATGTCTAATTAAATGTTAAATACAGCATGTAGGTACTATTATATTAACTGCTGTGGTAAACAGTGATTTAGTATGAAACAGTCTATGCGTTGTTGAAATCTTTGTCTGACTCATGGTTAAGAAGAAGAAAATTCTGTTTCTAATTAGATGCTCTATTTCAAAGCACAGAATCCTTAGCTCAGCTGGGACTGGAAAACCTGGAGTTGCACTCTGCAACGAAAGAAAAGCAGACTGAAACCTCCCTCCTCTTTTTCTGATTAGAGGGGAGCCAGAAACACAAGTGCAACAAGTTGTAACACGACTGAGATCTATCACTTTGCATCAGCTTTCTGATTTAACAGTTAAAGGATGATCCTAAGAGTCTAATCATGATATCCTTTGGAACTAGATTTAAGGTGAAGAGGAAAACACTGGCATCTTATAAGATTCCAAGTCTGGATGGGAGGCAGAAGCAGAAAATAATTTCCATGGAAACTGAGTTCCAGTATAGATTCAATGTAAACATGATAATTTGCATCAGACATTGATGCTCTCCTCCATAAAAAAGAAAAAGAAATATATAAAACCCTAAAGATAAGAATTTATCACATATGAACAGAGTATTCTAATAAATATTACCTACAAGCTTCTAACTAGATAGCTATGAAAAATTAATCGTATCCTGAAGTACAGATAGTCAGATGGACCTGAACATACTTTCATCTGATGGAAAAATTCTAGTACGTTTCCTATTTTCCAGCATAACCTCTTCGTCCTGTGAGCCTACATGGTCTTTGTAGTGCCTGAGCTTCTACCTTGGGAGTCTTATTCCCCACATATTGTCTAACAAGACTTCAGGCCAACAATTAACCCTCCGGGTGGTGCTTAGTGATTTAACCTATCCCATGTGAAGTCTAGTGGACTCTGGTCTTCAAAGCCTTGGGCAAAATTCTGAAGCAAGTTGTCCTAAAAGTCTTCAAGCATGGAGGATTTAATTAATATGATACAAATTTCTCTGCAATTTGAGAAACAAAGGCTTGGCAGTCCCAGAACTTGCAATCCATTTTGTCAATTGGTTAAGGGTTAAGGTTGAGTTCTCCAAGCCCCTTTCTAATGCCGTGCTTCAGGAGCATTTTCTTCCTGTCTTTTTGCCTCCTAAATGCTCCTCCATGGCCGGTACTCCACAGCCTCTGAGGATGAGCACAAGCAGGAAATGCGCGCCCTTCCCGCCACCTCCCCCGGCACACACCTGGATGGAGGGCTGGCGCGCAGGCATCCTCCTCTGCGGTCCGTCGGGCGGGAGAGCTGCAGGCGGCAGCGCCGTCGGGGCCAGATGAGACGGAGGCAGCGGGCGGCTCTGCCAATAGGAGCCGAGGCGGTGCCGGGATCAGCCAATGGTCCCCACGGCCAGGCTTGGAATCGGGGCCGCGGGCCGGGCTCCGCATGGGCGAGGACAGCGCTCCTCGCCCRGCGTGACTCATGCCCCCTCTGACCTCCACCACACCATGGCCAGCMCAAAGGCTCCTCAAGAGGGACAGCCTGGGCTAATGTGCCAGTCCCTGGCAACACGGCTGTGCAATACAAAAAAAACAATTTACGTTTGGTGAGCACGCGATTTATTCCGTAGAGGTCTATTCCACTTGACATCAAAGCAATCTGTTGTTTGCCGTCTCACTCCTGCAGTACTCATCATAACAAGGCTGCTTTATCTCTTGTATCTTGCAGCAAGTAGGTGAAGTTGCTGCACCTGACCTTCCTTCAAAAGTATTTTCATAAATTCTCCATTGAAGCCTGGGAAAGGCTGAAGGGCAGAAACAGCACAACATAAGGATGACATTTTGGTTTAACCAGGTTAACCAGGAATACCAAGAAATGTACAAACTGAAGACCATCACAAAAAACTTCAGTTCCTYGATGTTAGCACATTTAAAGTGTGCTTGATATTCAAAACTATGATGAAATTTTAGGAACTTTTTTTTTAGATTTACTCCAATGTATTTAACTAAGTGAATTCCCTTTCAGTTAATCACCTTCAATTATTGAGAAGCATTTAATTGATATTACTTATGAAAGACACTACTATGTGTTACTATCTACCAAGGAAGAGATCATAATCTCCCTTTCCTCATGGTACCACCAAAATTAGCATTGATACCAATAYCATGAATAATACTAGCAATGTAGTCAAACAAATCCTGTAAAAATGGAATATCAGCTGATTAGGAGCAAAGAGATAGGATCTTACAACTGCATATATACAAGACCTTTCTTGCATAAGGAGCAGTACTCTGTGAAGGCTGAATGCCAGCAAAAAGACTGCAATGTCTTCATATCAGCCAAAACATACTGTCTGGTAACTGGTGTGATCAGAGCTGTCATTCCAGTCTGCTCCAAGCAGCACCAAGGACTGCGTGAGCATTTGCCAGATATATAAATGACAATTAATTGCTACAATCTCGGTAACATTATAAAGAAGCACAGGTAGGACAAACWATGTTTATGTTGGCTAGAACACTGATAAAATACTACGCTGAATAAGCATGTGAAGACTCAGACCTGTAGCTTACAACACGGGAGTTGTAAACCTGGTCTCTCAGCTCATATACAACATGTTGTTTGTGGCTTATTTCAAATGAAAAGCATTCCACTATAACAAACAGGAGACACTGATATAGCAATGATACATGTGCATTCCCGAGTTGCCAACTAAAAAGATATTCACTTGACCATTTTGAGATCATAAATTAAATACCAAGATCACAAATTAAAATAAATACAGAGATAATAAATTAAATAACTAATGGTGACTTCCTGACTCTATTGAAACTGATTACAAAGTTCATAACGTACTGAAATTACTGCGCAAGTGCATGCAGATCAGCTGCACGCTATATGCATATGGGCTTCTCTGGCACTTGGAAAGCCTCCAATGCATACTTGTCTGGGGTTTCTTAGGCACTTTTGTTTGAGACTTCTTACAATGGGGCAGCTCATATTGTATTTTATTGTTYATTTTATGTTTTTAAAGAAAGACTTGCCAACAACAGAGAAAAACACTCTAGGCCTGTGCCTCCAAAGGTGTGTCATTTGATTTTAGGAATGAGCCAGGGAACATGGGAAAAGAACAGAGTCCAGGAATCYGGGAGGAACAAGATTCCTGCTGGGTGGAGGATGGAAACTTTAAAAGTTGGGTGGTGGAAGAAGGGGAAGCCACCTGCTCCCATAAGAGCATCTTCTTGAAGATGGGACTGCAAACTCCATCAAAGTTTTCTAGAGATACTCTTTCTACCAAAAGCTGTGTGCACCAAATCAGACCCTGCAGCCCGTGGCACAACTCTTTTTTTTTTTTYCTCTCTGTTTTCACTGAGCACAGGATCTGCAAATGTCTCCTTCAGGGTAAATATGAGGCAACTGGCAACTAGGAAGCATAAAAAATCTTCAGCTGTCAAAATATGTAAAAAACAAGTTAGATAGTGGAGAGATTATTTTCATCAGTGTTTGGTAACCTTATCAAAGTATGGTRTTGCCATGTTGTTCCAAGCTATGTTTCCAGTATATAGAATGGATACGCTCCTGAGTCTTGGACTTTGCATAACRGATAATCTCTTTGCTCTGGTATCTAGGGAGTGCTGGGAAAAAACGAATGGTAACACAGTGAGCACTCCAAAAATCATTCCTAAGAAAGTGCACAGAAGAAATGCAACATGATTGCATCAACATACTTACAATACTACAAAAGGGTAATGCGCAAAAAGCAAGGTTGCACACAAAACTGTAGAATAAGAAAAACATGAAAAAAATCCTGTAAATGTTAAAAAATAACGTTAATTTTCTAAGATATCCTTTTAAAATCCAAAGGAAATTTCTGCAATTTAAATCAATACTTACATCCTATGTTTTCTCCATAAATGAAAGTGGTTTATTCGGTGTACAATACTGAATTGTTTTAGTATTAATATTAGTGATATTAAGATATTATTGTTGCTGGAATCCTTCAGCATATGTTCTGTAAAGCAAAAATAATCAAATAAAGAAGCCTTATTTTGTAATACAGTCTGTTGACTAAACTTACGGCTGAAACTTGGTRAATTTTGTTATAATGATTATATGGAGAGATATACTCAATAGTGTTTCTTCTGTAGTGTGTTGATACTTATATGCTCTTTCTAACATCTAATATGTATCTAGGTAAAGCCATATTTTTTGTCTACAGCTCAACATTATACTTTGTTCAGTGCTTTAATACTCTATAAAATCAGCACACATTAGAATACTGCTCAGAATAACTCTAGTTATAACTAAGTATACTGCTCTTCAAAGAAAGAAATGTATATTACATTAAAAATGTGCTTTACACAAACCAACTAAAATATACATTGTATATTTTGCACATTTAAAGAAATTAAATATACTCTTAATCAGGGTGTAACTACCAGAAAATTCAGCAAGGCAGTGATATACATACATGAAAAAAATAAAGAAGGTATGATAGTTACCTTTTCTCCTGTATTAAACTTTTTCTACCAGTTCTTTAATTTTAACTTACAYAATCTTGTCTATTAATATTAGAATGTTTCTGGCCAGATTTAAGCTCTGTCAACATATCCGTARGTCTGGTGCTCTATAAATAACAATAATGGCTCACACCCTGAAAGTCTTAGTTAGATAATGTCTCTAGGAGCCTTACATGAGAATGTGAGGTTAAAAAAAAAAGTCTTTCAATTGACTGTGAGAAAACACAAAGGGATCTGGATCAAACAGACCATTTCTACAGAACTTTCTGCCATTGTAGACATGAGAGTGAAATGACTGTGCATAGCTTCTCAATGCTACATACTTAGCTATTGCTCAGGAGAAAAAAATGACAGAAGTAAAAAATACAACAGCAGTCACATCTGAATGTTGCATTAGCCTATCTCACGCATTGTGCAAGCTAGCACATGGTATTGCCCCTATGTGCTTTTAAGGTGAGTATTTGGGTGTAGCTGCAAATATATGCAATACTTCATATAAGCCACAATCTCTTCTGGTTAACAACCATTTGTTGGTGGTTTACCAGACTCCCAAACTCAGTATTTAAATTTAAATAATTCAAGCACCTATTCATAGAATGGAAGACATATTATATAAAATGGATGTGAGCTTTTTCACAGGGTCACAGGAGTGATGGAGATACACAGTTTAAAAGATATCTGAAGTCTTAATATTAACAATCAAAATGAATTCTTTTCAGTGATGAAGAAGCTAAATGGCTTTCTTAGCCATATCACCTGCTGGAATTACTAAAAATTCTCTGTATATAATTTGTATCTGTTATGAGGTATGCTTAAGCATACCTCAAGCACAGGTTAAATATGCTTACAGGCTATTTGTGATTCCCTGTGGTCAAGCAGATTCATCTGCATAATAGGGTTACTGCAATCATATATACGCACGTACAATCCACTTGAGAATGGGCAGCTAGTGTTCAGTGAGCCAAGTTTGGCTTTAAAGATTCCAGCAATCCAATCACTCACTTTGTTGACACCCATTCATCRAAAAAAAATCTGACTGGTTAGACAAATTGAGTTTTGGCTAATTCGGCAGAAGTGTAAATGCAACTCCATATCTGATCCCCCGAAATTTGCACCAATACATAATCAAATAATGAAAAGATTTGATATTAATAACCATGGAGCTGCAGTTTCCAGGAATCCCTTAGGCCAGAAGGGAGATGCTCTCACCAGTGGAAGGTCCCTTGGTCTTCAAAATCAACTAATCTGGGAGACACTTGGGATCCACTCCTTTAAAACCACAACCCATTAGAAAGCTTATTACCGATCTCTAAATCAATATACAGGATACTCCCAGTATATGATTTTAATTTCAGGGGCCTCAGGGTCACCACTTATATCAGCCAAGAAGCAGCAATCACAGGAACAGGCGTATTTTTCCTGTTAGGTAGATGGGTTATCTAATTTTTCCTACAAGCATGTGTACAACTACTTGGAGACAAGGGCAAAAGGGGAGCAGAGGAATGAGGGAAGGAATGACAGGCTCATGTGGTTTCTGGTAAAATCAGACCCTGAAGGAAAGCCAGTCAACAGTATATTCTTCAGAGCATGAACAACATGTTTGCTATTGTACAGGTTTCCAACAATAAATAATAACACTTCCATTGTATCTTGCCTATTTACTCTCAGAACACACCTTACAGTAATGAAGTAATCCCTTCAGTTCCTTCTGAGGCAGGGGAGCATTAGTGTTACTACCTAATGTTGCAGATGAGGAGACCAAGTCACAAGAGAGATTAAGTGACGCGACCAAGGTCATACAGAAAGTCTGCTGCCATTCCTGGGATGTGTCAGGCCTTGTCAGCACTCAGAGACACTCCCTGAATAGTTCACTCACCCCTTCTCTCTGCGTAGGCCAGCATCTTTATGATTTCATAAGTATCACCTTCTACCCTCATCTTTAATGTAAGAAAAACTGTCAGCCCAGGTGGGAGTCAGGCTAAGYGTGAATCTCTGTAACAGCTTTTCTGTTGTTTCATTTAGGACTCCTGATTATCTCCCGCATTACATCTTGTTTTCACTTTTGCCAGGAATTCCTCCTAATGGACTTCATTTTTTAAAAACCTGTTGAAATTAAAATATCCTGTTATACTACAGATACACAATTCTCACAAGTTTAAGCCTTATAGACAATAAGAGAAACAATAATCTTAGAAAATTAAATACCATAAGCTAAACTATTTCAATTTTACAGTATCTTTCCAACAAAAATTTCTTATTTTTTTATTTATAAGCCCTTACGTGTACTTGTGTTTTAACTAAGATGAGGCATTTCATAAGTTGTTCTTTCATTGTGTGCTTCTATGTGAACACAGGTAGCGTACTTAGTTTAGGTGATGTTCACGGTAAAAAATGTAAGTACATAAAATGTCCCTTTCTTCTCCCTGGTAAGGCAGAATTGGAGCTTTATCTTACATTTTCAGTTGTGTAAACMTTGTCTTAATTTCTTCTCATCTTTCACAGTTTACTGTTCTGTTCCTGAATTTCATCAAACATCCTGACTCCCATCTACCAAAGCTTTGTTTTGTATATTTAACACTGTAATATTCTTTTACATTAAGATAATGTGCTTTCAATATGCATTTTCAAGTGTAGTTTTTCCACTGAATGCCATTGCGAAAAACTCTGAAGCAAAAAAGATGAGGTCAATACCAAAATAGTCACTACAGATTTCGAGAGAATCTGGTCAGCTCATAGGGAGAGGTTGGCTGTGCTGGCCAGGGCAGGAGCAAAACAGTAGTCTTTCATCTGTGTTAAACTCTAAATTGGGAAACTGAATGCAAGTCCATGAGTCAGCAGTTAAACACTGGCCTCATCACATATAGTAAAGGAGTGAACACGGACCGTTTGCAGATGGACCACAAAACTGAGCTGTTCCTTTTTCCCTGCTCTGGGAAAGAGAAAGCACCATCATCGCATGTGACCCATGCAGAGGCCAGTGAACACAATGTGATTCTGCAGCTTGAACAGAAATGGTGAGTAATTAATTTCTTTGCTGGTCATGCCAGACTTGCACAGGTAGGGGCTGCCTCAGTGTACTGAAACCCCCTCTCCTTCCCTTCTTCTCACTCAGATTGCAGGCTCTTGCATTCCTTGCTGGTTGTCTTCACTTAGCAGTATTCCTATACCAACAGGAGCTCAGTAGTTCTGTTATAGTAGTGGAAGAGAAGCAGAGCTGTCTCAGTTTTCTAATTTGCTAACTCAGTAACTCGGTGATTATTCCTTTTGACCGAAAGAGTAATTTTACAAGTGAAAAAATAGGCAGGAGAGCTGGGAGAGCAACAGTCTATTCCTTGCTCTGTCACTAACTTCCTGTGTGACTCTCACAAGTTATAATCTCTATATGCCTCATCTAGAAAAACAGGATAATGGTATTTAACTATTTCATAGGATGGTTTAATGGTTGTGAAATGTGCTGAGCTCCTTGGATGGAAGAAATGTGCTGTCAGACTACACAGTAAGATGATTATATTTTGTGGGAAGGTTTTAGAAGAGTCACTTTGTAACACAGTATCACAGCTCTGCATTACGCACAGAAGCCTGGCTAATCAGGTGAGTCACTGATCGAGAAGTTTGAGTTTTACTTCAGTTGTTCTATCTGTGCACACCATCCCTCATACAAATTTTGAGATAATTAACATCTCACACATCTATCAAAAGCAATACTCTGTCTTGAAAAGAGCACCTCCTTTCTCTGGTCTGAGAATCTAATTCTAAGCATCACCCTACAAAAGATTTAGAAACAGGCCTAGTAGCTTTGAACTACAGACTAGGGGCTTTGCTATAGACCAGTATGTCCCACCATGTGACAGGTCAGAGAGACAGATGATAGTACAGTACAGATTAATATTAGTTCTCTGCTCATTTTTTCCTCTGATATTGTAGATGACGTTGGGTCTTGAATGGATTTGACATATGCATATTTTCAGCTACAGATTCTGAGCACATTTGTGAAGTAATGTCTAATCTCCATTAAGTCCATGGGAAGTGCAGATGCTTAGCATCTCTAAAAAGCATGTTACCTAWATGCATGCATATAAAAAGCATGTTACACATGCTGGGCAGTGCTTACTTGCCAGAGGCCCACCTCTTCCATTCTCTTCCTCCTTCTTGTCAATATTTCCTCATTTTAAGGTTTTTTATTTATTTTTTTTTAAGTTCACATTCTTTTAACTCAGATGAGAGTATAATATCACATACCCTTCTATACTTCTTTCAGCAAACATAACAGGAGAAAAAGCAGGCATATCTCCTACAAACTCTACCTATGCTGAAAAAATGACTGGTTATTTTTGGGAAACAATCAAAAACTGATGCTTCTGCTTCCATCATTCCAATCATCATTTCATTTTTCATGAGTTTACCCAAATACTTCACAATAAATTACACTGGCTACTTAAGTTCTCTGTGATGTTTTAATGGTGGCATAATGTCAGTCAACACATATTGCTTTCCTCTTCAAATTATGAGGTGACTTGAGGTAARTACATCTGGCTTATATACACCATTAGTAAATATCTCAGTCCGCCAAAATCATACTTTGAAAAATATCTATATGCGCATAAATTTACTGAAGATCTAAAGCAACAACCAGTACTTTGACTAACAGGAAATAACATGCCACCTTCTCATGTGAAGTAGGAACTCGGCCAAGCATTCACTTTCACCAAATACATGTTACTATATATTGAGGACCTGGAACAGTGCTGTGTACTAGACAGCAGAGGATACATGACAAAAATACCTATCCTTAAGCACTGTCTACAGAACACATTCTCAAAAGCAAAGCTTGGTTCTCACAGAAGTACCAATGATGTTACCAAAATCATAACAGGAAAAGTCTTCTACTGTTAGCGGAAGCAGATCCACTCAATTCACAGTCACTTAGAAATTTCACTGTATTTTCTCTAGGAAATATTTGTCTATAGGAGATTCATATTTTAGAAATAATAGGATATTTGGAGAAGAATGCAAAGTAGCAGTATAACATTATCAAGTACTGGGCAGTTTACTAGCTGTTTGATTTTTAAGATTCCATTAAACCATTTTGCAACATCTCCACAGTGACTCAGAGAGGTGAATAAGGATCCTCTCCCCCCAAGTCACATTTCAGTTTCATTTTTTTAACAGTTGGCAGAACACAAAGTGGCCAACTCTAAGTTGAGACAAAAGATACCATTTAAACAGATTGTGTGTAGAAACTTTTTTTTTTTTCCCCGATAGAAAATTACTTGATTCAACACAAACAGAACAGCGGGTCAACAAGTTAGCATACCTGTTCTATAGCCAGCCTCTTGAGAAGAGCACATCCAGTAGATAGGCAAAGTTTGAAAAGAAGAAAAATTTACTATTTACTCTTTTCAAAATCTTTCACTACAAATGACTGTTGAAATAGTACGGAGAAGCTGGATCTAAACGTAAGTCGTAAGAACTAACATACATGGCCTGCGGCAAAAAAGATACAGAGGAATCCCCAATTACTATATAAAGTCCTCGGGTGACTGAGAAAGGAGGCTCAAAACAAACTTGTAACATGGGAAAACTATTTCTGCTTTTTAGTATTCCTTGGCTGTACACTGTTACCAGAAGGGTTTCAAATATTAGGTAGATGATAAATCATTAGTTTTATTTTAAAATTCTAAATTTATATATAGAAATGCAGGAAGAGACTACTCCTGGTCTCTTACTGCCTTCTCACTGCTTTTTGCACTGTTTTTTTTTTGTTTTCTCTAAGGCCTTTGGGACTAGGATGATTTTAATATTTATGCCTTGTAAAGTGCTCAGTACTAGCTGTCTGTTGATAGACCACAGCTGGCTGTAGCCATCAAAGCAACACAAGTAAGTCAATGGAAAGCTCCTGGATTAACTGTAGGTCCTATTTTGCAAGGATTGCCATAAACTGGATATAATGACATCGACAAAGAGTAACACCTAGAATGGATCATCTACTAAAGCTGTGGTTTGTACAATATGTGTTTACACTCGAAAATCTGCAGTTTTAAAACTAAATCAGGTCATGCAAAATCCGGATCACTCACTCGCACCTAGTGAAGTGCACTAAGGGCATTGCATAAACTGGCGTCACTGACAGGACTGTATAAATCTATCATTGGCAAGAACAACAACACAGACATTTGCAACTGAGACTAGGAGACCTACTTTAGATTCAGAAAGCAGTGCCTGCCAGCTGGACCCAACACTCACTGCAGAAAAATGTGAGCTTGGCATGACTGCGGTAGGCATTGTAAGATGTACAGCTGAGAGTGGATAAACTGGAATGGGCAAGGTGGAGACTATTAAAATCTGGCCTATTTCCTCTACAGGAACACTCAGTGAAGGGTTGCACAGGAACAAAAAGATTCCATACAGTCTGTACATTAAAAAAATAGTAAAAATAAACCACTCCTCAGAAAAACATTAGGAAAGAGAATGTGTATGACAAGTCTGGGCGGAGAGGGGAAATGAAAAGTACCATTTAACACATTTAAGGAAGAAATTTCAGATTACTAATTTTCTCCAGATTTTTGATCTTTATATGTATTTAGATATATAAGTTGTAAAAAAAAAAAATTACTCAGAATTCTCAAACTCCCCTRTTGGTTCCCTTTCTAATTTGAATTATATGAAACTAGAAAACACAACATAGTATGCAGCTAACAAGAGACTCTAACYTTTGAGACCTTGAAGGTCCTTGAAAGCCATAAACCTCCAATTGTTCTTCCAAGGTAAGTACAGGCAGCCACAGGAGCAAGTCACAGATACCTGACGGTCACGGAAGACAGAGATGTCTGTCAATATCATAACCCACCTTCTGAGTGGAATTTGTCCTATATAGTGAAACTTGCTTTTTTCCCATACCAGTATTACGTAGGCAACTGTGGGAAGTTACTAATTTCAGACCACAAAAATTAACTTCAATTGTAGTTCACATGTGTAATGTATGGTGTTAATAAGTTTTAAGTAGAAAAATTAAATTTCTTTCTAATTTGTATTTAGAATAAACCTCAAATGGCATTATGTGGTTAGCTGCAAGTTACCCAAAGTTTCATCCATTTATAATTTATACTTCAGGAGTGTTTAAGTGTCTTCTAATTGTAGACAGCAGCTTTGTTGGAAGGGTGCAACCTAAAGTTTAAGGGCTGAGACTGACCTGTGTGGTGATGACTTGGAGCCCTAAGGAACTGGGATGTCTCTGAAATTATTATATGATGTCTGAGACGACTCACAAGATACTCTGGCAACTTGGTTAATGTTAAACAACATTTTCATTACCTCATTATAGATACAGGAGCTAGTTATGGTATACAAGTTCCTCAGAAAGTTGTGGGAGTGTTTTGTAAATTGAGAACAGAAAAAAAACAAATTCTGGATAAATTTCATTGAAGAGAACAGGCTTTTAACAGGCTTTTTCATTTCAGTTTTACATAAGCAACATATTGTTCATGAAATAGTTGATGACCTGCAGTGCTGTCTTTAGAAAAAACAAACTGAACTTTACTTCTTGTAAATAAATAATTTCAGTCTTTGCTTGAGAGAAGCCTTTCTTAGAGCTATTCAACTACTTCTTCAAACAGCTAATTAAGAAATATTAGTAATAATAAATTGCAACAATTTCCTTCTGTTTACTGCTAGGACATGAAGTGTAAGTTCATATTTATTCAAGAGAAAGTTTTAGATAAGTTCTTATTCTAATCAGGGCCTTTTTACCTCTCTTGCGTATCAGGAATCTCACAAAATGCAGGTTTTTGACTTTGGACAAGAGCTAGGCACTTTATGCAGGCCAGAGCACTGCTGAAACTGACATTTTTCAGTATGCTGATAGGTCTGGAATAGGGTGCAGCTATGAGTGAGTTTAGTATTGCAACATGAGAGCAAGTTTAATCCTAAAGAAATAATGATCCTCCCTGAATTCCATCTATGTAAACAGGAGGAGTGGATAACAATTGAGATAGTCCCTGAAAGTAAAAAGTTGAGATCGTTGAAAATAGATGTATAAGACTGTCTCCAGTATTTACAGCTACTGTAATCCAGAAACCAAAAAAGGAAAGTACAGCAATAGCAACAATCTGATTCCAAACCATCACAGCTACTTATTTTCATAGAGAATGCAGAGATGTATAGAAGGAGGAGGGAGCTTTTTTTGCAGAGGGAGTGCTCTGTGTTTCCCCATATCCTGTTTTGAACAGCTTCATTAGGCTCACCCTTCAATTAATTTTAGGAACAGATCTTGCAGCACCCTAAGGATATCTACTCTTTCCTGACTTTGCTCCAGAAACTCACATTCAGYTGCTGATATTTCTAGACTCTAAACTTCAGCTGTTTTATGAGCTAATCAAGACTCAAAAAGGCAAACCTCTTGGTACACTACAAGTTACCAGCATACAAAGTGTTAGTCTTGAGTTGGACTTTCAGTTACTTCCTGAGTTACTTCCTAACTTCATTATTTAATTTCAGAACTTAGCATAAAAAAAAAAGAAACCTCCTGAGATTTTTTTTTGCCTAAAGCAAAGAAATAAAATAGATCACAAAAATGAAGCTCTAAAAATCACAGTATTGCATATGCTATAAGGTAGCCTAACATAGGTTCAGTTGGCAAGACGGGAAAACATAAGCTACCTATAGATCAACCTTCTGGAAACATATTAGAAAAGCTAGAAGCAAATGCCTAAGTACAAAGTCTTCAAATATTCCTTAAAATACTTTTCCTAGTAAAACCATTTATATATATATTTTATATATAAAAATATATAAATATATAAAAAATATATATATAAAATATACAAAGTTAGGTAGAGTGTAAAAGAAAGCATACAACTAAGCTGCAGTTTTAAGTAACTTGCTTTCTCTTTCTCGAGGTTGAATTAAACCAGTTTCCTAAAAAAAAGGCTTGGGAACCAATACTATCAATGTCACTGATGTTCCAGCAATGCTAATTACCCTCTCTACTTGTGAGCTTACCAAAATGATACCTAATGTGAGGAAAGCAGTGGGGTGACTGCTTCAATCTGTCTGTCAGTCAGGGATGAACGACCCTCCTGTACTCAGAACCAATGGAACAGGAGAGGTGTGGGTACACATATTCGCAAAGATGACTATTTATTTACATGGCCTTGGAAACAAAATATTAGGTGTGGCAGATTTAGGCAATACGTATTATCATTTCAGCAGCTGGCTTTCTATTCTGAAATCAGTMCTGTGATACTCATTTCCAAGTTCTTGTTTGGGTAGGGTAGCATCATAACCCCATTTTCAACTTTTTGTCCAAACTATTTTTTGCAGTTCAAAAGGCAAACTCATCCCAAAGCACTTCCAAACTGTATGATGACAGAAATTGTATTTTGATGAAGGATGATGAAGAACACAGGGTAACAGTTACCAATGGCACTACATGCAATATGCTTATTCTGTATAGATAAACTATGATAAACTATGTCTGACCACATTTATATGGGTAATTGAAAATAATAACAATTTCTGCTCCACTTCTTAATCCTTTGGAAGTAGAAGAAAAAAGTTTGCTGGGTGGCGCTACTAATTCATTTATTAGATGGAGATTTCTGAATGACTTACAACTAGAGCACCAATCTTTTCTTAGGTGTGAGATACTTTTAACTTTCAGATTAAGGCAAGGAAACACCTCAGCACAGCTAAGATTTGCTACTGCTGGCAGTCATTTCCTTATATCCTCACTGGTTAAGCTAATTCTAATCTACGTGAAGGAACATCATATGACCACAATACTAATATAACATGCTTTAAAATCAATGTATAAATGTTTGAGAGGAAAGACTATTTCTAATTGTACCTTCATTCAAACCTACAGACTTTTTTTCTTTTTTCGTTTCTGATCTACAGTCATTATTGTTGTCTTCTAGAATTTTTGATGCTCGGAACTGTGAATGTGATTACAGCATTTATCTCTACTACAAGACTTCTTTTTTTTCTATATATCTACACATGTTGTCATCTACAAGAATAGTGGCCTGTTATTGTCTTTATTACATCATATTTGACAGAAATACTGATTTACTGCCAAGGTGCACTCCTGTTCCATGGTCTCCTCATGCGAGCCAGGACTCGGATGAGTGGCTTACCACTCAGGAGCTGTCAATCAGAGTCTAGACAGTTTTCACAGGTATTCACTGGCCATTTCCTAAGCCCTTCCTTTCACTCTGCCTGGCAGTGAGAATTACCCAGACTCTACCAAAATTTTTGCTTTCAAGGGCAGAAAGGAAATAAAGTCCTGCTCTTCTGACTACCCAGAACAAAACTATTTAAAAAAATAAAACTTGTGTAACAGATTTAACACTCTAAGACAGATTCATTTTGCCAAGAAATTCCTGTAGTGCACTCTGCCTGCATTATTATGACATCTCTTATTTAATTATACCTAAAATAATATACCTAATAAATATATTTAACATACCAAATACTGTATATTGTTTTTATTCACACTGCATGACAGCAGATAACAATGTTAGGATGGTAAAATRTCAAAGGATTTTAGAAGCGACCTAAGGAAATCTCTAGTTCAAACTCCTGCTCAAATCGGGATCAGAAATTAGGTGAGATGAGGTTGCTCAGAGCTGTCTAGTCAGGTTTTGGAAACCTCTAAAAATGGGGATTCTCCTAAGCATTCTTTTCCAAAACCTGATAGTAACTTTACTTTGGGACCGTCCAGCTTCTTTTCTGAGCTATTATGTCAAGGTATTGATGGTTAAAAAATGTACTGATTTAAGGAAAAATCGTGGGGGAAAAAGGAGACAGAAAATTCTAAACTCAGTTTAGTAAAACTACGTTTAAAGACTCATCTACACTCACCAATCTGCAACTGCTCGTCTAACACGAGGTCTGTTAGTGTCTGCTAACATAACCATTGCTTTACCTCTGTTCTCTCATCTCCAAAACAAAAGCATCTGCTTCTTTTCATCAGAAAAAGTCCCAGAGGAGACCATATACCATATGTCCTGCCATATTGCAAGAGGTTATAGAGCCAGATTTGCTCAGACTACTTGTTACAGATAACAAAYCAGACAGAGGACTAGAGTCTAAAGACAGGCACTTATACTAAATGAGGCTTCTTAATCTTTCCTTTTCTGATCACTTGACTTTCTTCAGTCAGCTCCCTGCAACACCACTGGCATCTGATTCAGAAAGAAAACGTGCTTCCAGATGAGCTGTCTTTCCGGCTTGCAATGTCAATACTGAAACCCCTTTAAGCCCTTCTGGCAAGACTTTTGACCTCAGGTCTAGACTAACAAACTAGGCCTTGGAACAACCCAAAATTCTCCACTATTTAGATCACATCTAAGATAACTGTATTGTTAATAGACTTGGGAACCTTTGTTTTCTTGGATACTTCACCATCAGGTACTTGGGCTTCCCATGGGGTAACTCAAGACATAACAAAGTGAAGTAGATTTTGGTAATGACATTTGATTTCCTAGACAAAATAATAACATGGGCATACGCACAGCTCCTTTAGTGAGGAGAAGAATCTATTTTTGAAGGACTGCAGGAAAGGAGTGCATGTGAAAACCTGATTCTTTGAGTTATTTCATTATCGTAGAACCCTGAATATGAGATAAGGGTCAAAAAGAGACCAAGCATAAGAGAAAAAGCAGAAATGAGACAAAAGGAGTGTAGCAATGAAGGCATAGCTCCAACAAGGGGAGGGACAAACATAAGCAGAGCCTGTTCATAAGGAAGCATGATTCACAGAGAACCTGCCTGGAAGACAGCAGGTTGTGTGTGTGTGTGTGCAAGGACGTCTGTAACAGTAAAGAGGTTTGCATGCTCTATACATTACAGAAATACAGCTGCCCTTAACACATTTATCTGAAATAAACCACTTAAAACAAGTAGTATTCCCTTCTATGCACTAGTCTTGAGAATGCTTTGAACTCGGAACTTATTTAATTTCAATTACTGAACTCGTTAACTATGGCAAAGATTGTAGTTTTTTGAAGTGGTCACTCCTGTCCTTCCATCTAATTGTCCCCTTCTTTCCTGCTATCACTCATGATCTTATGTCAAAATGTGAGATTATAAACTTTCAGAGGCAGAGACCAGGTATTATGTCTTTGAAGCACAATAAAACCTAATTAGGTATAATCAATAATAATTATAGGTCTGTAACAGAAAATAGGAAGATGAGAAAAAGGAAACGGTCAGGATTATAATTACTTTGTATCAGGACAAATAGGGAAAACTAGCATTAGAAGTTCACCTTCCTATGTARTAAGATATCTATTTCTTTGAGTTTTCAATAGAGAACTGAAATAACCAAGTGCATCAGCATCACATTGAAAGTATTTTACAACTCAGACATCAACAAACTCTGGAAGTGGAGCTATGTTTTCTTTCTACTTGAGCTACGTGTATCCCTGAGGGTTGTGCTGTGGTAATCTTTTTGGAATGCAGCAATTATCACCTACGTGGCAAATTGGAGGTGTTGCATCCTCTGCTAATAAACCTCTCCCCCATTTCGCCAGAGGAGAGGGAGGAGGTTGAGGTGACACTAGTGGAGGCCACAGTCAGATCCGTAGAGTATTCTGCTGGAAGGGCAAAACAGCACAAGGTGTTGTTAACCTCACAATAGACRGATTTAAAAGCTCTCCATATTTACTGCACAAATAGTAGTAAAAGCAAAGATTTGAAAAGCCAATAAGCACCAGYCAGATCAAAGACAACTGAGACAAAACCAGAAACTGAACTCCATGACACCCCTAATCTACTTGTTTTATATTCTTACAGAGTAGCAAACTTTGGCACTCTCAGAAACATTGCTCAATTCTACCTTAACACAACACAAGTTTTTTTTTTTTCCCCCCCCCTCCATTTTCTGGCCGACTCATGGTTAAACGCTACACGCCCAAGTGATAATTACACACTACTGCTATTTACTACTTTCCAGTCCATAAAGAAGTCATGCTACAGATGTGTAATGGTATCCACAGATACAAATTGGCATATAGCAGCATAGTGCCAGCATTTCAGAAGTTTTACAAATAAGGTTTTATCTCCTGACTGATATGATTCCCATCTCCTACAGAGATTCACAGACCACACACCAAGAATTCCTACAGTAATTCATGAAAATGCATTACCGTATTTGCTATAGCTGCATATTCTGACTATTGTTTGTACTGCCAATGCTAAATATACATTGGCACTTCTATTATAGGCTTCTATTTTACAAGGGCTTCTATTTTACAAATGATGCCTATATCTGCAGTAGAAAGTATTATTCAGATACTTTAAATTATCACCATGGATAATACTTTCAAGTACTGATTCAAACAATGTAATACAACTGAGTAGAAAAAGAAAACAGGAGAGAAGTGGAAAAGGTAAGCTCAAGCTAAAAACCTAATAAAAAAAAGGTTTAGAATATCAGCTTTTATCATAGGAAAATTGCTAGCATTTCTGCCGCTTAATCCTTATTTTACTTGTTTTTCATTGTTACCTACAGGGAAGCGTGCAAGAAAAAAAACACACCACTCAGTTCTGAGGTATGGAAGTAGATACGCTCCAAAATAAATATTCTATTACATTACAGGTAATAAAAATAGTAATAGTCACAGTAGTACCCTTACTATGAAAAAAGGTTTGACCCATAAGGTTCACTTCATAAAGTAACATTTTTCTTTTACATATATAACTTTGCAAAAATATATGTATTTCAATTACTGCAGTTTCCCTTAAAAAAAGRGAATTTGGCTCAGAAAAGACTAAATTAAAGTGGAATAGAGCTGTTGCCTACAGGAGAGAAGTTTCATATTCATTGTATAGTCATGCTTACTGATGATAGTGAAAACATGCAGTTACACCATCATTTGACTATTACAATACCTACAGCAACTGTTGGCAAATTAGCTCAGGATTGCTAAGTAATTTGACAAACACAGCTTGCAAATGCTACTCTGAGTCTTCAGATGCAGTGTTATATTTACACATAAATCTTATAGCCATTTCTTCTCAGGCTACTTAGACAGGTTACTTCATTAACTTGTTAAAAGTGTGAACCAAATTCCCACAGGCTACTCAAAATCCCAAGGCAGAAATAATTTTTAATCTGAAGTTTCTGTTCTCTACATTTTTATTTTACAGAGTCAACAAACATACATATGAATGGGCTAATGAGTCTACCTTGAAGAGACTCTGAAAGGGGCCCTGGAGAGCAACGTGAAGGACAGGCCATCGGCAATCTGACTGATGCCTGGGAGCCTTAGGAAGMCTCAGGAAGAGCTCTGGGCTAACCACATTGTAGCAGACGTACCAAGCCAGTCCTCAGAGACTGGGGAAGAGCCTAGGAGCAGTCACAGAGATGAGCAGACAGACAGCAGAAGAAAAGAACACCTTTTAATAGCTGTCACAGTAGATCTGATTACAGGCTTTACAAATTTCAAAATTATCTGGAAAATGTTGTGATATAACACATTGCCAGAGACTGGAATAACTTGCTTGAAAGTGCAGCCTGAGAAAAACATATAAAACCAATGGCTAGCACTTGAAACTGCACAACAGATGCACTTTGCTTCTTTCAGATACACACTTACTATTCTTTTTTTTTTCTCACATAAAACACTCTGAGTCACTTAACTGACATACCATTTCACATCACTATCTTCTTCTCTTATCAAGCTCTTCAGTCTAGCTAGATTTTTCCTGTTGTTGACATTCCTGTCTACGCCTCCCCATTATGTATTTTAAATCCTAGAGCATCAGAATTATTTATGTTTAACAATATCACAACAAAAAATCTCTACCTACAGATTTTCACTACTAGGCAAAACCAATAAGGCATTCACAGCAAACCCAGGCAACTAAGTCCTAAGCATGAAGATCTCTTCCTGTGTTCTAAGTCACTGTGTCTTTTCTATGAAATAACTATGAATTTCTTGGTATAAAAGTGCCACCGACACCTGTTTTATAACATGCTGATAATGAATGGAACTTCTTGGCCAGAAAGTTGTGTTTGTGGAAACACTGTTTCTTTACCCTATAATATTTTATGGGAAAGCAAATAGAAAGTTAAGTGGATTTTATACATTTCCAAAAGGAAATTTCTTTTTCTTTCATCTTTCAGAAAGTATATTTCTTTCATCATTTTTAGCCTCACTGCTTGCATTTGACTACTCTATAAAATTGCTCTGTGCAAGCAAAGTGCCATTAAAAACATTCATATAAAAAGCTTGCATTAGAGTAAGCAAGTTATTGTGAAAGTATGCCACTAGAATCATATTCAGTTTCCATATCCAATCTTTTTTTTACATAAATATGTACTTGGCAAAAACACGCACATATATAACGGGACAGATACACATATAAACAATTACAGCATCATTAGATGAACTGCAAAGGAATATAATAAATGAATGCATAATATATACCTGTTTTCATATTCTAGTATTTTTCCTTAGCAGATTTCTGAACTTTAAAAAATACTCAAAATTACTTATCTGCCTAAAAAAACTACTTTGAAACATCAAAATGACAAAGATAAAATGCTTTCTCTTTCCCCTGAAACAGAAAACATAATTGAAACACTTCTTAAATACCAAAAAAAAAAGGAAAAAAAACACATAAATTCGACATGTAGGATGAGGAATAAACCAGGACTAGGAACAGAGACTTCAGCCATTAAAATACAGACAAGTAAGTGTGACTACACAGAAGTACCCAGACTTTCATACTCACAGGAAGAAATAGAGAACTGCAATGTCGAGGCTCATCTTGGTCTTACAAAAAGATGAGGAATTAGCGCCACCTGCTGCGATGAAGCTGGAAATGTTAATTTTTCAGCTGTGATAAGAAGAGACATTATCTTTAAACACAGTGTTCCTAATTTTTCTAGCTCCCCTCCAGCTCACATTGCTGCTTATGTCAGACCCTTTCTAACACTGGTCCACAATGTTTAAATCAATCATCCATAGCTGTCTGCAAAATGTATACAGTTAACCCCTCAAAATCCTCCAAGTTCTCCCTGGATGCTGTAAAACAGCAGTGAAGCTCCTAACAACCTCTAGTCACTCCTCTTGCTAAAACATAAATCATTTCCTCCTTATTTTGGTGGTCACCTGTTCACAGGCAGGGCAGATCCTTCAGGGGCCTGGAGCCCTGGCCATCCAGACCATGCTCTTGCCTGGCTGCAGCCCAATGCCCTTCCCTCCCTCATGGCCTGATTTTATCCTCCCTGGGAGTGGGCACCATAGCAGGAACAGGGTCTCCCTCTGAAACCGCATGGGGACATTGGCATATAGCTGGGCACAGACAAGGGAAGGATGCCTGGGCCTCAGAAATTATGTACAGCTTACATGAGTAAGCTTTCCTACTTGTAAAATGTCACTTTCCCACTCGTAAAATGTTATCTGTAAAGGCTACCTTCATTTGTATAGTACTCTGAGATTATTGTATGTGGTCAATGGTCATCTGTGGATGAAATGCTATAGATAGCACAGATACACAGCAGTGRGGTAAAACATCGCCAAAGAAAAGGATTCCTCAAGGAACAGGCATTATACAGTGAGACCAACAAATCTAGACAAGCACCTGGGACATCAAAGTGCCCACCAAAAGTCTAGGGGCTGCACCAGCATAGATGGCTAACAGCATCCCCTCATTAATAACAAAAATCTCCATTTACCTTTTTCCATATTTAGTTCAGACTGATATTCCTGCCACTAACTACTGGCAAGCTTGTGTACTTTTTTTTTTCTGCTTTGTAGTTTGTCTGTGCGAAACCATAATTTTTATTTAACATTTTAAATAGACACTTGCTCCTCTTAAAAGAGACAGGTCTGTTTTCTGAGACAAGGCAGGGCACCTTCCTGTAGAGCTCGGGCCTAGGAAGCTCCATCAGGGAAGCACCTAGACCACCGTGCTGAGTAACTGCCCATGAGCTCTGCAGCGCCACCCTRAAATGGCAGCCTTAACAACCCAGATATTCACCATCCCACACACTTTCCTTCTCCTTACACTTTAAAGGCACATTAAGAACAAATGGTTGCAGACAAGCTTCACCTGTTTCCTCACAGATTTGAAGCACAGCCACCACAAAAGGCACACCAGCTGGCAAGGCATTACAACACCATGCTGCACAGGGCAGTTGTTGCTGCTCAACAGCCACTTCCTTGTTACTGTACCAGGTCCTTCACTCACCGCACAGCAGCTGCTCCCGCTCCAGGATGAGGCGCTGGACATGCCTCATCCCCTCTGGCCTGGCCAGCAGAGCCATGCAGCGCCTCTCCTGATCACTCATAGTGACTCATACAAGGGCTTGAAATTTTCCCATTAAGACTTTCCCAAATTGATACTTTCAACCTGAATGGGAGTTTTCAGTGGAAATTGGGCCTAGTTACCACAGTTCATCTGCTGCTTCTCAGTCACCTTTCCTGGCAAAAGGGGCCTTCATGCAGGCAGTAGTTCTCCACTAGCAGCTCCTTACCAGCTTGGAAATKACATTTTCCTGAGCAGTTATTTAAACACTTCTGCTACAGGTGATCTATATCACATACTAGGACATCAAATATCAAATAAAAATAACTCATACTAGGTTAACGAGAATGAGTTTCCTAAAGCACTACAATAGAAGACTTAAGTATATGAAGAGCAGTTCTAATAAAGATGTACTAATATATCACAGAACCATCTCTGGAATGAAGCTTTATTTTTAGGAAACAGTGCCGAAAAAGCCATTCTCTGTAGTTCAAAGCAGTAAACTGCAAAGAATGCCAACAACAAAGCTTACCTCTAAAACACCCTTTGTATCTGTATCTATCTATATAATATTCATTATATAAAGCTAAAGTCTACAAAGGTTCTGCTATCTGAACAGTTTGTCAAATAAGCAATAGGTTTCTGATCAATTTCACAGGCCAATTTAAGTTTTATTGTCTCACAAGCAACAAGGGCATCTATGAAACATTTCTGCTCAAAATGYCTTTCCTTTGGGGCCAGCACAATCTACCCGTTTCTCATCTGCCAGCTGTAAACTGTAATGCAGTCACAAACTGCACAGGTTAAAAAAAAGAGTTCTGAAACACCCAAATCCTTTCTCCCAAGAGCCTTTCCTGCAGGGCCCAAGATGTGGATAACACAGGGGTGGTCGTGGTAAAGAGCAGGAAGTAGTAATATAGCCAGGGGTTRAATGCAATGTGTGTCCATTTCTGCTTTGACAAAGGGTAGCATGCAACTTCATTAYTTAGTACTCAAATGCCATAGGTGGAGCTGGAATTAAGAGATGGTGAGGAAGGTATATYATACCTTCCTTATCATACCCCCCTTGAAATTACATGCCGAAAGTTACTTAAGTTTGTGGCATTTGTTAGGACTGCTGCCTTCCTTGGGGATTATTAACACTATGATTTAAAATTAGAACTACAAAAAAAGTTATTTTGTAACTCACAATTCTGTGGCATGTTTAAGAGCTCATTACTGTTGGCAATACCTGTTAGGAGTTGACCCAAGGAGTTCCCAGACGGCTCTAACATGTATAAAACTGCAAATTAGCACAATCCTTTAYGTATCATTTGGCTTTTCTTTAAGCTACAATGCAAAAAAAGTTAGCTTTTATTGAATAAAATAATTTTATTTTGTGCAGTTCAGAAATGACCTGTTTCCAAAAAATCAGTAGTTGCGTGCTAAACATGTAAAATTAAAATATGCAAATCTTTCCCTTTTACATTTCAACATGCAGTGCTAGAATGATACATTATTTTACTCACATTCTCAAGTTAGTGGTATCTGAATTTACTGAATAAAAAGTTTACCTATTTCAACTGAGACCCAAAAATATATCAAGAAACAGTTGTACATAGTGGAGCCACTTTTCTTATTCTTTAGTTTGCTTACAAAAATATTTTACTAATAACTGTTACTGTAGTATTTTGAGCAATATAAATTATAGTACTAAATGAAAAYACAGTTCAGGATCAAAATTTCAAAAGGCAGTAATCTTTCTAGGATATATGATACTAGAGGAGTATCAGCTCTGAAAAATGTTAAATCTCAACACTGCTTTCCTCCCTTTCTGTTTCAAAATTGTAAAGCTTGACTAAAAGTATTGAACAGGTTTGTGGTAAAGAAAAACTCTGCAATAGCTGAACCTTGAATCTTACCTTCATTACTACAGTCAACCAAGCATTCATCCATTATAAATGCAGTGTAGCTAATCAGCATAGAAGCAACACAGGCATACTGATGTTTAAAAAATTGGTAACTTGAATTTGTATAAACACATATGATCTTTTTTTAAATGTTAAGGTAGAAAAATAAACTAGCAATGGCAAATATATACTCTGCATCAACTACACAGTGTCAAAAATTATCCATGATAAAGCAGGGAGATTTTAATAGTTTGCCCCAGATATTTTTCAATAATGTAGGTACTACTGCCAGTGCATATAAGTGGACATCTAGGGAAAATATTTCAATAGTTACAGTTCTTTGGCTCCATTTTTAAAGTAATTTTTAAATATAAGCACAATTTTCTTCTACCATATTCTTCCCAATTTCTAAATCATATTAGCAATAAAATGTACCTTGAAAAAGGAAACTAGAAATATTTAAGAAAACAGTCAATAACTGTGATATAGTGGGACATAAACCTCAAGATCAAAAATTTGGAAAGATTCAGAGCATTTATTTTAATGCACAAAAAGCATTACAAATACCCCACAACCTGATGATGACATTTAGGTTAAGTTCTTGATCAAATGGTATATCTGTTCCATTCTGTCAAATAAGAAAGCAAATTTCCCAAGCCATCTATTATAGCAGCTCAAAATCTGAGGTGAAATATGCACTGTTAACTGTAACTTTCAGGTGTTGAACACTTTAACAAGAGAGTTCAGACACTTAAGCTCACCATTAATCCTTCAAATAAATTATGCGTGGCCACTTCTTACAGTTCTATCTTCATTCTATTGACTTGTCCTTAAATGTATCCAAAACACATTTCCCTGAATAAGGTAGCACTCTTGTATTGCACTTTAAAGAGGGTAAAATAATTTTTAAAAAATGTAATAAAATGTACATAGCTTGTAATTATAGCAAACCAGTAACACATAGGTCAGGTTTTTGTTTTCAGCATATGCAGTTTAACATTAAGAAATGAATTACCAGTTTTGCCACCTTCTCCTACCCCACCTTAACACAATACTCAAAGTTATTTTTCAACCTTCTTTTCTTCCTTATTTATTGCTCTAAGATAGTAGATTCAAATGGATAGAGCTTTGGAATTACAAATGCACTCCCACCAACTACCTTTCAGTTTGGGAACAAYGAATTGCAATCAGATCCGGACATTTATGTATCCAAATACTAAAAGAACATAAGTATTTTACCTGAATGCCATTCCCGCAGAACTACAAGCACTTTTGGCATCTAAGTTCAGAATGCCTACAAACCTTATCTCTTCACTGTGGATGTAAAAGAATTCCTTTTCCCACTGAAGTTAGAGAGAATTATTTCCTCCTGCTTCAAGAGAGTCAGGATTTTGCTGTGGATAAAGGGCTGAGGTGATCATATGCCTTTGATAAATTAATAGAAGTTAAGCTAAGAATATTGGCTTCTGGACCTCTGACCTCCTGTAATATATAGGCTGCATACTATATGCACATGGACATGTTCCTTCTGATACTCTCATCATAAAAAACAAAATTAAGTGAAGAAATACTTTGATTGCATGGTCCACAACATTTAAATAAATTTATAAATGGATGAATATGGGATATTACCCTATAATTGCTCAATGGTTATAACTCCCAGAGTAATTTAAAGTTATTGAAAATTTTATATATAACTTGGTAARGGTAATTTAATACTGTATTCTTAAAACTTTTTTATGGTTACCTCTCCCAATACAGTTTAGCAACAAACATTTTGCCCTCATCAGTCCACGATGTTATAGCACAAAGCATATTGAAAACAGTTACAGGTTAGTCCATTCACTTTAAGCATGTGTGCAAAATATTGCTTTACTTTTGAGGAGACAAAGGAAAAAAATCACCACCATTGCTAGTTTGAAAGACCTGTTTTTCATATTTTTAGGCTAGAAAACAAACATCCTGCTTGTTACAYGTAAGATTTTAATTTGGAAACTCTAAAAACCAAAGCAACTCAAAGTAAGCTTTTACATATTCCTAAAATTCTCTTTTCTAAAAGTTCCTGCATGAAGTGTGCGCTGCAGCTTTTTATTGTTATGGCCAGCTTTTCAAAAAACACAAGCCCCACCAAAAATGCTCAGGTCTAATGCAAGGAGCTGTTGGCATTCAGCACCTTTAAAACTTAGTACACAACTTAGTACACAACTTCAGTGATTGTGCAGAACAGGATACTTCCATTGCAGTGTGATCCAAGAGTTCATTTATGTCCCATACARAGAAAACTGTGTAAGTTTCAAAGCAACCAAAAGCAGCTTTTACAAGTCATATAGGACTTCAAGGATAACAGCAATTGACCAGGCCTGACTCTCACAGCTAAAAGGACAATACTGGCCATTTTCATTCGTCAGCTCCGGAAGTCCCTTCCAGGACGATCTGATTAAAGAAAAATATTACTGTTAGATTGCATAYCAAAATTAAAAGAACATTTTATTACAAAACCTTTCAGAGGAAGATCTCAATAGGAAGCTGAACACTGCAAATATAAGACCTTTTTCCCCCTACAGACCCAGTATGGATTCCAACAGCTGAGTTCTACTTTTTTCAGCAGCTGGAAATTGTAGTTATTTCTGTGGATACTTCTCCCTCAAAGTGGACTCTGATACTATTAACATAGAAGCTTGTGCTACACTTTTTGCAACTGGAATGTAATTCCTGTTTTCTACTGAGATGAGTTCTTCTGGCTGCAAAGCTATGATTTCTGTGATAACTGGTATTTCAACCATGTGAAACTTGGCAGTAGTGCTAAAAGTACTCATATAGGTATGCACAAACGCATGCATGAACTTCTAATCTGAAGTGCTGAGTTCAGTAATTGTAAAACAGAGTATATGGAAAAGGTGCCAAGAATATCTTTGTTTTGTCATAGAAATATAATAGAAGGCAAASAGAAAAAAAATCATCTTAAAAAAGAAAAATCAAAATGCAAAAGAATAAAGACAACCTTACAAACCTTAATATAATAAGCTCCTCTGTCTTGTTAGAATAATTAACTATTAAGATTCTGGATCTGTCCTACTAATTTGCTCATTTATAACACATAAAATTCTAACAACATTTTATATAGACTTACCTATCAGTTTTAACCTGTCACTACTAGTCTTTTCCCTGTTTTGTAGGTTGTTTTAATAGTTAGAAATATTTTAATAGTTAAAATATTTCAAAAATATAACACTTTCTGAAAATCATTTTTGGTAAGAAATTAGGCTTCTAAATATTTTCTGTAGTTTTCACAAGGATAAACATTACTAACTCAAAATCTAAAAAGCATTAGATCTTAGCAGTGCTTGTAAGTGTGAGATATGCAACAGTCAACACAGCAGTGAGCTCTGTAGGTAGAAAACAGATGCTATGCGTATAAAAATTTGTACTTTTAAAAATAAAAGTAGCTTACTGGATGAACGCTGAATTGGACTTGAAAGAATGCTTCAAATACATCTTAGTGTCCTACCTTTCAAGATGAACATAGTGGCGAGAAAGAACATTTTTAATCAGAAGTACAGTTTTTGCATAGATCTCTGGACCAATCAACTTTGAGAAGTAGAGTTTGGCACGAAGAAAGTATCCAATAGGCCACACCCATTCCTAAGCAAAGAATGATAAGAAATGGTTATTATAGCTGCCCCTTTGAAAAAGCAACATTTTTTTTCTAAGATGGAAGAAACGGACTCTTACAGGTCCTTGGTGGTAATTAAACCCTCTGGCTACATTGTAGTTGTCATTGTCAAGAGCATTATCGTATATTCCACAGTAAACCATATCACTGCAAGAAAGAAAATAAGACATTTTTAAGACTAATTACACAAATATCTGAAAGCAGAAATGAATCAAATATTTGCTCTAATTACGGCATTTACTTTTTTGAGGGTTACTGCATGCACAATCAAGTTTTCTATTTTATATGAAAACACACTTTCAAATACAGTAATAAACTGATGGAAAATAGTTAACATCCTGGCATGACCTGTACTCATAATTCTGTCTTATTCCTTTTGTTCAAACTGTAATCATGTATACAATTTCATATATATGAGTATGTATCAAACTAAAATTCAAAATCTTTTATAATACCAAGTTATAATATCAAATGCCTGCTATGTGGTATCTAAGAATACCCATCAATGTCTATATAAGTAGAACTGAATGAACTTTTAGAACACCAARCTTCTACAACAGTCCTGAATTATTTATCACAAAATCAAACTGCCACCAGTCATTAGATAATTTCTGTCATCTGGTTGTGTGATTAATACATGGTTCTTGTATCTACTATACTTACTCAGGGTCTAAAGTTTTCATGCCTAATGGACCAAGCAGCTTTTCTTCTGCTATTTGCAGAGCCTTCCAAGCTTTCTGAGGTGTGAACAGCTCAGGGGCCTAATAAATTAATTGAGATTTATCAGTAAACACTGCATGGGCAAACATAAAACTGCTTATACAAAAAACCCAAAACCCCAAAAGACAACCCTACCCACAAAAAGCATAACAATTGCATTTCCAAGTCAAAATTCATTTATAAATTTYCTATTGCCTTTGGAGCACACACAAGCCAGCAGATAGTCACTGTGTGAATTTTTTTTCATGATTCATCATCTTTGCTAAGTATATTTAATCTTTTAAAGAAGACCCATAAAAAGGAGAGAGAAGAAAACAYATCCAACCACTCCAAAATACTCCACGATTGTTTTTATTTATTTTTATTTTTAAACTACTCTACTCTGGGACAGGGGAGAACCCAAACAACAAACCAAACCTCAGAATACATTACAAACCCTGCACACTTATCCTAGTCACCCRTAAGACTTCAGTCATACACAGGCAGGCTCTATCAGAGGCTGTGTTTTAGCAAATGTTCGAAGAAGGATCAATACAGAAAGCATCACTTACCACAACCATTGCTATTGTAAAATTTGGCCTGAGTTGGTAATCGCACCATGGACTTGAAGCTCCATAGCTGTCTTTATAAATCCCACGTTTGTGGACAAGATTTGGATGCTTCTCATTTGGATCTGCTGGGTTCTCAGAGACAAAGAACAACCTTTCGAAATGTCCTTGAATTTTTCTGTTCCACTCATCATACGTGATAGTCTCCTTCTTTCCTGCAATACAATACATTGCAAACAAGTTTTATATTTGGAAATAGCCACAGCAGTAGCTGTGATACCTCTGACAGCACCAAGGTTGCACTCAAGCCATGTTCTACTATTTTAGCTAATGCATTACCAAAAGTTATTATTTATAAGTTGACAGGAAAGCAGATAAACAGCAAAATTGTACACTTAAAAGAAACAAATAGCTTGGAATGTGAAATTTTTTGAAATGTATTATCTTACAACTACTATTGGTAATTTAAATTACCAACACCATTAGCAAAAAAAGATTTTCAATTCACCTAAATTTTGTTTTGAATTCATCTACATTTCTTAGAATATTTTCATTAGTGAAATTCTGCTAGAGATATCCTCTCCAATAAGCTGTGCATAGATCTTAGATTAGCCATGACTTTGAAAAAAGCRTTAGTTTTGCATTAAGTAGATGAGAGTATTACTTGTTTTTCCCTCAGCAAGTCACAAATTAAACCATACTACCAAAATTTAAGTGGTAGGAAAAGAAAAAAAAGAAACACTAAGAGTTAGTATGTATTTTATATTTATATAAATATATTAAATGTATAAACATTAATACATATTAAATGCATATATTTAAATGAGATAGCAAATAGAAACTGAGTAAAAATTGTTTCTCAACATTATCTTTACTAAACAGTAAAATGGCTTCAGTTGTATATTCATTCCTGCACTGTAAGTGTAATCCTATCACTGACATTGACTTGAGAAGTGGTATTTGGGTTCCCAAATTATTTTGTGAACACAGAACTCAATATGGAATAAAGCATAGGTAGCAAATGCAAGAATATGGCTATGAAAATTCTCTTTTTCTAATGAAAGATTTTAATCACAGAACAATTGAAGCTGGGCAGGATCTCAAGTTCATCTAGTCTAACACCTCAATTTTATAAAATAAGATTTTCCCTGAAGTTATTCTCCTCTTGTAAATCTAAGTGGTTTGATGATCATCTCTGATGTTACACAGCCAATATTTCACCATTTCACTTATTTTAATACTCTGTTTAAAGAGTTATGAGATCTGCCTCTTTACCATGTCTTCTTATGGTAACTCCATCATATGGAAACACATTCTTCTTAAATAAATCTTGCAACCAGCGAACAGTTGACTTGCAAAGACCAACAATTTCCACAGCAGAGCCATCTCTAGAATAATCACAAAAAAGCCCAGAAATTATTTTAGGATGTTATATAAGTTGTATATTTATTTTCCCCAGTTGCCAGTGAATTTAGAAATTGCATTTTTCCCATTAGTTATTATTGCCTACACCTTAAACTGATTAAAAAAGCTGTTTGCAAACTTCATAGCAGGTCCATTAAGTACTTAGCACATGGATTCCCTTGTCTTTTCCAGCATTTTCCACTGTGTGAGAGCATAATTTTCAAACAGAACACTAAAGAGACATGTTAAACTATCCTTATATTTCTCCAGTATCACTGAAGCTTAGCCTCATTAGGGCAGGTCCAATGATCACTCTTGGTTCCCAATTGAAATGTTCAACATTCCAACAATGCATTTTCTTTTTGGTTCTCACTCTCAACTAGTAGTTGATTTGAAACTGACGATCACGTTCAAGACAGTAAGGGCAGCAATTTGCTGGCATTTAGTAAAAAAATTATTTTAAAAATGTGTAATCACTTTAATCTTAAGTAGATATTGTAGGTATTTTTGAATTCYAAATAGAAAATATTCAGACTAAACAGTTATCAATAGACATCTGCTATAAAATCTTAAGTCATTTCTTGTTAATMTATAGCAATTTCATAGTAATGTGGTACTGCAAATATGCATTTTTAAAGTTATGCTTCACTTGAATTTGAAAGCTGATTCTACATACAGAGCTAAGTCTATGTGAAGAACTGAGAAGATTTTTTCAACACGTTTCTCTTCAAATGAAGAAAGACATACAGTTAATGAATTGCAAAACTATTCAGCACAATCTGAGAAAACAGCTCTAACGTGTTAATGGGGGCAAAATAGCTCTGCAGAATTTCATTAAAAAACATGTGGATTTTGTACCTTGGAGTAGCAGGTATTCCTTTGTTACGAGCTCTATCACTCTCTCCCATTTTATCCATCCAGGTGCCACAATTGAACCGGTTTCCTCCAAAGACAAAGCCAGTTTCATGGTCAACACCTGCAACTACATTAAAACCTGCCGAGAAAGAATATCGCATGTAAAATCCATGTATTAAAGAAAACAAACAGAACTCCCCAAAACTCCCATGCAAACCTACCCAAATCTCCTAACTAAAGAATTCCCTATGCCAAAATATCCAAGACAGGCCTCTAAAATTCATTCAAAAAGTACATTCAAAAAGCTGAATTTAGAGATCATTTATTCTACAGCTTATAAGCAACTGCTGAAAGTAAACAATGGATATTAAGCATATTTACAGTCATACCGCTTAAGTAGCATTCAAGAAGCAATTTTTTTCAAGACAAGATAGAAAACAAAATAAATAAAATCTTCATCTTCTCAAATCCATATCCAGTGTTCTGCATATTCGTTACCTTCATCTCTCATGTTTTGATCTATCTGTGGACCAGCGTTCCTTTCTCGGAAATTTATGCCTTCCATATGTCGTTGCATTGCTTCCTGTATTACTTCATAAAGTGGCTGATCCTAGATTGATTGCATGATATGGGAGATATAAGAAAGGCAAAGTGAAAAATAAACAGAAAGACTCTATCAAATGTGCAAACAGTAATAAATTCTTAAGTTGTATTTTATGCTACTTCAAAAGAAAAGCATCTAGTATTCAGTTATCACCTCTATCTACTGCAATGGGATATGCTTTGTGTGAATTTGTAAYGTATACATTTTTCTCAAGATAAAGTAAAACAAAGTTTTAGAAAAGCCAACAGTATTTTTCTTTCTTCATCCTTAGCCTCCCCAACCCAATTCTCACTTGACTAAAAATGTAATGCAGATAACAATGAGACCTCAAGGAGAAAATACAAAATTCTTATTCTATAAACACCCTTCAACCTTGAATAGCACATAGCAACAGGTTCTTGTTGCTATAAACATTACATCCTTCTACTAAAAATGTATAGCTGTGTTAAAGGCTTTTTAAATTTTAATTAATCTTTACCACAGTGCCTGCAGGCTGAGGAGAAGAGTCATCTCTTGGATACATCCTAGAAACAGGACACTTGAGAATGTCTAATCCATTTGGAGCAATTTTACAATAATCTTGGATACACTGAAGCCACCACCATACAGCATCACGACAGTTGAATCTGGCATGTGTTCCCTGACCAAGAAGATTGGGAATAAGACCATGTCTTAAAGTCTCACCAAATGCTAAAATTATGTTTCTAGAAGAAAAGGCAAAAAATACACAGCCTTAAATTAGTTACAAGGTCATAACTGTTCCAAATAAGTATGAAGTATAAGTATACTTTAATATCAGGGCAAGTCAAGGATGTTTAAAGTTACAAATATATTGCTTAGCATGAACTATATTTGCAGTAAAAAGTTATCTTTAACCACTCCAACACCTGCAATGTTAATACATTTAAATCAGTTCGTTTTAGAAAAGTGCAACATTTACTAGTATGGAGAAGACTTGCTTTTTCATAAACTGCCATGTAGATATAAATCAATTCTTTTTATCTTTATATCTTGTGGAGAACTCCATCCAAATTAAAAGATTAATAGAACTATCAAGTTAAGACAATTGGCTCATTTTCTTTGCTCACTTATCAGATTAAACACTTAAACAGTACATACTAAGAACACCACTTTGTGCAAGGACAAGCAGTAGTGTTATGGGCATGCTCTTCTCCTAACTACATTAACATCTGCAGAATGATTTCGGAGAACAGTAAGAACTAGGGGACAGTCAGTCTCACCTTGCTTCTAGATAACGTCCAGTAATTAACATTAGACCTCTCAGTGCAATAAAGGTATCCCTTCCCCAAGAGCGAAAAATTCCAGAAGAAAAGTGAGGTAAGCCTAAAAAAGAATGTTAGCAATGTCACTGTCCAACTCATTTATTAGTATGGCCAAATTCTCCAAACTCATTTGTAGCTGCAAACCAAACAGAGAAGTTAAACAATAATAAAAGTAATCCAAGTCCATATATAACTAATTTATAGATAATATTTTTAAGAAATTAAATAAAACTCTACATATTTAGAACAATTATATAAGATTTCAAAATAATCAAGTGGAATTATTTTTTGATTAAAATATATTAACCAAATGTCATCCCTCTAATAATAAAAAAGACTACAACTAAGACAAGACATGTTACAGGTTTTCGGCAACAACTTACATTCTAGAGCTATGCCACTTCMAGAGCACAGAATGGCTTTAACTGCACAGTTAATTTCAACAATGTTCTCAGCTACTACAGAGTGCATCATGGTTCTCATTTCCCATGAGCTTTCAAGAACTACATTTTAAAAGAAACATTATAACTTGTAATTGTTAGAATGATTCTGACTGTAAAAGCATAGTAAATGCTACAGCATTTTTCTCCTGAATTTACTCAAGTCAATCCAAAAAAGAAAAAAAATCCATGCAGTAGTT
Organism: Nothoprocta perdicaria; assembly: GCF_003342845.1. Taxonomy (NCBI): domain Eukaryota; kingdom Metazoa; phylum Chordata; class Aves; order Tinamiformes; family Tinamidae; genus Nothoprocta; species Nothoprocta perdicaria. Next base: position 6,491,931 of record NW_020455205.1, on the reverse strand, counting down.
AAAGCCTGCTGTGCATGCTTGCTAGAACAAAACTGTAACATGTTACCTACTAATCTGCCTAAAGTATTCCCAGAACAGCAATCTACGTAAGAGTTAAAAATCTCAGAGAAAACTAGCAAGTAACAGGACTATTAAATTCAAATCCTTTAGTTTAGTTCAAATCTGCACTTAAGGGAACAATGCTCATTCTAAGCTTCCGGGCAACAGCAAAATAGGCAAACAGAATGCAACTAAAGAGAAAGGACAGACAATAAAACTCCATGAGAGAAAGGCAGAGAGCCAAAAGAAAATTGAAGGGCACTGTGAGGCAAAGTTCCTATAATCTGTGGATGCCAAAAGTGTCCGGGGTTTCAGAAAACGAGTGGGCCAGCTCCTGTGGCGAGGTGTTTGTATGGGAAACCACACACGCACACATTCTAAGACAGTAAATACAGAATAGTTTTGGCATAGGCAAGTCCCCATTTGAGAGACTGCCAGATACTGGCAGGACATTTAGAAGCATAATCACTGTCTGCTGACCCTGCTTTTACATTCTTCATGCTTTATGTACCACTGTTGACCCTTTTTGAAGCTCAGAGGATATTCTGGTCTAGTATCAATTCCTACATTTTTCTGAAAACTTATAATTTCAGCTACATACCCTTAGAATTCAATTTTTAAACTCATTCAAAGTGATGAAGGAAAATCTATTTTGGGAGAAAAACTAAGTCATCGGCTAAATCATTCAGAACATGGAGAACATGGATCTCCACATAGGCTATATATATAKATTTATACACACACACACTCATATACACACTCTCCACATAAGAGTACTGCTACCTACATTTTACATAAAGTGGTTAGGATCCAGGCATAATGGACATGTTTAATAGTTATTGAAAACAGTTAAACTATTTTGTAATTTATTATTTTTGTGAGACTTATTTATATATTTTATGACCTCACTTACCAGCTGCCAAGGAAACACAACATTGTTCCTTCTCATTTGTAATCGCATTCAGCCTATAGGGAACATCAGGCAAGGAAGGCGAGAGAACTGGCAGGCAAGGGTATCTTCCTATCCCACACATCTGGATTGAACCCAGTGAAAGGTGTTTAACAAACGTTGATCCATTCTGCACAAAGCTGTAATTCAATGTAATTGTATTAAAATAACATTGCATTCAGCAACATGGTACTTCTATACATTTTATAAGAATGCAATAATAGAATTGGTTAATATGAATATTATGTATTAATTCATTTTGAATGTCGACTCCAATTTGCAAGTCTCTCCTGAATTCTTTTCAGAAATGTCTGCCTAAAGTTATGCCTAAAATTTAAGTTACTAATGCTAGTGATCTTCAATACTTTACTAGAAAAGAATAAGGAAATTAATCAACTTTGATGTCTACACAGTTTTTCTGCCACGCAAAACAGACTAATTTCCACACAATATTGCAGCCCTACCAGACTTTTTGCTCAGTATGACATGTCTATTTTTTAAAATAATGCTAGTTTGTTTATAAAGTTCAGAACTAGAATAAAACCTTCTTTAAAGCAATCTCTATTCTCTTTAAGAAACAGAGCAGAAATGGGCATTGAAGATGAAAAAATGGTCTTGCTAAGCAAAGTGCTCAGTTAATGAAGGATATTTAGCTGTGTAAACAAGTGTTCAACGCAGCAGCTGAGTCAAGTACAAGCTGATATTTCCCCTGAGCCACCAGACTTTAAGAGAGCATTAGCACTTGCAAACCTCTAAGTCCCTGAAGAGGGAAGAAATCATAAAACMGTAATAAGGCTTCAAGATTGAAGAGCATCTGCTAAACCCAGCAAATTAAAGCTGGCTGAAGGTTTCACCCTCCTATTGTGCACGGCCAGCAGTCGTTATAAATTCAAACCCACATGAGACAGAGCAATCACTCTTCTAAACCACTCTCATTAGAAGCTGTATCTGATTTTTTTTTTTACTACAGATGTTATTGTTTTCCATTGGGCAATATGTTAACAAAAATATTTTAAAAACATTCTCCAACAGATAAAATAGAGAATGTGATGAATACAGTTATCTACCTGGACATCTGATGCCATGCTACATCCAAAAGCGTAGTGTATGCACCCACTAATATGGCATCAAAGTAACAGGGGATAAGGTAACGTGGAATTCTCTTCAAGTAGACAAACATGGCCTGCAACCACTCACCAACCTATTAAAGTAAAATGTAAATGTTAACATCACCAGGATTCAAAACCAAATGCACTGAGGATCCATTTCATTTAATTACAGTTTACATATCCAAATTATACAACCCAGTAAAGTTGCAACTGCAAAACTCATTACAAACCAAGTGTGACAAACAGATTTTGGATTGATAAAAAATGACAGGATTGAAGACAGAAACCAAAGGATTAAAAGAATTATCACAAGACTAAATTATGTACAGCTGCTAGAGAAATCACTTGCAGATCTGGTCTGGGACTGCAGAATCTGGAGCTTCATTGTTTTTGTGTCTCTAGCAAGTGTTGGACATTTGAGAAATATTTCTCTTTCCATTCTGGTATTGTTTAAAGGAAGAGGACAACCGTCTATAAAGTCACTGCTAAGAAAGATTCAAGCCATTCAGATACACTACATAGATGACAAAGTATGTGTGCATATATTACATAATACTACAGTTAGCTTGGAACATTTAAGAACACAGCAGAAACAGAAAAGGAAAAAGGAAGTATTTTTAAAACCTTAAAATTACCAAACATTTTTTACTCACTTCTGCACAGGCTCCTGCACGCGAAATCAAACGATTGCTGACATAGTCAATCATCCAGTCTCCAGATCTTAAATTATCACAAAATGGATGACCCAAATCATTCTTTGGTCTAATGTCTGCCATCACTGACATTAACCCTGAGGATACAAATCCAACCCTATTACAGGACATGCAATTATCAAAAGCAGTTGCTATTTTCAAAGTAAACAGCTAAAGTAATAGCAGCATTAAATTGATTTAATTATATTATTTCTCTTGAGCTGCAGACAGTTAGATTCAACTCACTTAGAATCACAGAATCACATGTCCTCTGAGAAAATGGTAAGACAGTCAACCAAAACGTCCCATTGTGGATTAAATAGCATAATGAAATTCATAGTTTTCATAAAGAACTCTTCTGAAATCTGGTAGTACATAAGGTTTAAATAAGGTGGTTTTCATTGGTAGATTTTAAAAAAGTACAAGAACACGGCTGTTAAGATGGATATATTGATACTTATTTTGTAGTCCTGACTATTGCAAAAAAAGGCTGTTTTAATATGCTGCCTCAGTTTCATTCTTTAGGGTACAACAATTATGAGCATGGCTAAGCAGAAACAATTTTTTTTTTTTTAAATCCCAAGGGAAGGGAACAGTACAAGCCATAAAACAGTACTAAAGGTTGAGACTTTTAGTCTCAACAGTAAGGGCTGAGACTGAGAATCTTTTTTCCTTAACAGGAAGGAAGAAAACAAAAATATAGAAAAGAAAAAAGCATGCTAAGCATCTTGCAATTACTACCTTGGAGACCTGCATACTTGAGCGGTGACCAGTTTGGAATGTTGTAACAACCACCACCATCTTCTTGTTCTTCTGCCTCGCATCTATATAGCACTTGATTTAGGTCAGCCAGAGTTAGCTTAGATGCAATACTGGAAAAAAGGGGTAAAATAAAACAAAACAATACTAACAGAAAAAGAATTTCCCTAACAAATTTAGTTTCCTATTTTAGTTAAAATAATTAAACAACTTACCATTTAAGTCTTGGAAATATAAAAATCTTTCTCACACTTCTAAATGATTCTGCTCAGAAGTTTGAGTATGCAGTACTACATACTTAAGAGATGAAGAATCGATTGCTAACAAACATACCCCAACACTGACAAAAGACCCTATTCTTGGTAAATCTACTTAAATAAACAGAACCTGAACAGAGCCTGAGAATCTTCTATTAACCTCTTAATATTACATATACAAATGTTATTTACATTCCAACAACCCATATCTGTAGTAATGGAAATACTCTAAATTTACATACTGCTCTTCACTTCTACTGTCGCTACATTGTGTATATTCATGATTCTATTTCAGAAACTTAAGGAACACTTACGAAGAAAACAGAGTTGCTAATATTGGTGCTGACTGATCATCAGGAAGACTTCCAGATTTAAAATGAGGACTGAACTGGATCAGATGATTGCGGAGTACACCAACAGCCTCTTGTGCCTTTGGGTCAAGACTAACTCTGAAACACAAATGCATGACTTATAGAAATCTAGTCCTTCCAATAACTTCCCAAACGAGAAATCCTACTGCTCTTTTCAATGTCTTTAAAACACAAAATCCTATTGCTCTATTTTAACCAGAACAGCCATTTGCAATTAATGTAACATACCTGAACACTATTACACTTCCTGGGGTTAAGTTTTCAAATTCTATTTCTTGGACATATTCATTCGGCCCTTTTATGGCAGTTCCAGCTTGCTTTATAATTTTACTGTCTTTAATCTTAGAAAAGAAAACATATTTACAATTGAAATTTATATGAAAGATCATAAGCGACAACATACCACATTGGAGCATGGAAGGAGAAATCTAATTACCTGGATATGTTCTCTGAGTTCCACTGTGAAATTGGGCAATCCATTTATAAAATGTTCATCTTTTTTGTARGGATTAACGTATCTTTCAACAACTCTAGCCTCAAATACGACTTCTTCAATTTTTCCTGTAAAAAGTTAAACAAATCATATTTTAGTTAAGATACTTCACATAKAAATTGATTCTTTCAACACGAAAGCTTCAACATGAAGCAAAAAACCCCAAAGGACAGAAAATAGAATTCCCAGTTGCCCAACTTAACAAGCAAATGAGACAAAATATACRCAGAGATGCTATAAGCCAGCCATAGATATTCATTATACGTTCACAACATTTAAAACTGGAATCTTGTTCTTTTGAAATAAATCACTTCAGAAATTAATCATAGATTGAAGACAAGTCGTTTACTCATCGTTAGCGCTCTTAGCTTCTCTATCACCTTTTAGTAGACTCTGTATTAGAAAGGCTTCCAAAATGCATATATAGATGTTTTATTTTCAAGCAATTCTGTCCATATATAAACACCCTAATTTTCTCTATCCTTTTGATAATATACAAACTAAGATACAAATCTTACAGCCATTTGTGTATGTTCTAAAGTGCGTGTCAGCATGACTGACTTTAAAATAAAAATGCATGTGGCACACACACAAAACTAGGTATGCTAAAAATCACAGAAAATTTCTCTTCAAAAATATTACTAGATAAGATGTAAATGTTGCTATACATTGCTACTACACATTATTGTAATATTGCATACTGAATTAATACTTCCTATAAAGTATAATATATATTTTTATATATCATATGCTTATATTTTATACAGATTTTTTCACCGTACTAATGATGCTGTTCCTCATTAAGCTGTGCTTTAAAACTCAAAAATATTGCATATGAAAAAGCTGAAGGGTAAGGATACTCAGACACCATGAGTTTGCCTTTTTTGGTGTAACATTTTACAAACGTAATTGAATTTCATCCTGCTTCCCCTGAAAATTAATTGTTTTCTGGAATTTAGTTCTTAGCAGTATACTGCAAGAAAAGTAATCAACAGTATATTTTCATAGGGAACGCAGAACAGGAAGTGTATTCAGAATATAAGGACCCTTAAAAAGCCTAAAGGGTTTAAGTCTATTATTCTTTTCTTTATATACTTCTGATACACATCTTGTTATATCTAAAGATATTTCACACAATGATCATTTTAACATACAAAATCAACACAAGAAAAGTATGCAGCTGGAATAAATTGAATTTCTTATACACCTGCAATTTCTTAAGCATAAATCTGATTACCTGGGATACACATTTCAGGTACTTCTTTACTGTAGAAGGAAGTTTTAGGATCTCTGAAAGCAGTCCGACTCACAGCCACAACAGACTGGTGCGTGTTAGGACAATGTCTTGTCACAGCCACTATATCTTCATCAACTTGATCCACATACACCTAGAAAGGACAAACCATGACAGCTGTGCTAACTTACAAACTAAATACTGAGAAAATACAGTGCAATTCTCACTTGCCTGATTAAAGCCTTTAGCCCCCAGCTCCTGATGCAGCCTGTTTATAGCCAACCTTCCTGCCAAAATTCCTGTTTCAAAATTAACTTCGCCAGAACTCAGGTGTGCTGATGGATTCCACTTGGAATAAAACCTCTCTTCAGATACTACAGAAATCTGTAAAGAAATTTATGTTTAAATGTATATGACCCACTAAAATCATTGAGAGGCTCCAAAAACACCATCAATTCAAGTTTCATGTAAAATTAGACAATTCAAAGTAAGGATGGCTAGGCAACTGCTTAGAAACCAAAATAAACAAAATTTAAATACACACACACACAAACAGCCCTCCTAGGACAAGACTTAAGTTTGCCTTTTTTAAATTTGAAATTAATTATAATTACAGACCTGGTGTGGCACTAATTCATCATAGCCTTTAGTGCTTCCTGTAGCACAGCACGCCATGGAAACAATCATTGCACTAGGAAGAGCATCATATGCAGAACGATGCTAGGTTAACAAAAAATAAGTGCAAAATTAATCAACATGTAATTCACTCTCTCCCCAAATACAAGTATGCATATAGAAGATGCACTAAATTTAAAAGAGGAACTGATTACCAGACAATTACCATTTTCTCAATCCTGATACTGAAGAAATACTACAGATATATTTATATATAACAACGTAAGAGCAAGACTCAAAAGCAAGCACTCTAATTTCCACTATTTTCTCTCCCATTTTCTCCTGCAGAACAAGAGTCAAGGAGAACAGATAAACAGGCAGAGAGAACCACTTACAGCTGGAATGAAAGAATCAAAGCAGCTCTTTCTTATCAAGACCTTTACATTATTCTACTTAAAAAAACATTAAAATCAGCTAGAATTGTTGCAGAATGTTAGTCCCTGCATGAAAATCTCAAATTATGATGTACTTTTTACTTAAATACCACTTCAAATCTAGACTATATGAAGCCCTCTCATGGTTCAAAAATATCAGTTCGGAAAGGATTAAAAGTAACGCTTAAACTGAAGTGCTCACCTGAATTGGACACTCATTATCATGCGTGATATCCATGAACAGTGCATGAGCAATAGCTGGCATCAGAGGTCTCAAACGTGGCTGAACAAAAGAGCCAACCGGTTCACCTCCAAAACGATAAACTAATCTCCCCTCTTCATGGCTGTTATAAGCAGTCATGGCCTCTGAAGAAAAAATTCTGTGTTTGCATGAGAATAACTACCACAGAGGAGAGCATGCACAGATGTAATAACACAGCATTTTAAATTTTTATGTTGGTGTGTTTGCTAGGAAAGGAAGGGGGAGCTGAAGGTGTTAATTTTATTCTCTAATGTGGATGCACAATCTGCAAGTATGCCATCTGCTATAATTGTATTAATGTAGAAATAGATGGGGGAAAAAAGGCAGACAAATCTGAAACATGTTTCTAACAGGCTTTAAGAAATTCATGCAACAAAATTCATTAGCAGGACACATGACATAGCACTTACAAAGGTGTGCTCAAACTTCTTTCTCTTGGTAGAGTAAAATGTTTAACCTTCTCCAAACTAACGCAAGCTGTCTCCTCTCAAACTTCAGCTAATACTGTACTTTGTTGATGAGGAACAAAAGAGTCACAATACAAAAACTGTACCTATTAATTTCRTAACGCATGCAATCAAGGAACATAACTAGGAAGAACCTTTTCTCCGTACAGAGCATATCATCTATAACTTCTGGTAGGAAAGAAAACTATATACACAGCAAGCCTACCTCTTATTAAGGAGGCAATGCCCAGACTATTCACAAAGATATTGTCCAGCTCCTCACTTCCCGTGAACAGCTCAGCCACTACATACAAATCAGCTCGCAATTTTCTAGCTGTGTCCAGCATGTACTGCAAAAAGTACAGCCAAAAAAGCCACAGAAAGAGGAAAGGCAGACACAGAAAATGAAAAGTTTCAAAGCTAGGCAAGGATTGGAGAATGGGAAAATACCATGCAAAGAAACAGAAAGCCAAAATTCAAGAAAAAAAGATGATACACAAATATGAGCAAAAATCAAGAATTAGAATAAGAGAGAAAGCGTTAAAAAACACAAAAGAGGTAAGATAGTTGCATAAGCAAAGATAATAAATACGTAAGAAAAAAGCATACCAATGTTAATTTCATGTTAAAAACTCCAATCATACGTAACCCTATGCAACTTTCAATTGCTTATTGTACCTCTAATCAAGCTGGTAATTCCCAGGCGGTTGACAAAGATATTGTCAATGTACTCACTGCCCGTGAAGAGTTCAGCTATCACATAAAGATTAGGTCTGACTGATCTGGCTGTTGCTAGCATCTCCTATAGATCATAACATATTTTTAATGGAAGTTGTCCACTGTAAGCTTGTACATGTGCAATCATTAATATTAATGTTAAGCAAAACAAATGAACTTTAATATACGTAGTGCATTAAAGAATGAAGAGAGGCAACATTGATAAACCATTTATGTTTTGTAAGTTATTTACAGATTGACTATTCTAGGAAATTCTCAAAAGACTAAGGCAACTACAAAACCAAAAATTTGACTCGAAGTGTAAGAACAGAGGTTGGATAAAACAGATGCATTTTAAGTGCAGTGCAGGACTTATTTCATAGTCAGAAGCTGGTTTATCATAAGCATGCTTAATCTTGCGTACCTCAGCTACATGAATAGGTGTTGAGTGACAGTTGTCAAGACGAACACCATGGAAATGCTTAGCAGTAATTTCAGTGTACTTTTTCATATGTGCCCAGAGGTAAGGACAATCTTCTGGTTTTTCACCATAACGCAGTTTCACACTGTCTCCCCAACAAATAAGCTCCCTCCTCAGRTAAACATTAGAGCCTGTAAGGGAACATAATTAAACTATAGAATGCATCATACATGAAAATGAAAATGTGATACTTTACTTTCTACTTCTGAACAGTAGGAAAGTGTTGTGGAAAATTAAAAAAATTCTAACAACCACCATTTCATATTCAAATCTCTATCTCCTACACTGATGCATAAATTCAGACTCCAAGAAATACTTAAGATCTGTAGTTGAACTGAAATAATTTTTCTTTCTGAATTAATTTTTCAAATACCTCTGTATCTGAGAACACAAAAAAGATTCCACGTATTCAAACCATGGTACTACAACTCCACTTTAGAAATTTTTCATAGTTAGTACTTTATAAAACAGCAAACAACCAGCCTCAAATTCTCTATTTCAGGTGGTTTTAACTAATGATCAGATTTAAAAGGTATTTGTGCTACTATAACCTGTATCATAGTTAAATAAAGTTTATAAATAAAAGCATGCCACAGCCACAATTTCAAACTGCTGCTAACGGTAGTTTCTGCTGAGGTAAGACATATTTCCAAAGTACTTAAGCATCTACACTACTTAAATGAAGTCCCTTAAATGGTTGTTGCATATGGAAATTTTCATCTTTTATCTGTTTTAGTTTTACTATAGATTCTGCTTTTTTTTTTGGATGCAATAAATACTAAAAAAACAAATTTAAAGGTTGTGTATTTTATTTTCTGGGGCAGACTCAACATAAGTCTTGGATGGATGCTTCTAATTAGAATTAAATTTGGCTGTGGTTCATTCAGGTTGCAAGCAAATGAACACTCCCACTCGCCAGCCTCACTCTTACAAAACTGTGTCCAAAGCAAACTGGAGTGCAACATTTTAATGCATGGTAAACTCATATCCTATCTTACCATCACAAGCAGTCCCCATATTTAATTTGGATTCATTTTCTTAGTTATTCTTGCATTGACAAGTCTTATGAATTACATGCTTAAGATGCCCCTACTGACAGACCTGACATATATATATGACCAACTTGGAATTCTCCCTTTAGGGAGGAATACTTGGAGTAATGTTATCAATTAGTAAGCTTTCAAGTGATTTTCTCTTTAACAGCATCAAGATTTCAGTTCAATCATTAGCAAACTTTCTCTTTGTGAGCAGGATCTGTTCTAATGTAGAATATAGACTACAAAAGAATAGAAAATTACAGCAATCCAGGGCAATCTGAACTCCACAGAGAAATAAATTATTTCAAAAGGTACTTTGAGGYATCCTATAACCTCTCTTCCTATCCTTAAAACCCACAGAAAGTATTTGCTTGCACTCTTCAAAACCCAGTGTTTAAACATTAAAAAAAGCATACACTCAAAACCTTCAAACGTGTAAGTACTATTTAAGAACACTTTAGAAATTTATCTACATAGCTTTGTCTTTAAAGTATTACTACAAGCAATTTTGCAATGCCAGTGCAACGACCAACACTATTCTACCTACACAGTCAAGCTGTGAGACTGCACTCAGTTGTGCACCTCAACAGTTAGCTAACAAGATCTATTCTTTCACCCCTTCCTCTCCCCTGCTCCTCCCTATCCCATCCCTACATCACTTGATGTGGCCCCCGCTCAACTGCCTTCACCTGCAGCACTTGCTGCATCTTTCAGGAGCCAGCTCTTGCTCACTGATGCAGCATACTATCCATCTTACCACTACATTAGTTTTCTGCTTAAAATAGCGTATTTTTTTTTAAAATTTGAAGTTTCTTTACAAACCTGGTTCAGCAAAGTTTTTAAGAGGATCATCTCCCATTACCCAGCCATTATGGGCCATGAAATAACAAGCCTTATCTGGCTGATGTATCATAGTTTCCTCTTCCTCCACAGTCAGCTCTTTGAATGGGTAAGTAAAATATCTATGGAATACACAAGCAAAAAGCAAATCAAACCAAACAGATACAAGATAACCTTAACTGCAATTCACTGCCTTTGAAATTAAAGAGCATCTGCTATAAATTGACTTTTAGATAAAACAAAAAGCAGCTGCTAGACTACAAATGATGGGCAATTTTCTATTTTGCAACATGTCTCAAAGGAGGAAGGACAGTTGTTTTCACTATCTCAGTGTGAGCTGATTGTATAAAAATAAAATCCCAACCCCTCAGACACACAAGCATCACCAGGTACACAAAAAACGAAAGGTGTAGGCTTTCCTAGTTCCTTCCCTCCTCCACCCACAAGAGCAAGGCAATATGCAGGGCTTTAATGTGCCCTGAGTAATGTATCATGCTCTCCGAATCCACATCTTGATCAGTTATTATCACTGTGTAAATCTTCAATTCATACATTACATGACCATTGAACATGAGAGGAAACATGCACTTGTATGATTTTTCTCCTATGAATTTTTACTTCTAATGAGCTTTGAAATTACTTTCCTTCTATAGGATTTAACAGTTTTCAATTAACAAAAGTTATAATACCTGGTAACTAAAGGGTATTTTCTAGTAACAGGACCCAGTTTAGGACCATGACCAGCCATTCGTTCATAAACGACAGTACCCACAAGGCAGTTGATAGCCTAGAAATAAATCAGTCATGCATTATTAAAAAAGTTAATTTATTCACAATTTAAAACAAGTCAGCATTAAAACACATCAATTATAAGACCTGCTCTTGATGGTGATTAATTTGTCTGTATTGTTCAGCATTCAGTTCTTCAATTCTCTTGCGAAACCAGTTACAACACTCTTCTATTGCAGCTGGTCCGTTGCTTGGAAGGTGGAAATTACAGAGAACAATTAGAAAAACTCATTTTAAAATACTTCATAATAAATACACAAATTAAAACGTTAGGAAAATTTTGCATGTTTCTCAATATAATTTTATCTTGTTTCATTCTGCAAATTTAATTTCATTTCTATGTTTAACTTGGAACCAATAATACAATAAATACCTGTGTGGGATGAAAGTTGCCAGTGCTATATCCATATCTACAGTACAGCCAAGTCGCTTATAATTAGGATCCTGAATTATTTTAAGATGCTGATGTGGATCAGATTTAGTGCTCATTTTGCCTGAGGACAAATTTTAAAATTAATCATTAAATAAAAATATAAAATACCTTTAAAAGACAAACTACATTTGTTATTCTGGCATAAAAAAGACAAGCATTTTAGAAGCTTGTAAAAGAAAAGAAACTTAGATCTCAGAAATGGCTGTTCAGAAAAAAAACTGTCCTCAACTATCATACTGGATCTGAGGAAAAAAAAATATATTCCTTTCTATTAAATTCTTTTTTTTTCCAAGAAAAGCCTTCAAAGCTCTCATGGCATCTACATACATTTAACTTGGCACAGTAGATAGATTTCCTCACATAACAAATATTGGTGTTTTTTGTTTTCTAGCTTTTATATATGCTAGAATTCAAGAACCATTATATATCACTATAAAAAATTATATGTGGCAATTTAGTTTACCTTGAGTTAGAAGGGTTTTAAACTGCTGAACTGCTTTGTTAACATCCACTTGGAAAAATTCCCACAGCCTAATTTTTGGATATATATCTTCCCAGATAATTTTACGGATACACTGTAAAAGTAAGTAAAAAATTTTGATGATTAACTGGTATGATCAAAAACACTAAGGGCTCATTTTTTAACAAAAGAAATGTTTAGGATAAAAATTTTTCTACTAAATAGCATATACTGCAAATTATGTACCATGTTTTGCAAATCATCACAGTCCTTAAACAATGTTTCCAGTTCATTAATATATATTTATTTCTTATTTACTTACATTCAGGTGATGATCATTTTCAATTAAAGGAGGGACTCCTTTGTCAATACACTTTCCTCCAGCCACCATACAACTCAAGTGCCAGAGAGCTCTATCTAAGACCCAGGCTGGCTTCAGGTGAGGAGAATTTACAAGGTTGTAGCCACATTCTGGATGCATCCTGAGCCATTCACTGTTAGCAGCTTATTTTAAAAAGGGGAGAAAATATATAGCCTGAATAYTTAGTTGTGTATGAAAATATCTTAATACCAAGAACTTATGGTAATGTATACTTCATTCACATTTAATTAAGTTTTCCATTTATTTCAGCTAACAGAAGAATCTTGTCTATACAAAAGTGTTCATTGTTAATAGCATTTTTTCCACAACATTCAGTCATGCATACTGCAGAGAAACTTCTTGTTAGTTATGTAAAAAAATAGCACCACCAATTTTAATATACGGAGAAAAATTATGTTTTTGTTGCAGGAAATATATCAAGAAATGCTTGTAAAATCACTGGATGCGTTCAAGAACAACTGTACATTCCATATCAAGATTTAAGGTAAGTTATTTTATATTCATACCCTTAASATGTCAAACACAAAACTAACGAAAAATGTACTTAAATGCATCTCACCCAYGGAGATGGGTGCACACAAACACTTTCAAATCAGACACTGCTACGATATCTCCATTTTCTAAACTTCTCCTATAGTACCAAACAGCAGATTAAAAAACACGCCCCCCCCCCCCCAAAATAGACTATGATGGGATTAATTCAAATAAGTTAAAGAGCCTTCACTTGCAAATGGATGTAATCTATTACAGTGGTAGACAGCAACACAGGTAAATACATACAAAACAGAATATTTTAATTTTTGAAATAAAATTCAGTTTATGAAACTGTCCTAAACATGCAGTTTAACAGAAAATACTCTCCCTAAACTCTTTCAAATTGAATTTAAAAAACAAAATGTTAAAGAGGATATGCAGTAGACAAAAGAATACTACTCAAATTTCACTTTTGACACTTTTTTCTTTTTTTAAATAAAACCTGCCTCATTTTTCTTTTTTTTAGAACAGAAAAAAATAGGGTCAAACTCACAGAAAGCATTCAGTGAGTTAAGGCAGTCATTAACATGTCCACAACTGCAGAACAATTAAGAACTGAAAAACAACTTTGTTTTGCTCAGAGAAGTTCAAACAAAAATGTCAAAGGGAAAGAAAAGTGTACTCTCTCAGCCTCCTGTTTGAATAGCTCTTCTAAACACCCTCCTATATTACATCTCAAGACCATTAAGGGCATGGCATGAAGATCTCAATTTCCACAAATGGTTTGACCTTATAAACATGGAATTCTGCCATCTGCATCTTACTGATTTGCAAGTTAAAGTGGAGGCTGTTAAAGCCTGTTTTTGGCCAAGCAGATCTCTTTTGTTTTAATATATGCACTACTGGGGCAGGATTCTTCTCCAAAAAAAAGAGAAAAACTTTACTCCATCAGTAAATACAATTCTAAAAATAAAATTCCTCATTTTAATCCAAGATAATAAATTACCTTAAGGAGACACTCTTCTTAAAGACACAGAAACTATGATTTAAGTTTGTCACTGAAAATTCATGGAAAAAAAGGGTACTTTGTATTTTCCTTTCTATTACCGAAAAGTAAATGCTGATGAAAATATGATTTTGTTTGGATACTTTGAAAGAAGTATCAGCTCAAAAAGAGGGCAAATCTACCCAGTTACAGGTAGGGCTTTCAAGYTCAGCTATGACCTATATCTCCTCATAACAATGCTCAACATGTACCTATATTTACTATGCACATACATTTACCATTATTTTTAAATTCAGGACATAGCTGTTGACTTTTCTTCTCTATTTTAGAGACTAACAAAGACATTAACATCAAAACACAATTCCAGCCTTCTCTACAAGAGAGTCCAAGCACTCTCTGCTTCTTTCTAATGCAAGAATCAAGCACATTGCTTAAACACCGAATATTCACACTGACTTCTCTGACTTTACAGTAGGAGGAGAATTCTTCATTTATACCTTCATTACAGCATACTGAAGGAAAACTAAACAAAAAAACTCCCTACCACCATACTTGAGCTATAAATAGCTAGAAGAAATAATCTTTTAAAACACTGGCCTATTTACAGGAAAATATAACAAACAAAAACAAAAGATAAAACCACAAAACCTCCTTATTCATCTTTTTTTCTCCTTTGCTTAATCAGTCTCCTGTCCCTATTCTTTTTATTATTTCCTTGCTATAACTAAATATAAATTCTAACTTCTCATGATTTTATTCACTGCAAGATTTATTTACCTGAAATAGAACTTAAATTAAGATGCTCAGAAACACAAAATGCTCTGGAACTCTGACTGAGTTTATATAATACTTAGCAAGCTCTATTTAAACATGCAGGCAGAACTCCATCTAGAAAGCTGCTCCTAATGACAAAGATGCTTTTTGAGAGCAGCAGGAGACTATACGCCTAGAGAAGAGCAGCTATTCTCAGCACAATACAGACGTGCCAAATGCCCACCTGTTGGTTTTTTTTTGAATTTGTTCTCATTTTATTTTTTTAAACTAGCTGCATGCAACTTTTCTAAACTATCTTTTTTAGCTGGCAATACAATATGTTCAATAGATACATAACTCTACTATTTATTTACCACTACAGTCTCACMACAAAATGAACTCTTTATTAAAGAGATAATAAATTTCTCTTATGTGAGTTTCACTCAGGTCAGATATCCGCTGAAGTTATTTCCAATACTATGCAGATACCCCAACATTCCCTCTCTTTGCACTCAGTATCCTCAAACAACTGTGACACCTTCAGAGAACTAGTAAACAGCGTAATAATCCATTAAAATAAAAGGAAAAAAATAGGTACACTGGTTCACCATCTTCTCAAAATCTCCTGACCTTCAATGTAGCTTTCTTAGTCTTAAACATATCATGAATAGTTTGATTTATGACTAGTAAAATAGTGCTATCCAAAATGCTTATGATTTGTCTCTTACAAAAAGTTGCAAAAAGAACAAATGAAAAAATATTCTTAGCTTTTGCCAAAAAGGATGTCATTTAAAAAAGAATAACAGAAAGAAGTTTTGCCACATTCTATTTTGTTATTCATGACCATGCTTTTCTCTATCAGACTAATTAGATAGCTACAAGAATAGTTAAACAGTTTAATCTACAATATATATTTGTAACACAATACTTAGAAAAACAGTCAAGTATAAGCTTGTGAATGCCCTCTGTGAAGACCTCTAATCACTCTTTAACAATACAGAATTCTTTTCTTGCACTCTTAGTAGATATGTCTCTAACAGACGTAAAAGTGGATCAATATTAAGGAATGAGTGGAATATCATTACCAGACTAATCTGGTTAACACATGTGGAAATCTTACCAGTATGATTGTAGACTACATCTGTGATGCAAAGCATATTCCATTCATTTTTCATTTTTTCCACAAGAGCCCCTATATCGCTCCAAGTGCACTTTTTATTATGGCTTGAAAATTCGGAGTTTACTTCTAATTGATCCGCCAATGAATAACATGATCTAGACAGTCCAAGTTTCTGAAGTGGTGTAAAATGAATCATATTGTAACCTAAGTAACAAGAAAAAAACTCCGTAAAAGTTCATTGCCAAAAGCATAATAAATTACAGTCATAAAAAGTATTAAAAGCTAAAGTCTGAAGTAACATGTAAATTACTCTGTTTTCCCACCAACATGCTGCATAATACTTGTCTTAATCACACTCCCCATTCTACAAGCTATTATATCCATTCAAAACGAAGTCAATAAAATCAGTGATTTCTCATACAAGTTCCAAATTCTTGCATTTAAGCATCTATTTTAATTGTTCCACTAACTTAAACTATGAAATTTGTTGAATCTGGTGGAAAATACTTACATATTTATCTTCAAACTAAAGAATAAGTGAACTGTTTATGCTGAAGGTCCTCCATGCTTTTTTTTTTTTTTAAATCTTTTAACTCTTATTATGTATATTGGTATTACCTGTTTCTTTCGCAACTTTAAGCCTTTCTTCCCATTCATGAAACGGCCCCAAACACTTAGCAAGGAATGTCTGGAGTGTGACACAATCCAAAGGTAGCACATGATTATCAGCTCCAACACGTAAAATAGGATCCACAACTATGTAACCTCCACCGCTTTTCTCATTTCTAGGAAAAAATAATGAAACTGACATGGATATAGGAAATACCAGTCCTTTTCAGAAATAGAAGCTGACAAATGCACCTATTTTAAAATACTGAAGGCTATTCAGCAGCGTACTAAATAGAACAGGAAATACTGCAGCAACATGCATCTCAAGTACCATCTCTGCACTGGACTTGCACCAGTAGTTGAAGGAATAATTAAAGTACAGAACCTTAAGCTCTCTCCTAAGTGAGATGCCTTTGGTATTGTCTTGGAGACAGGATACTCATTCCTGCTTTTAGAATATGGCTGCAAAGAAAACGTGACTGCGCACTGGAGAACTATACGGTTAAAAAAAGAGACCTGGGCTCTTTAGCCTAAGGGAATTAAATTCTCAGCTCTATCTTTTAGAAGCTCACATTAGATTATAGCCATTACAGACATGGCTGTTCTCTTCCTCTATTGAAATAAAAGTATTGTGAAGAACATCTATCTCAAAGAAAGTCCCCCAACACCTCGCCTGGCCAATGGAGAGAGTAAAAACTAACTATTCAGATATTTAGAATAGCAATTACTTTGAAATTTAATGAAAATGGTTCCAACATTAGACAACCACCACAACTTTGTATTTCATCAGATTTAGATAGGTCTCACTTTTGCATTTAAAATACATAGAAAAAATGTGCTTTTATTCTTAACAGTATTTCTTCAGGATTAAAATGGATGCAAAAATAGGGAGCATACTACATTTGTCAAGATGTATAAATTTTCCCTTACCCAAGACTGAAATAATACTGATAGGACCCAGAAATCTGGAGATCCAGTTTGCAATATTTGTCAGAGTCATCTTCTTTTCCTGTAGGATTGTGCCATGATAATGTCCTGAACTTGCGCCGATCGAATACTTCTCCAGAAGCTGGATAGTTAGTGTACACAGTAACATGCTTGCCTTGAAGAGTTGGGCCCAGTCGAAACTGCAGTTCAAAACCTGAAAAAAAAAGAAATTAAAGACATCAGGAGGATTAGATATTTCTATTCTGCAGAAATAGTTCATAATTTGATATTATGTTAAGAAAATAAGGCACCAATATAACTTTCAGAAACATCTGCAGGATGGCATATTTCTGTATCATMTTTCCCTGTTTTGCTATCTTTTTCCTGTGCACATTTGACGGTTTATACACAGGCCTTTTCCTTTATTGATATGGAACTATTTATCCTCTTTCCATTTTGTTTCCCTTTTCCATATAAAGTCTTAAAATCAAAAAACAGCAGATTACGGTCACCAAACCACACACAATCATATGCAGATACACACTTTTTTTTAAATGGTAAATCTCAGGTTTAAAATGTATACATTTTARCTGTAAAATCATGTTTATTTGCAAGTATCAACAGTATTTAAATAAATTGTTATATTTTCCTTTAAATCACTGAGCTCTGCAGAGCCTGTGCAAGTCCTGCAACTCATGTACGCATTGGAAAGTATTTAGGTTTAAKATAATCAGGATAGAGAGAATACAATTAAAATATTAGGACTAAAATTGTATCGGAGATATTTCAGCTGAAATGAAGAATTAAGAACAATCAACAGGTCTTGCAAAACGTTTCCACCTGCATGTATAAAGGTCTTCATCAAGCAAGTGCTGAATTACTACAGCRTATTTCCAGATAACTGGAACAGGTAGATGTTTACGTGTTTGCATAAAAACTTTTACTAAGTTATATGTCAGTCATGCAATTGCCTACCGGCACAGCCTACAAATGGGAATTCTGAATGAAAGAAGTTGGTGCACTCRTAAACACAAATAATTGAAAGAATTATTTCTAAAATAATTCAACAAGTTCCACTTTCTTAAGCTGGAAAGGGGTTAAGTTGCTTAAGAGGTAGAATCACAGCAGATCTAATATCAGAGTTCAGCTGCCTGGGCATATTTAAATATTTAAGTATCAACAAGCTCATAGTTTTTCTTGTTAACATAATAGTCACTGCACCAAAGAAGTCATATAAAGCAGTAGTGTTATTACTATCTGAATGTCTTTCAGGTAAAAGTGAAGCTCACTTGACTGCTAAAATTTATACAAAAAAACACTTTTGGAAGGCAAGCACAATTCTCTACAGCAATATCTTGACATTTTGCTACTGAGAYTTCTAAAATTAGAGCACAGGGATATATGCCACTGATATCTTATTTCCTGTAGCAGTTATACTGACGGCAGGAACGTGGTACTCAGGTTTCACGCAGTGTCTCCGACACGGCTACCAGCAAAGACACTTTGACATCTGAAATCCCTGCATTTTTGTGTGTCTCTCTCCAGGAAAACTTACTCAACAGCTCAAAGTCAATAACAGAGGTTAGGTTCCACACCGCAATTTAAACACTAGCGTTACTTCTTTAGATTACAGAAAAACTTGGGAAAACATTGCATTTGAAAAGTTTTTATTTACATAAACGGGGAACTAAAGCATTACTCTGATACTACGGCAGTCTGGCAGTAAATCCCTGTGCCCGCGGCGCCCACCTTGCTCCAGCCTGAAGAGGGTCTTGTCCAGCCTCTCCATCTCGTCGAGGTGCAGCAGCCGCGTCTGCTTCGTGCTCGGCATGGCGGCCGCGGGCCGGGGGGGCTCCGGGCGGCGCTGCCGGGGCCGGGCAGCACAAGCTGCCCCGCGTCAGCTGCGGCTGCCCGCGGCGCGGGCACGGGGCAGGCGCTGGCGGGAGCCGCGGCGGGCGCCTCGGGCAGCAGCTTCGCGTCGCGCTCGGGAGCGGCTGCTCAGCGAGGCGGCCGCGGCGGTGACTGAGCGGCGGCGGGCGGAGGCTGCCGGCTGCAGCGCTGAGCGGCGGCGGCGCCGAGCCTCCTGCCCGCCCCCTTGCCCGCCCTCCGCCCTCCCTCTCGCGGAGCGGCCGTTGCAGGCTCCACCGCGCGCGCAGGCGGCGCCCACGCAGCTCCCGCGAGAGYCGCGTGAGGCCGAAGGCAGCGCCCGCAGGGGCCGCTATTTGAGGGCGGTGCCTCGGCGAGTGCGCGTGCGCGCCCAGCCCCTTTCCGCACGTGACSTCCCGCACCTGCTTCCCCGCCTGAGGGCGTGAGGCGCTGCGCGCTCTTAAAAGGCGGTTGGGCGGGAAGAGGCGCCTCTCAGGGCTGCCTGGGGTCCATGTGTGCCGACTGTGGGTCCGCTCAGGCGGCTTTCTCTTCCCTTGGGGCCGCGCTGGACCCTTCGGGCCGCAGCCTGACTCGCTTTGCCTCCCTTTGCCTTGCCTTGGTAATTTCCCTCTAAGGAAAGGGAAAAAAAATAGTGATGTCAGCTAGAGGTTGTGTGCTATATGTAGCATGTGGGCTAAAGTACCGACTCTGAGGGCATTTCTTTGGCCAGATGTAAAACAGTTAAGGAGATGGGGGAAAAGAAATGCTGTTTATTTGAAGAATGTCTTTAGCTGAAATGCTGTCCCCTGACAGCCTTTGTGGCCTGTCCTTGCTGTAAGAACACAACATCTGTAAGGGTTGCTGGGGTCTCTCACCACTGAAATCCTTAACTGCAGTTCACTGAAAAGGTCAGCCTTGTGGCTCCAGAAGGTCAGTCTATTTTTATTGCCTAGAGCTACATATAAAGCTTACAGTTGGTGTGTTAAACTGCTTGTCTTTATTTTTTTAAAACATGGTATGTTAACTGTCTGCAAAACAAGCTGAATAGGGCTCTCAGTCACCACATGCATATACTTATAATTGTGTCATTTASTGTAATATGTTCACTCAACATAGTCTTAAGGTACTGAGCTATATAGAAACACTTCTTCCCTCCCTTCAAACTGTAGTTGTTATCTGTTAGTATTTGTTGATATTGATCTATCTTACCAGTGTGTATAAATACTTTAAGGCTACATCCTCAAGAGGATGAGACTAAGCTGTCTTCAGTGGTGGTCAACAATACCACAAGCAGCAATAACCACAAACTGAAGTGCAGGAAATTCCGTCTGAATTTGAAGAAAACTTTGTGACCATAAGTGTAAGAGAGCCTAAGAACAGGTAGCCCGAGAAGGTTGTGGAGTCTCCTTCTTTGGAGATACTCAAAGGTTCCTTCCAACCTTAATCTTTTTGTGATTTTGTGAAACTGGATTATTTTAAATGGATGTTTCCTTGGGGCCCTGAGGGATTCTCCTTGCTTTCACATCCTTCTTAGTTTACTTAATTTTCTACCGGGCAAGTTTTTGTGCACAGGACAGACTTGCAGGTACCAGAAGCACCACTCTATCAATAATGTTAACTGCTTTTTCTGAATTGCAGGTGTGCTAGAAGAGAACAT
Source organism: Nothoprocta perdicaria (assembly GCF_003342845.1). Lineage (NCBI taxonomy): Eukaryota > Metazoa > Chordata > Aves > Tinamiformes > Tinamidae > Nothoprocta > Nothoprocta perdicaria. The sequence goes on along the minus strand of NW_020455205.1, from coordinate 6,470,720 downwards.
AAAACATAGGCATGGGAAATGTATGAAATACCAACGGGTAGAATAGTAGTAGGAACAAATTAGACATGCAAAATTGACAGGCAGCTGGGCCATCTCTTTGCTATGGTTTTCACCAGCCTTCAGTGTCTAGAAGTGACTTTGTAATTTCCTTGCCAGCAAACCTTGCACAATTGCCTCTTCCTCCAGGCTGGCTATTGCATACTGTGAACAGGGAGGGATTTAGAAATCTCACAGACTATACTTGGAGTCAACAGTTCTTTGAAAAGAAGAGCAAATAATGTAAATGTAATGTAAATAAGACCTTTTCATAAGTAGCTGCTCTAAAGTACCAGCTGGATACATGGTCAAAAGCAAAGAAAACGAAAAGGGTTATTACTCAAGGCAGTTTCAATGCTGCTACTGAAGTTTCCCAATGTGGACATTTAATTTTTATCTTAATAATCATTTAATAAACATTTAATTTTCATCTCAGATAATTTTCAGTCCCAATCCTCCTTTCTACCAGTTTTTCCGTTTTACAACAGTGCACAAGGTAAACAAGAGCATCAGATGGGAAGATGATATGAGTAGCTTGCTCTAGCGTGCTGGAAAGCTAAACTTCAGACTGACAAATACAAATTTTCTAGCAAGAAATGCAACCATCTCAAAGTTTTCAGTTGAATCATTGCCCCTGCTTAATGGTTTATCTTAATGTCAGACCTTTTGGCTAGCTATGAATGCAACTCAGCATTACTACTCAGAAGTAACTTGTTCATAGTTAGGCAGTGGCATCTGTGAACTAGCAGGAACTGGGAGTTGCTGTAGCTCAGTTGTTTGGATTATCTTATCTCTGTGCAAGCCAGTTGCTCTYTGTAGGTTTCTGTGTAGTCATCACAAGAGAAAATGTTTTATTTTGCTTAGTGGCTAATGCCATCATGTGGCTAACTACGGTTATTGACTAAAAGAAGTGAAATTGGTTCATTTTCCTTTTATGTATAACAAATACTGCTTGTATAAAAACATTTTCCAGTGTGATTTTTTTTGTACATAAAAACATATAGTGTGTTTTGCTGCATAAAACAAAAGAAAAACTAATAACAGTAGAAAGGGTTGATCAGTAGAGAGGCATAAAGACCAAAGAAATGTACTCATGAAGAATATATATGGGGTTACACAAGAGGAAAATCAATAAATTTAGATGTGAGGACAGTTATCTTTATGGAAAGGCCTGTCTCCAGCATGTAATGGGCCAAGACTAAGTGCTCAGACAAATAGTGTAGGAAGATAGAAAAGAGCATCACTCCATACGTAAGATTAGCAGCAGTATTTGCTCACTGCACAAAATTCACAGTAGTTTAAAAGCTCTTCTAGTTCTGATCATTAACGCTGCTAATGCATTTTTAGAGAAAAGATAATAAAATAACAACTTCTCCCACAGAAAATTATTTTCCGAAGGTAGGAATTCAGGCCTCTATTTCCACTTAGTCACCATACTTGTAGGTAATTATTTCTGCATGTAGACAAAGCCTGAAATCAGATTATGGCAATTATTAAATGCATGCCAATATGCCAAAACATRAAGTATTAATAATAACTTATCAGATACAAGTTATCCATGGTCAAAACAACTTGAAAGAATGACAAYTCAGTTACCTCTGCTGCAAATATGCAGGGCTGATGTATGTGAGCTGTATGCTGTGCTGTTGCATTTTTAGTTAATAGTTCAATTTTTGTGCTACTTAGTGAGGACACTAAAGTGAAGGAAAATAAGGCCTGCAGAAGCCTGTGCAAGCAGCTGCAGTTGCAGACAGTACATGTTTGCTTTGCTGATAAGAGCCCCCGGTTCTACAAGCTCGCGAACCTCAGGTACATCAGCAGCGAGGCTGGCGAGAGYGCAGCCGCCGAGGCAGGGGAGCAGGAGCGCGTGCAGCGCTTGGGGGCTGCGGAGGAGCCGGGCTCCGCCGCGGGCTGCGGCCCGGCGAGCCGCGGCGCCCGGAGCGGGCGCTGCTGCCGCCGCCGGGGGGCGGGCTGCCGAGCGGCTCCCCGCGCCCCGGGCCGCCCCGCGCGGGGCGGGGAGGGGGGCGGTGCCGCGGCCGGTCGGTCGGCTCCCGGCGCGCGCCCGCGCCCGGCAGGCACCGGAGGCAGCSCTGGAGCGGTTGGAGGCGGGGTGAGGCGCTGAGCGCGTTGTGAAACTGGCGGGTCTTTCACCCCAGCGCTTCTGAAACGCTCCTGGGAGAGCTTGCACGTGTGCCCGCCTTCTTGSGTTTGAGGTGTTAAAAAGCACCGCTCCCTGCAGAGCACGCCGGGCTCCTCCAGCACCTGTTTGCTTCTTCATGTTCCGGGAATATTGCTTTCTTACCGTACTTCTTAGTTAATGTGTATAGGAGGTGTCTGCGGTGGTTGATAATGTGTTGGTCCTGTACTTGTTGGGATAAGTAAAACTATGTCATTTTTAAGCCTATCTGTAACTTTATTTGCCRGAGACTTCATTGTATAGATAAAAATCTGCAAGGCTGTCTCTTAACTGATTATATGCAGAGCAGYTGCCTGCAAGATAGTTAAATAGTCAAAGCAAGGAGGTGAAGAGGGCAAAATCTTTGACTCCTGGTCATTCTTAGCGAAATATGTGAAGAAAACCCTAGAAAATGAGTTTTCTGTAGGCCTTAGGCCTTTTTAATATTATTTATTTCCATTCTAAAATTAAGTTCCTGTTTGGTATGGAGTAAATACATAATAAGCTGTAAAATTGTGCTGTAAAGGTGTGTACCAACTTGTACTTTGGGAAAGAAGGTACCAAAAGTGTGTGTGTGTGTTTTCTGCTTAACTGCACCAGAAGATAGTTAAAGATAATGACTTAACATGAAACTGCTGTGAAGTTTGTAGAACTTGCCAGCCAAAGCACAAGATGCAGTAGGGCTAGAGCTTCACTGCAGTTTGATTCACTTTAGATGAACTGTAGGGGGTTATGGGCTTACCTTGGGAAGTAACTTTAAAATTGAGATCTCTCAAATGTGTTATTCTTCTTTTTTTACCCTAGTTTGTTTGTTTGTTTATTGTGTGTTTGTGCTGTTTCTTGTTTCAGAAGAACTTCCTCTGATCCTGGGTGCGATGAAGGTTAATGCTGTTAGATGCAAGTCAAATAGAAGTAGCAATGTTATATAGGTTGCCCTACTACAAGTAGAAAAAGAATGACAACTTTACTCTTTCACTGTAAGAGAAGGAATAGTTGTAAGGTAAGTACTAAAGCCCACTCACTAGAGCAAACTTTAGACTAAACCTACTTCTAGTGTTTAACAGTGCTTTTTGTAAGAATCCTGAGGGACATAGTGCAGTATCATGTGCAAAAATACCATTTGTCCATATGGCTTATCCTGCTTCAGACAGCTCATTTTCCTTTCCCATTTGACATCTTGTTTGATGGTGCTCAGAAGAGAAGTTCTGGCCATGATAGCTTATGCACTTTTGAGTTGGCAGTATGTTTATCTTGCCTTTCCTCTCCCCTCCCACTTTGAAAGTAGGTTTCTGCAGCTAATGAAGTTCTAGTAAACAGCTGAAAAGAGATTAGTTCAGTGAAGAAATTCCATATTTTTGTGTGGATATTATGTGTTTTTTTTCTTGTTTGTTTTTATTTTCTTTTGTGTTGATACATGCAGGGAGTGTAGAAGCCTTTTTCGAGTTGGCCTGGAAGGTTTACAGCTTTGGTTTGTGCCTTCTTTTTCAGCATGCTTTTGGGAGGGAGCTTACAACACAGAGATAATCAGCATGCCAGTGCTGCGTACGTATAGAGGATTTCCCTTCTTTGTTGACAAAAAGTACAAAAATGAGAAACACCTCCTTAGATTTTTAGTTCTTCATTTCTTTTGGGGTCAATTCTTAATGCACATAGTAAGCACCCAAATTAGACTGCTAAATTAGCCAACTGAAGGCATTAGTTCTCTTTTTCTTTCTTTTCCTCCCTTTTCTCTTTGGTGAAAAAAACTACAATTGTTTTTTGGCCTTGGAAGTTTGCTAGGGGCTTCTCTCTGCAATCTGCCAGCATTAAAGGCATCCACCTAAAAGACAGCTGAATTGCCTCCTTCATTTTTCCAGCTGCTGCTTTTTCTTTGCTTTCTTCTCCTTGGGAGRAGAGTAGGATGACTCCTGTATACACTCCAGATATTCAGTCAGTCTGAAGTAATTCAGTACAACTGCATGTGTCACTTTACAGAAGCTGGCAGCCACTATTGTGAGTAAACCTACCTATTTTTCCCTCCCCCCCCCATGCTCTTTGTTATCTGCTTTTGCAGCAAAATCTCTTGAGGTTAAGCCACAGATACTTTGGCCCTTAACTACTCAGTGTTTAACTTATCACAAAAGTGTTCTTGTCGGGCCCTGTCATAGGGCTACTTATTTTCTGTTCATACTAACTGAAAATAAGCAATCTCTCCTTCACTCTTCTCTAAGAATATCTTTTATACCTTTGCCCCTCTCTCCTCCAGTCAAGTGAATGTTGAAACAGAATTACAGATAAAGTTTTTTCTAGACTGTGGGACTTTCCTGTTGTAAATAAATGTGAGACATGTAGTGATTTGCATAATTGCCTTACAGCGTATTCTACGTACAGTGATGTAGTGCGCTGTAGTTCCTAATCTAGCTGCAGAGAAAGGACTTTTGGCTGTTGTGACTGCTGTGTTCTGGGACACCCTTTTGTACCCTTGGCTGTGCAGTCCCTGCAGTGCTGCCATGTGGAGTGGTACCTTGGGCAGAGTTGAGAGAGGCAAGGAAGCTGTGTGTATTCCCAGGTGTTGGTTAACACAGAAGCATTTCACTGCAATGTTTTAACCTTGGAAAACAGATCACTGGATAGTGCAAAAATTCTTAAACTCCATTTTGTCCTACCAGACGAAGCTTAAAGGATACTCAGCTGGGGTCAGTGCTTGTGGTTGCCTGTTGGAAAAATACTACAAGAATTAGATATTGTGTGCATCATTATGATTCAAAGTCAGTTATTCCTATTCCTCTTTAGTAAATGGAACTTTAGGGTCAACCAGTCTGGATGCCTTCATCATCAGGGAGTTGCCTTATTTCAAAGGGTTGTAAATATGTTATGGCCAAAGGTGTTTTTTTCTTCTTGCGAGCTTAATCTGTCATAAACGAGCAAATCAACATTTTGTAATAAATCACAGCAGGAAATGAGAGTATATTCGAATGTCATTGGCTACAGATTACATTACCTCAAATTTTGAGTACTCAGATTCTCACTTTGAATCTAGCCTGTACTTTTGTGGTTTAAGGGCTTAACACAGTTCATATTTAGGCTTTATTCTGTCCTAACCAGAAAAAAATTCACTGATATCTGCTGATTAATTTTTATTTAAAGGCAAAATGATAGAATAAACAGTAATTCTCTAGAATAGGTAGCTTCAATTAAACTCTTAAGTTGTTCTTGTTACAAGATTTTTATTTTATTCTTTAAAGGGCATTTTTTCCTTCAAGAGGAGGTTAAGCATCATTCACATTACACCCAGTCCAGTAACTGGTCCTATGCTGTTAACATGTGCATAGTTAGACTGATCATAAGATTTTTAAGTGCTAGTTACTCCTGTGATTCTCTGTGATGGTTCTTTGTTCTAGGATAGCATGCAAGACTTCTAAGAATGCAATAATTCCTGTTATTACTTGAAAACAAGGAACGCTGTTGTCTGTAGAATTATAGAGAAAAGTGAATCTATATAATCTTTAAAAGAAAGGATGATTGCCTTGTATTGGAAAGGCAATATATTGAATTGCTGCATAGCAGTGGCTGGTCCTTTTATGTGCACATGTCTGTATGTAAGGTTTTATAAGCAGAACAGAAGATCCATTGTGGAAGTACTGGACCACCTCACAATAGCCATAATTGCTTATCAATCTTGAGTCCAGATTCTTTAAAGGACTAGTTAACCATGTAAAAATTATAGTGTCAGCACAGAACCTCTTTCAGATGTTTACCTCATTTATTTTTCTTTCTTTCTCCTTTTCTCTACCACCTTTCATCAGTGTTCAAATCAAATGAGACTGCAAAAAACACATTTTTTTTTTTTTGTTTGGTTGCAATCCCTACCACATCCTCTTCTTCTTAAGAACACTGCACTTCTCTTATTCCTGTCTCTCTTGTGATATGCAGCTTTATCTCTTCCGGCACCAACTTTTTTTAAAGATCTCATCAGTGTTCATGCAAACTGCTTTACTGCCACTATTGTGCTGAACCTTACTTCTGAGCCTAAAGCAGCTGCGAAAGCAAGAACAAAATTATATTTGTTTAGATTTCTGACAGTTTGGAGAAGAATTGGAGCTAGAAAGATTGACTTCAACTAGAAACTGTAAATAATGCCATGTTGTGTTGAATATTTCTGAGAAGCTGATTTTTTTCTAGTTCATGAAATACAATTTTCCAAAAAGCACATAAATTTTCCTACATTTGTTAATATAAAGTTTTAAGGAGGTCTTATGTTGAAGAACAAATGTAGTATTGCTCTGAATCTCGTGCCTTCCTGGTACTGAAGGTGTAGAAAGTTTGGAGAAAAATTATATTCATGAGTGTGTAGGGCTACTCTATGGCATATTTTGCTCTCTTTTGAATGATCTTTAGATATCAGGATTCAGTCTGAAATGACTCTGTCCTTTTCTTATCTTCACATCCATGTGTGCTCTCAGGGAACGTCATAACCTGATATTTCTTATCACTTGGTACAGGATGGAATTGGCTTCTCCAAAAGGCAGACCTGTTTGCCTGATATCTGTACCACTAGGGCTGATGATTTGCTTTTTGTGCCTAAGGATAGAATGAAAGATATGTTTTGTTCTCTCAGCTTGTTGGGCATGCAAACATTTCTTGTTGCTGTCTAAGGTGTTCTATAAATACAGTGTAGTTACAAGCCCTATATACTGCTTAATAGCAAAACAATCACCACAGCTTTCTTGAAAACAGCCCTGGATGATGAATGCTAGGATTGTGCAGTCATATCACTGTCTTGGGCTCTTCAGGCCTGCTGTTCTGCAAGTTTTCTGTGTTCCTGTTCCCTTAAAAATAGTTGTGATCGTGTATTTTTAAACAAGGAGATTCTGACACTTGACAATTTCAGTCTCTTCAGGGAAATAAGTCGGCCCCTGGAAATTCTATGTCATATCTGAAGAAATAGATGCAAACTGTGGAAATAAACTGGAGTCTGTAATGATGCATGGTTTGGAGCTATGACTAATAAGCAAGTGTACTTAATGTTAGCTGGATAGTTCATCAGTTCTGTGGACGTTAATATGTCAAATATGTTTTAAAATTTGTTTAGTGTATTCAAATGCTTAAAGAACTATTTTTTTCCTCCATTAAAAAGGGAGAGGTACAAAGGAAATCTAAAAAGTGATATAGCCAAAATCCTCTGGAAGAGCAGGAATTTGTTAAATTTGTGAAGGGATCTGTTATACAGAACTTTGCAAGAATATTCACAGATACTACATTTCAGGCCCTTGTATAAACAAGGTCTGACAATTACTGGAAGCATATATTACTTGCATAGAGTTATTGCAGCAGGGCCTGGTGTCTTCTCTTGCATATTTTTATTTTGAATGTGTTTTATAAATGTGAGAATTTGACTAGCTCCTCTAAAGATGAGTGGAGAGCTGTAATGTTGAGGTTGATTATATTTCATTGTCTGTGTCTTGTTTTCTTTCAGATGGAGCTGCCTGGCCTTGCTTGTGCTGTTTGGATGTTTATTTCCCTTTATGGACCTCTGTATGGTTATCCAAATGGAAAAGTAAGAGCAGTATGTGGGAGCATGATGCCCCATCACGGTAGTTCTCCACGATCATCACCTGAGCACGTTATTACAGCAAATGGGACTGAATTTAAACCAGGGGACAAAATCGAAGGTACGATGTCCATTATAACTGAAGGGATTGATTTGCTTTTCTTTATCTGTTGTAGTACATGATATATGTGTATTTAATCAGCTACCTAAGCAGTTGGATCTTGTTCAGATGATTCCTGTAGCAGCCATTCAGTATTTGTAAAATGATGTTTCAGTGGTCAGTCTTAATCTTTCATTCCTCCTCTGGAGAGTATTTATACTTCCTTTTGTTTTCCTTCTTGATTCAGTTAATCTGTCTGGACCAGATTTTGAAGGATTTTTCATACAAGCTCGAAATGCAGAAAACTGGGATAGTCCTGCAGTTGGCTCTTTTATATTAGCTGACCAGAAACTTTCTCAACTTCTTACATGTGGCCATACAAAGGTACAGTATAGAGTCTTAAATCGGGCACTAAGGAGTTTGTAGAAGACTGCATCTAGAGAGAGGCAGAGCTAGGCTGTATAATCTTCACAGAATGGTTAAGGTTGGAAGGGACCTCTAGAGATCACCTAGTCCAACCCCCTCCCTGCACATACAGAGACTCCTAGAGCTTGTGGCACAGGGTGGCATAATAATCTCCTTTGAGCTCAATAAGTATCCCAAGGAGTTGGTATGAGTTGCAATACAGAGGCATGGCTCACTGCAGTTAGAGGACTGTAATATCTTCAGGGCTTATGCCTGGTATTATAAAGAGGAGGACGTACTCCCTGTACTTGATATAGAAGGATTATCAGTCCTTTTCCACACTTGCTGGAAAGTTTCATCCAAGTTATGACTACCTGAGGGAAAATTGGTCAGCTTTATGTTAGTTGGACTAGGTCTGTGTGGTGTACCAGTGCAATATTTCTTCAGGATTTACCTCCAGCCTGTTTGATGACTATCAGCTGAAATCTCATTAGTGTTTCCACTCTGTAATTCTTGATGTATGTATGATTTCAGAACTCGGCAGTCAGTCACACAAGTAAAGCAAAAAAGAAATTTGTGAAAGTCTACTGGGTTGCTCCTGTAGATGCACCAAAACATGTACAGTTCCTGTAAGTAAATTCAGTATTACTTAAAATTTATTAAAAAAAAAAAACCAGGACAAACCTGTAGTGTTATGTCTGCTGCAGATAAGGGTCAAAAATTGAGATGTGTCTTAGGCTTTTGGCATGAAGAGTTGACGTCTTTTGCTTGCTTCAAATTGAATTAGTGTAGGTCGTTCTTGCAGAGAACTTAGAGGTGATCATTTTGTGCTGGTCATTCTCAAATGTAAAGTTCATAGCTCTTTTTTCTCATGAGGCTGTAATATGAGCCACAGTAATAAATCAGTTTGTTATATCCAGAAGCTCAGATAGTGGGATGTTTAAAGCTACTTTTCCACAGAGGCTACAGGTATTTTCCTACTTGAAATGGCAAAATTGCACTGTGTTAACAGATATGCATCTGGTGTTTTTTTTCTTTAACAAAAACAGACAAATATGCTGTACAAACAAAGCTTTGTCCTATCCTTCCTCTTTCTTCTCCCCCACCCTATTTATTTATTTATTTGTTTGTTTATTTAAAGAGCCACAGTTGTGAAGAAATACAAGACTTTCTGGGTAAAGATTCCTGGTACTATTGTTTCTCAGCCTAATGCGCCATCCCCAACAACACCTTTTCATAAAACGTCAGAGCCTGTATCTACTTCACATCCAATTTCCTACTTAACAAACCCAGTGAGTAATTATAAAGCCAAATAATTTTGTCTTTAGTGCTTGCAGTCAATGGAATTTAATTAAAGCCCACTGATACAATACAGGATTTTGTCTCTGTCTCTGGGGTGGCAGAAAGTGAAAGACGATGGATGCATAATTTATGTATCAGAAATTCAGTGTATAGACAGACCTACTTTCTGTTACTTCAGTGTGCAAATTTGTGCAAGTTAAACACTGTCAGTTCTCACCAGAATAGTCTCAATTTATCAACCCTTAAATCGTTAGCTAAAGTTAGGCATATCTTGGAATAGATATGTGAAGTGTTGTAGTCATGTATCCTATTTATTCTTGTTTAGTAACTACAGCCTCAGAAATTTCTTTGTATGCATTCATCTATGTCACTGAATTTCAAATTTTTAATTCAGTTTTAGAGGATTCATCAAGCATTATTATTTGATGTCGCAGCATGACTTTAATCTGCATCTCTTTATTATGGTTTCTTTAAAGTGAAAATTCAGCTTAAATTACAGTGTAAAATTCATGACTGTTTCATTTGCTACTCCTGGGATAGTTGTGGAAATGACTTAAGAGATGGGTATGTGGAGGCAAATAGGGATTTTTTTGCTTATATACTTTCTTCTAGGACAGGGTGGGAAGGAAGAGGAAAGTGTGTGTGTGTGTGTGTGTGTGTTGTGGTGGTTTGTTTTTATCTAATTTATTGCTTATTTGCTTAATTGTCTAGTTCAATGCATCAGGTTGTGGAAATACAAAGTTCTGCATTAGGAACCCATCTGGCTGTGATCCTGAAAGTGCTTCCTGTTTTTTTCTGTCCTTCCGACAAGAGAAGAGTTCAGTACTCATTGAAATGAGTGGTCCCAGTGAGGGATATTTAGCCTTTGCATTGTCCCATGACCAGTGGATGGTGAGTGTCCCATTCTCCTTCTGTAGTTAATTTTGTGATTTTGTGAAATTTGAATGGTATTCCATCAAAGCATCCATGTGGAAAAGCAAAATAGTGTGATGACATACAAAGTAGCTTCCCCTGTAGCACGGAAGAAAGTGCAAAAGGTCTTTTCTAAGTCTATACATCGCTTAAGCTCAGGACTGATTTTTATTTATTTGTTTATTTGTTGTGGTAGAATTCCGCTGTGGACATGTTTTGACAGAATCCTTCATAACATGAAGGTTGCAGACAGGCTTGCGGTTAGGTGAGCCTTTCTAAATTAGAGGAAATTTAGAAAAACCTATCCAGAAAAACCCTGCCTGGACTGTGCTTCAGAAGCTATGTTGCACTGAAAGCCATTGTATAGGAATTATTCCATATTTACTGCAGACTTTAAAACAAAATTTCAGAGATCCTTTTTTCTTTTTTTTTTTTCTAATTGGTTTTAAAGTGAAGGGACAATGCTGTTGACAAATGCATAAACTAAAGTAACAGCTGTGCAGAGGAAATGCTATCTATGTTCATGTCCCTGGTGTGAGCTTGTGTGACAATTGTTGCTTTTTTGTGCCTTTACAGCTCCAAGACACATACCTTTTTTAACTAAAAAGTAATTTTGGTTTGTTTTTATTTATAACTTTAACCTCTATCTCTCTCTTATTTCATTAATAGAATGACTAAATAAACTTCTGATAATGTTGAAGAGACTCTAGGGGAAGGAAAATTACAGTTTAGCTGTGTCATCTGCTTATGTTCTCTCTGTAATACAGATATGTTGGAGAGGTGGCAAATGATAGCTTAATAGGAGTGTTCTCTTAGGTGTTTTGTTAGATCATTGACCAGAACTGTGTTTGCTGTGTAGATTAAGATTAAAGTGCTTTTAGAGATCATCACTAGAGATTTGTACTGGGTTATAAATATATATTCATTTTTTTTAAAAAAATCCAGGGTGATGATGATGCATATCTATGTGTTAATGAGGACCACCATGTTAGCATAAGCACTGCCTACCTGAAGGAACGAAGTCCTCCTGTTTTGGATTCAGAGGTACATTTGAAAACAACTAAAGCTCTTTCATGATTGTAGATTTGAAGTGGCCAGTGGTATGTTGCTGCTTTGTGCCTTTATTTAACACTTACTGTAAATAATAAGATGAATTCAAAATTCTTTATGCTATAAATGGCTCTACTCTTTCTTCCTAAAAAATATTTCCTTTGGAAGTCTGTAAGTTCCATTTAAGAAATAGTCATATGGTGGAAAGTTTATGCTCCTGAGTAACTTTATGCATGTTATTACTGGTTATGCAGTAGTTTCCCTTTACTAGTGTTGAACATGGAATCTATATTGTGTTAAARATTGGAAATGGAGCAGGGATAGTTGTTGCGCAGGAAAATATTGCTCCAACCTTATGTGGTGAAGTCCAAATGCTGGCTGGAAAGGTGATAAAGAATTCTGTTTGCCTGTTTGAAGTTTTAAATGGTTGATGTCTGCTTTTTCACAGAGTGCCCTTGAAGATGTGTCATGGAGGCTTGCAGATGGTGTTTTTCAGTGTTCTTTCAGAAGGGATATTCATCTTACTGCTCAAAAAGGGAGGTTTAATCTGGATGCCAGTTACTACATCTTTCTGGCAGATGGGGAAGTTAGTGAAGGTAAACTTGCTTTGCATATGCTTGTGTTTCTTTGAGCTTCTTTGTATTTCTTTTTCTGTAATAAACAAGAGCTGCTCATGCTAAGGCCAAGTGTGGCTTACCTGAGAATTAGCATCTGAACTAAGAAGTCTAGTTTCAAGCCTGAGTGAAGTCATCTGTACTTCCTGTGTCTGAATCAAGAGTTTGCTTTTGGAGGTTGCAGTAAGCTTATTATATATGTGTTGTTTGCCTACTTGATGCTAGGAAGCTTTGCCTAGTTGAGAGAACTGATCATAACTTTCTAAAATGGAGAATCTTAGATGGATTTATTAAATGGAGATTTATAAATAAGACTTGTTTTAAAAGTACAGTGATGTTCATCAGCCGTAAATTAAACACTTGGTATCCCTGCTTAGGAGGACTAATACACAAACATCATCGTCAGCCTCTGATCACCAGTGGAACATACAATATCACAGGCCTCCCACATGATATTGGAGGCTCCCGCTCACCTCAACTTATCAAGGCTCATGGTAAGCAGAAACTTTTACTTTCTACTTCTAGTTCTACATTTTGACATCTGTCAAATTTGGACAGTTGTTTTCCTCCCTATGGCAGGATAGATATTTTCTCTGATCTTTCTGGCATATACATTAAATATTCTGTTAGTTAGCAAGATCTGAGACTGTAAGAATAAAGTTGTTAATCATCAGTTTTGCTTTTCAAGAACAGAGTTGTAAGATTCTCTTTGCCTAGGAAATTCAGCTTATGTTTGCCTTTCCTCCTAATTTGTTAATTGGGACTTGCTTCTGTTTGCCATTCTCTGGTTTTGTTTGTTTTGGTTATGTTATTGTAGCTTAATTGTATTTCTAATGAGAAATGCTTCAATAGATAGTCTGGAGCCATGGAAGGTAATGAAGGGATTTTTTCTTTTTTTTTTCCTTATGATTCTGTACTTTGAGCAAAGCCAATGAAAGAATTATCACTTGTTCTTTATCAGTGAGAGCCTGTCATAAATGTTGTTTTTCATCCTCTGACTTGTAAAGCTGCTAATGACTTCAACTCTTGTCTTATCTGTTGGTGGTGTTGCAGTGAATTAAATGTGCAATTTGCAGGGCTCCTCTGTCGCACTGTGTAGGTATTTCCTAATCCTCTCTTGTATAGGTATTTCTGCTGTCTGACTTGGTGAATGCTATGAAGTTGTAATTTGAACCAGGTGATAAAAACTTAACACGGGTAAATTCTGACCAAGTGCATACAACTTCAATGAGCATAGAATGATTAGATCTGTAGTCATGTACAGCTGAATTGTGTGTTTACTTTGATCATGTTCCCCTTGCCCCCTTCTGCTTGCAGGTGCTCTAATGTTTGTTGCCTGGATTACTACAGTTAGCATTGGTGTTATTGTTGCACGATTCTTCAAACCTATCTGGTCTCATTCATACCTGTTTGGAAAGGAAATGTGGTTTCAGGTGGGCAAAATCTCCCCCAGGTCTCTAGCTCTCTTGTAAACAGAATTAAAACCTACTAGAATCAAGAAATAGGAGATCAACCTAGTGTGTAATTATCTTGCCTTTGTCTTTTAAAACAAAGTAAGTAGGAATCAGAAATTTAGTTACTTTAGTATAGACAAAGTCTAAAGAGATAATTAGGATATTTTTCTTTACAAATCTATTGTATTGTAATACTCTATTGAGAAAACTCAAGAATTTCTAAAAAGAAACTTCGCTTTCTAGGTGCATCGTATGCTTATGTTGACCACAGTSATTCTTACAAGCATTTCTTTTGTTTTGCCTTTTGTATACCGAGGAGAATGGAGCAAAGTAAGTAGTGTTTTTTCTGACGTTTGAATTTGCATTCATTGAAGTAAGAGTAGTAGATCCATTGTTGGATTTAACATAAATTCAAGTGAGATTAGAACATGGAGGGTGAGAGTAGAGACCAGTACTTGCTGATTTTTAAGAAACAGGCCTTCCCTAAGAAGCAGGATTGAGGATGAAAAGTTTAGAGTAACAACTGCTGCAATCATATTGCTATTTGCTCTTCAACTGGTAGAACTTCTCCATATAGTGAAAAGGTGGAACAAAACGTGGGTGGGCTAATCAGCATCTTCAAGGAAAACTAACTGCATCCAGCTGCTGGATGGCTTATTGTGCCCTGTAGCTAATGCTAATATAAGTACAATCCTGTTGCAATATTATAAAATACAAACACAAGCTTAAATAAACTCTATTGTAAATTCTTTTGGATATTTTTCTGTGTCTTTATAGAGATACTTTATAGAGATACTAAGGAAATATGTCCTCTGTTTAGCAAGCAGGTTTTCATCCATACCTCGGCTGTACGGTGATGGCCCTGGCATTTTTTCAGCCTCTTATGGCAGGTTTCAGACCAGCTCCGCATGCACCAAGGTACTGCGAATTAGATGATTAAATTATAGCTTATTAAATCATAGGGACAAAATTTAACTACATTTTAGTGAAATTTTTCTTGTGTTATCTACTTTAAATGTACCTTTTCTTCATTTGACAATTTTATTTTTTTTACAGACTAATGGATGAAATGTTTTCCTTTTTTAATAGGAGACAATTGTTTAACTGGTTTCACTGGAGTACTGGTACAACAGCTAGAATACTAGCAGGTGAGTAGGAGTAATAGCTGTAAGTCCCCCTTTTTTTTTTTTTTTTGGAGACAAACTTGTCGATAGCCCTGGAGCAATATCCCCAGAGTCTTTTAAATCTTGTTTTTCCTCGCTAGTTGTGACTATGTTCTTGGGAATGGATCTACCAGCACTTGACCTCCCAGACCCATGGGACACCTATACAATGTTTGGTTTTGTAGCTTGGCATGTTGGGATTGATGTTCTTCTGGAAATACACAGCTACTGCCTCATACGTAAAGGTACAAATCTCCTGATAAATTGTTTGCTGAGGATTGCAAAATGCCAAAATATTACTTCAGTGGAATGAATTTTAAAATGTGCTTTCTGGCTTCTACCTTGAAAGCTGAGAGGGGTATCTCAAGTAATAACATAATGCTTCTGTACAAAGTGATTTTAAGACCAAAGCCTTACAGGAAGACTTTTTTATGCCACTTTAAACAGTGATCTTTTTATCACAGTATATAGGGATAAATTGAGCATGGTGGATTCTTGGAAAACACAAATAAATGTTACTTGTCATTATCTGATGCTGGCTGGCTTGATAGAGCAGAGGTTAATTTATGCAGATTTAACATGCATATTGTTGTTACAGATTGCTGATATGAATAACTTGTTGCATGAGTGAAATGCTGCAAAGAGATGACCAAGAAATTAAGCACAGTTGAAACTCTAATTGAAAAGGGAAAATAAGATGAAATCCTGGCTCCAGCATTGACAGTAAAGGATCAGAATTTCATTGGAAATTTGTAGCCTCGTCAAGAGGAGATCACTGTCCACATATTAAATGACCTGTATCTGGATATATGTGCAGAACTGGAGAAAAGTGATTAGTTAAGAGATTGTGCAAGGTGGCATGTGGAGAAGGAACAATTAGAAAAGATAGGAATTTAAATTGGGCTGCACTAATGCAATCCTAGAAATAGAGGAATTGATCTGAAATATTTGAACAATGATTATTYTTTGCTAATTGAAAGTATTTCTTCATGAAATGTCCTAATTGTAAAATTTAAAATGAAAGTTTTTAGATTAGGTAAATGCCTCGTTCAGCTCAAAATTCAGTGTTTTGATTATTTGCTCTAGTAAAAGAAAAGATAATGTTTTTCAGGTCAAATCAAAAGCATTAATCACTTTTGCTATGAATATAATAGGGATCATGACAGGCCAAATGAGATTCTTTCAAATGCTATTCAAAAGCTGATTTAAGATGGCTTTTTTTTGGCTAGGTACTGTTTAGAATTGAATTACTTCAATTCTAAATAATCAGGAGTTGTGCAATATTAATACTGACTTCTTAAGAGCAGAGCTAACTGTACTTTTTTCCACTAACAGTTGAAGTGATAGAGGATGACAGAATACAAATATTGCAGTCATTCACATCTGCAGAAGCAGAGGCAAGTCACCCTTTTGTAAATACTACTATGAGATTATATGATTATTTGTTTTAAAAAAATGTCACTTTGTGACTTTTTCCCTTTCTTTTGCAGGGTCATCTGTTTAAACAGATTGTGCTAACCATATATGTCTGTGGAAATATAGTGTTCCTCATTGCCTTCCTGGTAGCAATCAACCAAATATGAAATAAGTCCATCCAGGAAAGTCTTTGAGAGTTTTGCAAGGAAATATTGTTCCTCCCTGAAGATGCACTAGAAGAAAAATAGTGCATGTGCATCTTGCTCTTGCTCGTTAGGGAGAATTGCATTCAAATCTATAGAAGGATTCTGCAGTCCCGCCTAAGCTGTCTCCTGATGTGATTTTTAGTGTGAGTCTTTGCCTGAGTAGAAATGATGTCTATATTTTAAGTGCAGTAATTTAAGTGATCACTGTTAGGTAAGAAATTAAGAAAGCTGAGAAGATGTGCTGAAAACACTGTTTTAATAGTTACAATTCTCTAAACATTTGGGAATATTATTGAGAAAATTGAAAAGACTCATCCCAGATAATTTGTATCTGTTCACTTCACTTGCATTCTAATGGCATGTGACGTGGCAACTTGCTTGTGCCTTATTTAAAAAAAAAACTGTGACAATTTCAGATTGATGCATTAGATCAATATTGCTATGTATCTTTGCAATTAGATGCAAAAACTATTCTCTCTGCTCTGAGAGCAGTACAAATACAAGCAGATGGATTTGGGAACTTCAGTCCTTTATTAAAGCCACTATTTGCATCACTCATAAAACACTGCTCTTTCCCCCACAGTGCTTCTAAACCATAAAGAGCAAATATATCTGCAGTGCAAGTGCTGTATAAACTAGTTATGCTGATTAAAGAAGAAAATCAACCTCTCTCCCTACACTCCCCTGCAAAAAAACACAAAGAAACTATCCTTTCTGTCCACTTCTGGTTTCTGAATTAGTTTTTTGAATGAGTGTGATGGACTTAAGCCACTTGATGGCTACACAGAAGCAAGAGTGTTTGCTCAGTAAGGTTGCAGCTTGGCAGCTTTGCAGTTTGGCTGCATTGTTGAGTGAAACAGAGATTAGGAGTTAGTTTGACGTCAGGAAAAGTTTTGGCAGTGCGCAATGAGAGTCTTCTGAGCTGGCACATTTTGGAGACTTAATTGTCCCTATAAGAATGTGGGAGAGTGTTTTTAGTCACTAAGATTTATCTAAATAATATGAACTAGGTGCAGGGAATGGAAGGAGGTTATGTTCTCTTATTTGCTTAATTAAGGAAGCTTTTTACAGAGAATCTCAGAGGTGTACCGTAATAGGCAGTGCAGTACAGGACTTTGCAGGCAAAGATGAACACGTAGGTGTTCTTGCAGCCCTAAACAGTTTACTTCCATATTTCCATGCCATTTTTGTTAATCTTGAAAGTGTGGCAGTCAAATAAAACTGTACTTTCTTAATTGATTCAGCTGTAGCACCTTGTAGTTTCAGCCAGGGACTAGTGAGCAAACTGGAAAAAAAGAGGTGCTGAGTGAGTTGAATAGGATTGTAGTGGAGTTGGAGACTGGCTTGGCATGGACCTTTTCAGCAACATCCTTGTGCTTCCTGATGACCTGGTCTAAAATATGGACACATGAGGATCAAGTAGTGATTCTCTCTGTTTGATTGAGCTGTTTCTTCTGCACCTTTCTTCACCTCCCCGAATCCATAGTGCAGCTAGCTGCAGAAGCAGTTCTACAGCAAGCTCCAAGACAATGTTCCTAGTTCTCTATCTTCTTTTTGGCCGCTCCAGGAGCCTGTGAGAACATGTGCAGAGCTGTGATTAATCCCATTGTAAGTGGCAGCTATAGGCCATGAGTGGGTCTGAATTGAATAGTCCCTCTTTCCTCTGAGCTGGAAAAATCATTTATATAGAGAGAAGTTGAGACTATGAAGAGCTATGGCAAGACCTATGCTGAAAGGCAAGAAGTATGTGGTTGGTCGTATGGGGTTTTGTTGGTGGGTGCTTTTCTTTTCCTCGTGGTGGTTTCTTTCTTTTTTTTTTTTTTTTTTAAAGCAAGATTTTGGAGGAGTGTTTTGTATATAATGGGTTTATAAAAGAAAACCTTTGAATTCTGGATGTGATTGGTGGCTTTTTAAATTAATGTCAATGCCATATTCTTTCTGTAATTTGGTTGTGTTGTGCTGTATTGTTCTTCTGCAACAATAAATTTATTAATTGTTAAGAGGTTTTAAAACATGAATGAAAATACCTGAACTGAAGCTTTTTTTTGGCTCTTAATTGGATGAAAGCTGTCATGTAGAGACTAGAAGAATAGCCTTGCGTGGCAGCAAATAGAGATTGTCTGTGCACTTGGTAAATGCTTACTTTCTAAATTAAAGCTATCTAGATGTTTCCTGGAAAAACTGTTATCACAATAGTTATGCTCCCCTGTGCAGTTGTTTTTTGYCAAGAGGGAAAGATACTTGCTTCAAATTTAATACCAATTATAGAGATGAAAAGTTGTTAGTTGCTCTCTTTGTTTTTCTTTCGTAGTACTAGCTGGATTGTATAGTTTATGAAGCCTCATGCAGTGTTTTGCCATATCTGATTGGAAACTAGATGAAGTTTGATATATACATGAAGGTTTTTCTCTCCTGGGTGATGAGTAAGAGGGAGCAGTGTGTGATTATCTTCTAGGGACTCTCCCCACATTCATTGTTTCTTCTTAAAAACAAGCTCAATGAAAAATACCCGGGGATATGTTTTGGTATCAGCAGGAAAAGGATGCCAGGCAATTTGGATCTGGATCTGTGTGGCTGCTGTACCCTTACTTCCTCACCTCACTGACTGGTAACTTCAGATACTGTTCAGGAGAAAATATGTGTTGCTTGACTTGATAAAAAAGAATCCTTCTGAAGTCTTCTCTGGGGAAGACAGAAGATTTTGGTGTTGATTTTGGTGTTCTACTGTTGTGGTAAGCTTGTGATGATGAGTCAATGTTAACCTATCTCTTGTGTTCTTTAGACAAACAAACCCTTTCAGTAAAGCAGAAATTTGTTCATAATTAGTGTCACCACAAGAAGTGCACAAACACAAATTGTATTTTGAGTGGTTATGCGCAGCCTCAGAATATTGCTTATTTGTCTTTGTCTTATGCAGAAATTCTGTTTTTGCCATGTGTTTCAGATGAAAGTGATGCAAATAACTTGTGCAATTTAATTGACTTTTGCCTTTGGTTAAGGCAAAGTAACTTTTTTGGTAGCAGATGTAAATACTGTTTAATGAACTAAAAAGAAGTGGGCCTTTATCTCTTCCCCACACTGAACAGTCATAATTTCCTCTGTTGCTTGTCGCAAACAAAAAACAGATGGGGGGAAAAAAAAACCAAACAGATAGAGACTTCTATATATTCAGGGTAGTGCTGCCACTTTATTTCCTTTTCCCAGGTTTTAAGGCTAGGGTTGGCTTACTTACCTTTGATTTTCTATTACAAATCGTAACACTATGCGGCGCTCTTGTTCAAATAACAGCTTTTTCTGGTTTTTAATTTTTCACTGTGAAATTGAGAAGTGTAAAGGTTGTCCAGAAGAGGAAGAAGTGTTTGTAAATTAACGATAAATATTCTCAAGCTTGATTAAATACTGGATCTTTAAATTCAAGATAGTTTATTTAAAGAGACATAAGGAAATGAGTACTTACTTGAAGTCTCTTAAACTTTTGTTTGAATGATTATGGCTTGTTTTCTTTTGTCATTTATGTGAACCGAGCTCCACACAAATGTACATCCTCTTCCATGCAACTTTCTTGATGATCTAGCCATTTTATTCTTTTGATAATCTTCAACTGCCTTCTCTATTTCTCTTTTTAGGGATGGGGTGACCAAATTATTCAGGATGTGAATACACAGTGCCATGCTATAGTCATGTTTAGGTTTGTTTTTCCCTTCCTTTCCTAATGTGTTCCCAAATTCTCTTTGCTTTTRTGGCTCATCATTTTAGATATTTCTAGAAGACGCTCTAAAATAGAGCCTTTCCCTCCCTCCTTCCTGCTGAGAGGTTGGTAGTATCTGCCTAACTGTGCTCCTTCTGCTGTGTATGTCCTATGTGCTGTAAGGATGCAAGTTCTTCTGATTTGCTATGTTAGTTTTCATGTATCAGTGAATTTCCCCTGCCAGTTTAGTACATAATCATTCTCTTCTTGCTGTTCATCTTGTTTTAACCTGCTTTGAATACTACTGTTTGCCCCTTTTTTTCCAGATCATGTAAGGTTGACTAACAGGATAGATCTGCCTGTGTTAAGAAGGACATTCAAACAAAGAGAGGAAAAAAGGGTAGGGGTTGAAGGTAACTCATGGATTTCCAAACTGTCTAATTCTAACAGGATAAGGCCAAAGCAAAACACAAAGCAGAAGAAAAAATGGCAACAACAAAAAAAGACAAAAGCTGAAAAAAAAAACCCCCACGTCTTAAATAAACTGAAACAGAGGAGAGACATGGAGAAAGTATAATATAGTTGCATTTATTCTTATCTGTTATTCCACTCTCCAGGCAATCATCCAACTGAAATTCTAAAACCTGAGTGTTTTTTTTTTTTTTTTTCTCCCTGATTCACTGTCCCATTTCAGCTTGGGAGTCATCAGCTCTTTACAGGCCGCAACTCAGCAGGTTCCTACCATCACAGCTCTGTAAGGTAGTAGCTTCAGATTCTTGCTTTGAAATGAGGAAGACCAGCAAAAAACAGAAGTTACAGCTGACTTTTTGCTAGTGTATAATGAGTCAGCTCTTCTGGAGTAAAGCAAGCTGAGCTCTATCTATTTAACAATTCACAACAGCCAAGAATCTAGCAAAATGACATTATCACCCTCAATGTAGGGATGTAGTGGTGTGAGGCATTTCCTCCTCCCAAGAACTAGAGCCTAGAATAAGGTGACTTGTGTGGTGTCACCTTGTGTGGTGGCCGCATCAAGCGCAGCGATACCTCCTGGCTGCGCAAAGGGCCCCGGCTGCTGCCTGGTGTCATAAGTTGACCTCTTCCTTGGTGGCAGCCTTGAGACTTTGCTGGAGAGCTGTGTGGTAGCAGCTGGTGGCAGATCTTTTGCAGGGTCGGGTATAGGCAGCTCAGTAGCTCTGCTGTGAGGCTTAGACTATTGTTGGATCCTCTGGCCACCCAAAATGTATGTGCTAAGTAGTATTTTCTAGTGATGGGTAAGAGCATGCCTGCTTGGCAACCAGTTTCTGGGAAAGTGGGGCATTTTCCCACTTTCCCAGAAAGGAGGTAGAGAGAAAGCAGGTGAAGCCCTGGGTGGGAGCATCTGTAAGGCTTTGGGAGGAAGCAGAGCCCTGAGGTGGTGGAGAGTGAGAAGGTCTTAGAATGGCTGCATTTTCATGCATGAAATAGGAGGATGGTTGGACTGTGGTACTGTAGAAGCATTCTAAATACTTAAAAGTAGACTTTCCTAATTTTAGTTTCTGTTACTTAAAAAGGAATGCTTTAAATTTTGTCTAAGGTGGTATGCTTGGAAACCTGCTTGGAACACTTCTTGTTCCTGTCTTACATGTCTAATTTCTCATTAACTGATGTTTTTATTRGAAAAAATGTTGGATGACATTTTTTACTGAAATTTAGATTGGTACACTTGAAAGTGAAAGAATGTCCTGGGAATTAATGTCCTGGGAATTTCCTGGAGCTGTGTGTTTCTGCTTTGTGTGTACAGTAACACCATATTTCTCACTGTGGGGGCAGGTATGCGCATAGTTTCATATTTGCATATACTGCATTTATAGTCTTGGGTGGCTTCCCGTTACCTTCAGCAAAATCCAGGATTTGATTTGCGTATTATGTGGCAGTTGGTCAGATCTAAAGGTCTGTTAATGTTCASTGGTTTATGCAAAGGCAAAATAACGCAGATGCATAAAGTGAAAGAGCTAAAAGAGCATTAGAGTTCAGAAAAAGTATTTTGAAGAAACTCTTCTTATATTTATTCTGCTTTGAGTAATAAACTTTACTTCCATGTCATTATAGCTGTTAAATCACCTTTTTCCCCAGCTTTGCCATTCTTATCCTCAGAGCTGCAAAAAGAAAACAAACAAAAAAGCCGCTAAGTTTTATGACTAACTTTCTGGTGCTAGATCTCCTTATTTAGAATAATAAAGAATACACATACCTCCAGTGGTTAATCCAGCAGAATAAGCATTGATTTAGTGTTACAGAAAGAAATCAGTAGAAGGCATTAGTTCTGGTAACTTTACAGTACAGCAATATGTTAAGAATTTATTCCATTATCACTATGAGAAAATTAGCACAGCGTTTTTCTGCTTTTTTTTTTTTTTTGGTTTTATGTTACCTTCACTAATGCATAACAGACAGATGGTTCTGTCCTTGACTGGATGCTGACAGATTAAAAGGATGCACAAATAAACAAAACTCTTAATTTAAACCAAGTTTTTAAATGAGAGCTCTAACTGCTAGAAGCCTTTTTCTTTTGTGCTAACATCTGCAGAAARAAATTCCCTTAGAGCAGTCACTTGTATTCCTGATTTGAGTTTGACAGAATAACTTAGCAAGTGTAAACATTAATATGACTGTGGTCTGTAACTGTAAGGTAGGTTAGTTTAAAAATGATGGTGCAGGCAGATAATTAAAGACTGAGGTTACTTCCACAACAGCAACAGAGCACTATTGTTCAATATATGTTTTATGTTTTGAATACTGAAATGAAGTTGCAAATCATGGAAACGTTTGTGTGTAACCTTGTATCGTAGGACTGCTGGTGTAAACCATCGCTGCTACAAAGACTCTGTGTACTCCTTGCAAAACACGGAATTTTGAGGGATTAGGATCCTGCCTTGGTTTCAGAGGAGACTATGTCAAATGTTTGGTGAAAAAACACATCACTGGACTATTGGCTATGGACTATTGCTCTCTGCATTGCAGAAACAGTGTGGCAGGGAACGCTTTCTCTATATTAGAGTTTTGCTGCATGTCACTTTGTTCRGCACAAACGGAGCTTAGGCTATTGTGTTTTCCAAGGCTGCAGTACTTGAAGTTGTAAGGAAGATATTAGCTCATCCAGACTAGCTACCTGCCAACAGCCTTGGACTTTCACTTTTCCCAAGAGAGACTGTTCAATACTGTCAGGAAGCTTTCCTGCCTATTCAGCTTTGGTTTTCCTTTCTTCATTCATCCCACTAATATGCCTCTGTTCCACCCCAAGTACTTTCCTCGGAGTACTGAACTCTTCAGAACACTTGCAGACTAATTCATCTGACTCAAACTTAAAAAAAAAAAAATAAACTCTAATAATGCGTGGACTGCTGTCCTGATTATAGCATAGTAATGCTCTTCTCTGTATGTAATTTCTGAAGGCACATGCACCTTGAGGTCTTGATTCCCCCACCAAACTTATAGGGAAAGGAAAATTGCTCTTATACAGAAATACTTAATTTGTGCAATTCTGTTGATTTCTGCATATAGACTGGCACTTGGAGCATTTTCTCTGCCCCTTACTTGTGCTTGACCTTCATTAACTTCTACAATAATTTTCTCTGAAGGTTCACTACTTTTTCCAAAACAAGATATAGAGACCTCCTCCCTGATAAAGTCCTGTGCTTTCTTGCTTCCCGTTCTCTTTCAGAGAGCCCTTGGTGCTTATTCTTTCCCTTTCAAATGCTGCAATTGCCTCCAAAAGCTCCATTTCTAAGAGGACTATTTTTCTATTGTATTGCTGATTTCTGTTGTATTGCTTTTTGATTTTAATAATGAATTATGAGGTACCAAGGATCATAATCTCACTCTTCTCTTTCCATTGGCATAGAGTGAACCTGCTGTGCAGAAGATGKTTTTTTTTCCTTAAAAAATAGGTTTTTGTCATGTATTGTTCTAGATAAGAAGCTTTCCTGATTTTGTTTCCTTTTTAGAAGTAGCAGTGAGATTACAAGACTGTGTGGAGATACTGAGTCATTTCCTGCCTTTCTCCARATCAAAATGTCCCAAGGATTGGTAATAAATAGGGTGGGGTGGGGAGGAGTGTGGCTTAGTTCCATGTTCAGCTGGGCACTTCAAGATGTTTGCTTGGAGGCTGCACTGAGCCCTGGGTTGTAGTTTTGGCCTCATTGAGACAATTGCCAAATCTCTATTGATTTAATTGGATCTAAGATTTTTTCCTAATTGGCCATTTTCTCATTGGTAGAGTTCTGTGTAGTTAAAGATTAAGRGCAAATACAAATTAATAGGGCACATTCTCAAATGCCTTTACTAGATTTATAATTCTTCCACTTCTCTGAAAGCCAACATTGCTCAGAGGTTGTCTGTTAGTTGGAGAGAAGGAAGAACTTTCAGAAGCTTTTTTTCAGGAGTCCAAAGAAAGCACAAATTGGTACTTGCTCAGCTAGTATCTCATGGTCTGCACGTGGCCATGAGAACAGGTCTGTAGGCTCACAGTCCCTCCTTGCAAGCTTCTTTCCAGGAGCTGTGTGGAAGCATGGACAGGACAGGCTGCAGGATGAATTGTTTTGGTACCAGCCAGCTTTTGCAGTGAAGAATCCTCTCATATGCATGTATCACATATKCATGTACATATGTGATAGGAGAATGGGGGGAGCATCCCCAAAACAAAGGGCTGGAGCAGCTGCTGCAAGGATTTATTTTGTTTGCGGTCAGCTGCTCTGCTCCTTGTTGCTGACAGGAAGCTGCTGGCAGCAGCCTTGGTCCTGGAGGCCACAGCAAAGTGCACAGATGGTAGAACTGGATCCTGAGGGAAGCCAAGGGCCTGAGGGGTGACAGAAAAGCTAAGTGACCTGATTGACCAGTAAGGCTGCACAGCACTGCTGGAGTGTTCCAGGCTGTGCTGTGCGTGACCGAATGAGGTGACTGATAATTGTAAATGGCGAGCATCTTTACAGAATACTACTGAGCARCTCTTCCCAATTTGTGTGCTGTTGCAAAAATGCTTGCAATTCCTTATGGGATCCAATGATCACTGTCTTTTGGATACCCTTGTATTGTAAATAAATGATAGATTGCCCACGTAGCTTTAGTCAGGGCCAAAACTTGGACTCTCTTTTTTCTGCCAAGCTCTCACAGGTAATGCAATGTAATCTGGGAGATGGAGAAGCAGAGGATGTGGATCAGATGTGCTATACTTCAAATGCAAAATGAAAGTGACTCCTATCTAAAACCTGCTGCTCTGTAAATATGCTTCAATGCCTTTTAACTACATGCATTGAAGTGCAACACAACTATAAAGAAAAGATTTGTGTTTCTGTAAGACCTTGCCCTTGTTTTTTCCAACCTTTTGTTATAAAACTTTGTAGTAAGAAATAGACATTTTTTAATATTAAAAGACTAGAAGGAAATATTAAGAAATAAAAATAGATTATATTGACTAACGAAACCTAGGRAGGAAAGCTGTTTTGTCATCATTCAGAAATTATATTAAAAAAAAAGTTTAAATCAGGTTAACAAAACTTTTAAAATGTGCATGAACATTATCAAGGCAAAGTAGGCAACACTGGTTCCAGAAGAATGCAATGTAAAGCTGCTTATTTTTCTGATTTAAGGCGCAATTTGGATTATTAGGAAGTAGCTAGAATATAGATAGGTATGAATAAAYTTAATAAGGAGACAGTGTTAAGATGCAATGTTGTTAACTACCTAGTAGTAAATTAAAACTATCCTCCTCAGTGAGGTAGCATGAATGGAACACTTAATTGTCATTTTAAAGACAGCCACTGTTTTAATCCTTGAAGATTACTGAAATGGATTTTCTGAAATAGTTTGAAAATTTTAGTATGGTACACTAGTACGGTGCTACAGATGAAATAATTCAATAGTAGCTAAGTGTAATTGGCATTTTCTAACAAACAAACAAAAAAGAAATGCTTAATAATTACATATTAGTCTGAAATAATYCAAAAATCAAGGAGAAACAGTTGCTGGGAAGTAGAGTACTGTTAGTTTGCTACATGAGTGAACAGCAGCGACACGATTTTCCTCCTGTGTTACCTGTTAATGAAGGGTCTTCAGTACCATCTCCAGGTCCCTGGCTGTGGAGGCGAGTGTGGTGTGTTGGAGAGCTTAAACGTTCCTCTTGTTCTCGTAGGGAGATGGAGTTTTTGTGAGGTGCCGTGTTCAARTTTGCACCCAGCCTGCTTGCAGGGACCGTCTGTGGGGCTTCAGTGGTTTTCTGCCTGTTGAGGGGTTGATAAACCTGACTATAGGGGCCTATGGGATGATATGATGGTTTCTCTGATTTGCTCTCATCYTCCTCATCATCATCAATCATGACTAGTTCTGCTCGGATAACCCCATCGTATCTTGACAACTTTTGGTCTGCTTCAGCATCTTCGTCAACACGCTGATAACCCATGAAAATCATTGTAACAGGTTCTGAATCATCCACATAACATGGTAAAGCTTGGACAATTCTGTACTGGACATCTTCCTCATCTTCTTGAGGTGCAGGGGACACTGCATTAAGATGACAGGAGTTTAAAGCTCTTGCCTCGTGATGCTTTTCTCTTGTATTCTGGTAAGGTTTTAATTCCTCATGTGCAGTGTTTCTTTTTTCATTACCTGCACTCCTGTTCTCACTGTTACTGTGTATTCTGTTCTCTTGTTGGGGAAGTACTGGAGAGGGGGATTTTGGTTGTGTTGCCCTTGAGAGATCAAGACCATTTTCTTTATGTGCCTTCATAGAGGGTTCTGCCTTACTGAAGAGCTCTGTCTGATGATTGCTCAGTCCATTCATATCTCTTTTTTGTTGGTCTTCTAGTTTTGGTCCAGAGACTAATTTATCTTTCTGAGGAGTTGTTGGCCTGCAAAACTTRTTTGCAAACACAGGCTCGTGGTACTCTGTGGGAGACTTGGAATTCTTTTCAGTTGCCTGCCTTAGAAGGTCCTCCACCTCAACTGGAGCAAGTTCATCCATGCCATTTTGTGTTGGGTTGCAATTGGAAGACACTGCGTAGACTGACTTCCTGCCATCATCGTAGACTTTAATTCCTGTCTCTTTAAACTCACTGGAAGGAAGAGGTATTGTTGATAATACTGTATTTTCTCCTGTTTTCATGTCTTTTTCCACTTTAATTTCCATGGCAAAGAGTGCTGTTGGAAGAAAGAGGTAATTAAAAACAGTTAGTGCATCAGACAAAAAAAAAAAAAAAAAAAAAAATCTGAAAGTTCAGGTGAGGAGAATTAATATTAAAACGAGTTATCATATATGTTGTATAGGATTTTCATTTTGAATCGTCTCTCCAAATTGTCAGAATTTCAGAAGGTGTGTGTGTGCAGGGGAAACCCAAATATTTTATTTAGAATCCATTTCTGCAAGAAAATCAGCCTTGATGAGCCAGTTTTCATTATGTGATTTTTTTTCAAAGGTCTAGAAATAAACTTGACATCAGGAGATATTCTGGGCAATAGCAGTTAAAAGGGCTCCATGTATTGCAAGCTTAGAGTTTTGGGCACTCGGGGTAGGAGACTTTGYATTAATTAGGAAATAACCTGACTAGATATTGTAGGCATAACTACTGATTAAAAATATGTGATACTTGATAAAGATAACTTCTTCAAGTAATGCTAGAGGTGAAGGAATGAAGTGCTGTAAGAAAGTGTTGGTGTTGAAAACACTGTCAATTATGTGTATGTTGCTTATACCAATATCCTACCTTTCAATTTTGCCAGCATTAATGATAAAAGCAGCTTAAGTGAGAATCACTTCATCTCATATCAGTAGCCTTTGTCTTAAATGCATATTAGATTCAGTGCTTAAGTAGCTTTTGTCAGTTATTTATACCTCTGGAGTTGGAAGTAAACAGTACCTTTTTTCTTCTCTTCATCATCTGTGGCAGCCTGTCCTGCCCTTTTTAGTGCAGAGGGTCTGAAAGACTTTGGAAGGTCAGGTATGTTGGCATATATGTAGTCTGCTGTCTCTGAATAAATAAGATTCACAGTGCCTTTAGTATGCATTTACTAACTTGTACAAGAAAGAAAACATAGTAGGATTTCAGCAAACATACCTTCTTCAACTCCTGCTTTTTCTGCTTTTACAGACTAGAAAAGAGAACCATATAACAATATAGATGGTTAGACAGTTTAAAGATAATTTGTAGACAGYGTTTTACTTTACCTGGTAGTAATAACATTTTGTGGACCTCACTTTATACAGAGGGATTCCTAGAGCAGAGACTTCTCAGAATATTTGGAACATGGCAAGCGAGAAAGGGAAATTTTCTCCTCTGTTTTGACAATACATCCTGCCTGTCCCTTTATGATCTAGAGTCATTAGAAAATGGGAATGATGCAGGCTGACGCTTTCGCCCAAGATGGTTGATTTCAAAGACTTTCAAAGTCTCTAATTTGGTTCCCCAGTTTTGTTTATCCCTCTGTTTATTTTTGAAGTGGATGCTTGTGTATGTACAAACAACTGCAGAACTGAAGCCGAGTTGCTTCATTATATTTTTCAAGAGAGCTTAAGATGATTCTCAAATGACAAAATGACATTTTGACAAAGGGTAATGACTAAAAGTACTCRGGGAGTCAAGAAAAGGCAGGATGCAGTTTAGTTGGACTGTTAATTTGAAGGAGTGCAAGTCAGTCAGGCTTTGCACTTATTACTTGTATCTGTCTCATGTTGAGATTCAAAGCTGCTGACTGGTGACAACAGTAGTGTTTTTTTTCATGATGTACTATGGAAGAGTAATGCTATGAACTACCCTCCCTCCTGCAAACAAGAATATGGAGACATTTGGGTACTTGAACAGTATAATTTATTGTCCCTTTTATTTAACTACTGTTGTTAGATAAAAGCTCTTGAACACTCACAGGATCCAGGTAGTTCCTCTTCTACTGTTCATTGCTAGTACTGAACACTGCAAGTGCTCACATCAATGTTAATATGAACAACAAGTGCATATTTCTGTGAAGTTTGGCACTAACCTTTATGATGTCTTCTGTTGTTTTCTCAACTGACTTAAGTTTCTTTAAAATAGCTTCTTCATTAGCTGAGATTTTCATTTCCTCTTTTTCCAGAGCCTCGATTTCCTTTTCCAGTCTGCAATCACAATTCCCTTGATGAAATACTGTGAACAGTATTGTAGACTCAATACACTTTGAATACAGACTTTAGCAAGAATGACTTCACTCACTCTGATAAATTTCATTTCAATAATTCCAATATGGAATTAGCATATGGCTTCAGATATCTCAAGAATAATTGTGAAATTGGAACTATGCTCAGTCTTATAAAATGTACCTGATGTACATGTTCTTCTCAAACTACTTTGAAAACAGAGACTGAAATTAAATTCATTTCAAGACGAAATGAAGAAGGACCATTGGTCCTTGCGGGATTTTCTCACCTTCACATGGATTTTTTTTCCTTATGCATTGTCTCAAGAAACAAGATTATCCCCATATAATTAWAATTCAGAAAACTAATCTAGTCAGATACCAGGGTTATGACTTGAATCACTTGGAGGAAAGCTCTGCTCCATGGATGATTACAGGGTGCAATTCCACAGTAAAGAAGAAAATACAGACGAAGACACAGAATAGTGTTCTCTATTCTCAGAATCAAATGGCAGKTTCTGAGAAATAAGAAATATTGTGCTGATGCATCAGGCTCTTGTTKGATGCAAATCACACACTTATATTTTGTAGAACTAAAATAGATAGCATTTCTTTGTTTTCATATTAAAAGTAGTTAATACAACTAGAAACTATAGTAGTTGCATGTTTTGTAGACTCTTAACTGATAACTGTAGGTATTGTGTGGTTTTTGTAAACCTGCATAGCAGAAGATGCTATAGACATTAGTCAGAAGTCTTGGGTTTTTTTGAGTGTATTTGTTTTGGACTGAGAACAAACACCTCAGATGATGGATGGACTTTGTGATGGCATCTTTTCAGCTCTCCTGTACAAAGGCAGTTTCCTACAGGGTTTTGCATCCCTGGATGTGGGTGTTTGGATTTTAAAATGCTTTGCTTTGGTAAAACATATGTCACAGAGMCTGACTGGCAGCCTGAAACTTGATCTTTGCAGGGGAGGGATAGTGATTGAAAAAAAAATCAAGATATTGAGATAGGGGTTTTTAGCACAGCATAACATATTTTTGATAGAATAGCCAAGAGATTATGTGGCTACAGACTYAAAACCACTACAGTGTTTTCAGGATTCCTCTTTGATGTTAAGTGTGCTAGGGTTTTTACAGACATTTTTCTACGTGGCCATTCTAGTTGCTAATCAACACTTTGTATGTTTGATTCTATGGGGGGAGGYAGGGGGGAAAATGCTGTAACCTTGTCTCTGAAAATGATCACTTTCAACAGAACAGCAGTGTTGCAAGACACGCAGGCTAAGTTCACCTAAGAAAAGCAGCTCAGGAGAATTAACATTTGTAGTACCTGCTCAAGTAATATCCTCACAAATATTACCCGAAAATTTGTAAGAGAAACTGGGTAGTTCAAATAGGCAGGATAAATGTTAGGTATTAATAACAACCACTTTCTAAGTCTATATTTGGGTGAGATTTCCTGCACCAAGAAGCAAGTTTTAAGGACCAGTTTATCATTAAAAAGTGACTCTATGCCTCGATTAACCAGTTATAACTTAATTTTATGGAGACTAAACATCTACATACTGTATTTGAATATTCTGTGAGAGCAAGATATTGTCTTGTCCTCAAACACTTTTGCTACTGGACTGTTTTCTCTAAAAACTTTTGTTATTTAATAAAAGGTAGATATGAATTGTGGTGGTGAGGGGGGACTATTGACTTATGCTGAAGGTTTGTACATTATTTAAATCATGTCATAATTCCCTTCCCCTTCCTGCCCTTTTTGTTGTATATTAAAGCTATGAAGTTGCATGTTAAATCAGAACAAAATGTTTATGGCTTTTTTTTCAAGTAAGTTTTATTTTCTTACAACTAGAATGTCTGAAATACTTCTTGCTGGAAAGGTTCAGTATGAAATATTTAATTCCAAATTTGTGAGAGAGGAGAAAGTCTTGTTCAGTTAAAGCACACCACTGAGGTGTGCTCTTCCTGAAATTCTTTTCTCAGATCTGAGTAAAACAGTGACTTTAAGCAGGTATCTTACATTCTATTTTTCCTCTTTCTAGTCAATGCTGTTACATCCTGCATACGTAAATAGCTACGTTTATAAGCAGAAACTTGTCCTATAGCCTAGAAATTAGCAGATGACTTCCCATGAAGGTCATCTGGAATCAAGTCTGAATTTAACTCTTAAAAAGTGAAAGTCTCATGCAGGAGGATGAATGCCATAGCTGCAGAGTCCTCATACATCTCTTTATCTGAACATTATAACTTAAAATATCAATTTTGARTTTTTTTCTAAGTCTGTTTCTGACAATGATAATTGTACAACTACTGTTATTGGTAGTAGTATTGGTACTGATACTGGTGGTAGTTGAGCAACACAGTTATTAGTGAACAATCTAGTGCAAAGTTATTTAAGTGATGGACCATACTCCTCATATGCTAGAAAAAAGATTAGTTCTGCCTTATTCTGAAAGCAGGCTAGAAGGGGAACATTATTTATCTTGGTCTGTGGCTGCTTGAAGAGCCTAAAYAGCACTGTGGCTGTTGCCCTGTTCAAGCTCACAAATGCATGAAGTGACATTAGTACCAAACTGATTGAATTTTTAAGCTGTTGGTGAGAATTTCTTCTTTTTTGAAACAGGATTTATCACAAGTCCTCAGAACTGAATTGTGAAGAAAAAGAGGATGAAAGGAAAAGCTTTTAAAAAGGAGAGAGAAGCGGGGGGGGCGGGGGGAAGACAGTTGACAAAACTGTCAACTTTGGCACAAAGTGGCCCCGTACTTTGCAAGATGCCCTTTGGACCCTACTCAAAGGTATTGATTATCTTTCTGCATGTAAGAGCTTATGATGAAGAGGATAAATATTTTTGGAGAGCTGAAAAAGAACTCAGTGTAATGACCATGTGCCCTATTTCTGCCCTTCTTTGAGAAATTCGTAAATATTTGCATTTAAAAAAAGTATTTTGGTATATTCCACAAGATTTGATTGCAGTATTATCGTAATACAAAAATTAATCATTAAAAGCTCATAGAAGTATAATGAGCTAAAGAATCATTAACTTGTACCAAGGGTTTATTTAAGTCCACAATCGAAACACACCTAGACATGTATTTGGAAAGAGGAGGACTCTGAAAAGGTGTATAAAAGCCAAATAATTCAAAGGGGAAAAACACTGGTTACATGGGACATCAAGAAATGCCTTAGTTTTATGCACACTCCCACACCCATACTGACACCCACTTCACATGGTAATTAAGGGGACTGATTCAGTCCTTGTGGTAAGGCAAAAATTCTCATATATAATTCAAAAAAAATCTGAGTCTTTTCTACTTGGTATAGTTGTAAAGATAGGCCAGAATATCCCTTCTTGATGTTAAAATGAAGTCTTCAGAATTTTATAAATACTCTGAATCAGTATTGTTGTTATGAAGTGCTAGAGCCTCCCCTTGTTTAGGAAGGGTCTAGCAGTTACACGAAAGTGGTGTGGTGTGTGTGTGTGTGTGTTTTTTTTTTTTTTTTTGTTTTTTTTTTTTTTTTTTTTTTTTTTTTTGACAGTGGTGCTGCAGTAGGTACTGTATTGAAACAGTCCTCTGGGTATTTGCCCTTCTGGTTTTGGGTAGCATTAACTGTTGAGAGGGAGCAGAAAGAAGTGTGGAGGTGGGGGTTAATGAACAAGCCTTAGAAGTTGAGATYAAAGTGGAGGTTGCCTTGCTGCAGTACTAGCTGAATTAGGAAATTCATCAGCGCATTTCTGTCTGCTGATGGCCACCGGCTGGGCTGCTGGGGTTGGCACTACTGCC
The DNA here is from genome assembly GCF_003342845.1 of Nothoprocta perdicaria. NCBI lineage: Eukaryota > Metazoa > Chordata > Aves > Tinamiformes > Tinamidae > Nothoprocta > Nothoprocta perdicaria. The sequence continues at coordinate 6,437,737 of NW_020455205.1, read as the reverse complement.
ATCCCTAGRAGAAAAATCAAGGGCGCTGAGGATGAAAAGCAGATCTAAGTCCCCTGGAGGACACCAGACTGAGAACAAGGCAGCCTAGCAAGTCCTCACATGTTTTRAGGTGAGTCAAATGCTTTGGCAGCTCTGGAGTCTATGTAGCCCGAGCCTGCTTTCATGTGTTACTGTACAAACTAGTTGAGCAGTCCTTAGCAACGTGATGTTTGTGCKTTTTTGAAGTGTGTTGTTTAGCAACTAATTCCGTCAGGAATGAGTGCTATTTGTTGTAAAACTAAATGATAAAATTATAGAATACCTCATTCTTCGTTCAGCTTGTACCGTGAACAAGAACATGCTGACTTGACTTGCTGTAACTTCTAACGTGTAAACAAGGTGAACAGAACTGTGGMTTCTGTGGATTCTATTCCTGTGTGTAGTCACTGAGCTACTTGCCTGCAAGGTGGTGCAGTCCACTCTTAACTCCTTTATTATTTACACAAAGGATGGAACTCTTTTTTTAATCTTAAACCTGCTTACCAGATCGTAAGCAAATAGCAGAGCCATATGAGCTCTACTGCACCCAAATAAGGTTTTTCAAAACCAAGATCCCATTTGGAAGAACAATGGAAAGGTCATGCCACTATTGTAGAAAAATATATCTACACCTCTAGGTGATTGTCCTCTAAACAGAGACTACTGTTTTAAGGGCACTGTAAAAACCTTTTAAATGCTCTATTAGATTTATTTTAAATAAAATTACATTCTGTCCACCCCAATGGACAGAATGTATTTGGTTATTCAACAGTAAAATTTAATGATTGAATGCACAATAGAAACAATTCTACTAAGCTTCTAAGCAATCTTACTGCAACTGCACAACAAGTGTGTACATGATCAATACGTCAGTCTTTCCTTGCAAGGTAGGTCACRGGTGTGACTGTGTAAGTGTAGCTTAGCAAGCTTTTGCTAGCCTGKATACTATCAGTAGCACAGCAGCAGTGCACAGTGTCTTTAAGGTCCTTTTGATTTTGTACTTTTTGTTAGATTTCCCTGTTCATGCTGAAGTCTACATTGCTTGGCTTCTCTGTACTGGCTAGTTTGAAATAATTGGGCTAGATGTGAATCTAGTGAAATGATCTAGTGGAACTTGCCAGGGCAAGGAACTTGACAGGCCAGCAAAGCTAGTGGAGCAGCACTGTTGGTAGCAAACAGTTGTGGAAGTGCTAAGTTCACCAYGAAAGAGTAAAATTAAAGAATGATGTAAAAAAATATAGAAGGAACCGTGGTATAGGTGGCAAGTGTGGTAAAATAGGCAGCCTTGCATTCTGAGGAAAGAATGATACTTTTTTAATAAGAGGATAGCAGTAGACATTGACAATCTTCCTGCAGTTCCTGCAGTTTTTCCACTGCAGTGCTTATTATGTTGCAAGAAAGTCATTTCTGATTTATGGTCTTAGTTGTCTATATAAAGAAATAAYGTTGTTTGTGCTTTTAGGTAATAGAAGCGGGAACTTTGTAGGAACAAATGAATTTGTGCCTACTACCTAATTTCTCCTAAATGCAGGCATATAGGTAGAAACTAGTTTAAAACCAAAATAAAACTATTTCTGCATCAGATGTACATGGGAAAAGAATTTCAAATTTGAATTCTGCCGAAGACTGAATGTTAATCATGTCTTGCACAAATTCTAGTGGGAACAGACGTTTCTATAGCTGAACTGGCACAGACTTGGGGTACATTAAATGTAGTTTGGCAACCTCAGCCTTATCTGGTATAATGTGTGTGATTTTCTTCATGAGTTGCATTACTATATGTGTAGCTTTTCCTGTCATAGAGTTGCTGCATGTAGTGCTTCTAATTGTTACAAAATAGAGAAAAAAAGTTCATATGGCTGTATTTGGAGAATTAAAATTTTCTGTRTGTGCTCAATTTGGTGTCTCAGGAAAATAGAAATTAAAGGCCACAGAAGTGAGGAAAAAGGTAGGACAATTACAAGAGTAATATCAAAAGACCATCATTATAAACCCAAGATTCTGTGGGACAGTATTACCTCTGTGACTTAACCACCCTATTATAACCATCAGGAGGTCACTATTAACCTGTGTATTAGTGTGGGGGCATTTCCAAAGAGAACATCGAAACTATAAAGATTTGCTGAGATCTCTGAACTAGTACTGTAGGAATATTTTTAAGCTGTATATTCCAAAATCTTGCCAGTGATAGGAGCGAAGGGACTCRCTGCCAGCGTTGCTGTGAGACAGCTCAATTACAATGAGTCAAGCACAGAGTGCCCTTAAGGTGCATTATCAGATTGGATTTTGATGCTGGAGATGCAGAATCTTTTCTGCTAAGCTATTTCAGTGCTTCCAAAGCAGTTAATCTGTCAGGATTTTAATAGCTTCTTTTAGTGACAAAAGCATTTGCAAACTTGAAAACTGTAAGAGCATTGTCTGTTCCTTACTAGGGAATTGCTGAATGTCCTAAACAGTAGAGATATCAATTATGTCAGGAGGATATCATCCCTCCCCCAACACATCCACACACCAAATCTAGGTCTTAACTTGATTCTGAGGTTCTTAATACATTGTTTTTTTGTGATTTTTTTATTTTTTAAGATTTCCCATCAACAAATTTCATAAGGAATTTAGCTAAACCTCTAGATCTTATTCAAAATTCAATGTGTCTTTGAAAATGTAGGCTGTCCTTAGCTCAGAAGAGTTGAAATTCCTGTGGGCTTGTAGACTATCTAGTCTGTACAACTTAAGACTTGCTCCTGATCCAGTCCTCCTGCACTTCGGATGTTTTTCTTGGTGAGATCCCTGTCACAAGGATCCCTCTTGTATGTCTTCATAATCACAAGCTGATGAGATGTTTTTTTAGAGCACACTGTCTACCTCCTACCACTGCAGCAAAGGAATCCACAGAGGTGCCTGAAAAACTGTGCTGCTGAGAAAAGGGCTTCAAGCAAGAAGTCAACATAATTATAGGACAAGGTAGTACTGGGTTGCTGCCTGCCAGCCGAGAGAGTTCTTGCTTGTCTTGGAGAAGTGGAGTAAGGAGGTAAGTGAGAGGGCAATAACTGGAAGAGATAATATTGGTGGAAACTATCGAAATACAATGTGGAGGAGGACAGTGGAGGAAGAGGGGACTATTGAGGAAGCTGCTATTGAAAATGAGAGAAAAACATCAAAAAAAGGATGATGAAACTTACGTGAATCTAAGGAAACAGGAGCATTTCAGCTTTGTTGTGGATGCTAATGTGACACCAAYCTGCCTGGACTAAGAGAAGGAGCTGAAAGTGCACAGAAGCCAAGAGTACTCAAAAAGGCAAACTGTGGTAATAAGCACCTAGAAATATGTCTATATTTAATAAAAATAAAAGCCATAGGCAGGCTGCCTACGCAGTTCAAGGTTACTTCTGTGTGGTAGAGAGCCACAAGCCATTGATCWTTGAAGAAATGCCTTTTTGAAAAAAGATTCTAGATTGCTTTACTCTGTGTATGATCTTGCATATGTTGAACCCTTGATGACATTTTGGCCACTTAAAAAGCAGGGTGAGAGTTTTAGAAAATACCATTCTAACCCAGACAGAGGCAGAGGGTACTACCCTCAGGTACTACCTGAGAATGTCTTGTTCCAGCTCATGAGTCCGTTGTTGGTCATCCTGGTTCTGCTTTTGCATTTCTTCTTGCTCTTTTGGGGTGAGGGAACTCAGGCCATCCAAGAGCCATTTTTCCCGCAAGGCCTTTTTCTGATGGAAAGATATAGACAAGTGTACTTTAGAAGTTAGGCAAGTCAGCACGTTTTTCGTCTTTGAATGTGTATGCATGAAGTTAAAGAAGTTAAAGAAAATGATAAAATGTATTTATGGGGTGTACTTGAATGATCCACACTTGACTGAAGATAGAAACTGTGGGTAGAGTAGTAGCACTTCCCTGGTAGTGCTCTTCTGCAGAATACAGGAGCAATGTTTACAGCCTCCCTAGCCCTGTGTTCTCTCTCGCAAACTGGATCCTGGGAAACCTGCAGAAAATGAGGACTATCCAAGACTAAAGCCCTGAGCATTGATGCTGACTTGGTATCGTTTGGCCTTCCCTTCCATCTTCATGGCAGTTGTGTTTTAGAAAGTCTTCAGTGAAATGCATGGAGGTATTGAAATAGGATAGTTTCACCTGATCAGGTAGATGCAGGTAGTTTGGTGTTGGCATAACTCTTACTTAAAAAATACAAATTTCTCTAATGAGAAACAACATGGTTATGAATTTCCTCTGAAACAAGTGTTTGAAACTAATTTTAGGTAGGACTTCAGAAAAGTGAGATTTTAATCCTACTTGGCACCGAATTAGTCTAGCTTTGCTTTTCCCTGAAATCTGTAATTCCTTATATGACAGTTGCACAAAGCTTCTGTAGGCCCCAGTGGGTGTTAGCGCTTTCCACATCTACAGTGATGACCATTCTCTATGTATAGGGTTAGACCCAAAAAACCAAACTGCCTAAACGTAAGCATAACACAATAGGGCTATTCTTGCCTTTTCCTTGAATAGTTTAGCTGGGTGCTCACAGCTAAATGCCATGCAATCTCATTACGTTTTTTTTTAGCCACTTTTGAAAAAAATGGCACATATCATAATTTGTCAAACAGCTAAAACTTGTCCCTTGCTCAAATTCTGCTTCAAGAGAGGGCTGCTCCATGGAGGCATTGACACAAGCTGGTGAAGAGCAGCTGCTCTGGGCTGTCAGGTTGTTTCTGGGATTTAGCATTTCCCCCTTGTCATAAAGAGTGTCCGGCCTGATGCCGAGTTGTGCGGGCTGTGTCCTGTGTAGCATTCCGGTATGAAAGCACTTCTGTGGGAGCCGTGGTGTGCGGTCTGTAGACTAAGGGTCCATGTGCAGCGTGATGTGGTAGGAGCCTTGGAATGGCCTGCGTGTGGCAAAGCCATCCCGCTTACTTGTGCCTTGTGGAGGCAGCACGCAGGGAATAAATACTACTTCATTATTGTTCGAACAGGCAACTAAGGTTTGACAACTCATCTGCCTCTGTCAAGAAACTAGTTGGAGAAACAGCAAAGTATTTGTGATTCTGTGAAGCCAGAGACACTTATTTAGAAATGAGAAATTAAAAAAAAAAAAGTCTCTGCCAATTAATGTTAGTGGAAGATGAACTAAACCTGTAAGGAACAGCTGTACCACTCTGCCTATAGGTAGCAGTAGTGAGRATGAGATGGTGTGTCTAGAATATATCAGTTTATCCTCCTTAAAAATATGCAGATAAGATTATTTGGCTTCAGCCAAGTAAAAGGCTGTTTTTCTTTTTTTCCTTTTTTTTTCCCCCCACAAGAAGGTGCAATTGCACCTCATATTTGTGCTGCATACCGTAGCAAGTGAAGTTTGTTGTGCTGTAATTAGAGTGAAAACACCCTGTCTGAAATGGAAGCCTTAATTTTCAGTTGCGAATTATTCCTGGTTATGATCTCATTCTATGCCATGGAACTGATCAAATTGCATTAGCTTCTGAGTGTCAATTTTTTTTTTGAAGTACGATGCTTATTAAAGTCAAATGGAGTCCTGGTAAGACTCCAGAAAACGGTGAAAATTTCACAATAAAAGTATGGCTTATACCCAGGAAGACTTGCCAGTTTTACTACTCCCACTTAATGTTCATAAAATTGAAGAAAACCTAACCAGCTATTGTTGGATGTTGCTRGTGTTTAAGGGGAAAATTCCATAGCTTTATTCACTTGAAGCAAATTGAGGTTATTTTTAGTTATGTAACTATAATACTTTTCACTTACTTTCAAATGCTGGTGTGTCAGTTTTTCTTCCTCTACTTTCAGACGTTTCTGTGTAATTTCTTCTTGCAATTTTCTTTTGTCCTACAAATTTAGAGAGAACAACAAAGCTTTATTCAAAAAATTACTTGGTGGTAAAAACAAATTCAAGAACTGTGTGCAATGTAAATCAGCAAGGCAAAGTCAATCCATGCAAACAGAGCTGTATGTTAATGCTTAGGTGACACTCAGGTTGTACCTAATTCTGAACAGTCACAGCTGAGAGGTCTTGTTCAGGTATGATTTCCAGTGCTCTTTTTCCAAAGTCTGTTTAAAATAGATCAGTGACCACAAAGCAGGGACTCCAAATTAAATGGAATTTACTGTTGGTGGGGCAAGAGGGAAAGAAAACGGGCAGAAATAATACTTGATTACAATTATACCTACAAAGTATGGTCCTGAAATAGGCCCTGACCTAAAATTGCGTCCTGTTGTCACAGCTGCTGACCTTTAGAAATAGAAACCTCAAAGACTGCTGATCTGTCCTAGTGCCACCTTTGTCCTTTTTACTACTAATTATAGAAAAAGAATAGGAGTGGACCTGCTCTGAAGCCTGGGAACACTGGAGCCCCTTGTGTCTCAGCCTAGGTACCGCAGAGCATCCTTGTGGCCTGTTCATGAGACAGATGGCAGATCTTTTTTTTTTTCCTTTAACAAGCATGGCTTTAGAAACAGTTAATTTCCTTCATAAGCTAAGGAAGAGGCTTCTTGCCCTTTAAGGGCACCTGAGGAACCTGCTCAGCTTATAGAGTGTAGAAGATCAATGAAACGAAGTGCTAGGCATGGGACTGGGGCTCATTCTCTCCTAGAATCTGTGCTTCAGAAAGAAGARGAGCTGTAGGATGCCTGGGCTGAAGCTCTTCACCTAATTCCAAAAATCAGAAATAAGCAGTAGSGCTGCAGGGACACTTCAGGGGCAGAAGTTACTAGAAATGATGCAGCCATGTAGAGATCGAGGGCAGGACTGCARTCTGGCCCAACACAACTAATCTCCTGCTAGGGGTTTGGTGATCTCCTTTTCTGTTTATAATGTTCAGAAGAATTCCAGTATCAGTCTCTGAAGATCTTCTGTATTTTACAACTTTTGCTTCCTGGTGTTAGTCTGCCTCTTCAATACACTAGGCTTAGTGTGTGGGATCTTTCCTCAAGATACTTGCTGCCTTTATCTCAGTAGTGGTGTTGGGTTTGTCTGTGTTCTTTAATACATCTACTGGTTTAGAATGCTACAACATAATCTTTCTGCAGTGCCTCTTTTTAGAAAATGTTTATCTAAGACCTGCTATACTGGATTTTACTCAGGCAGTCTGCATTTTGGGAACAGCGCATCTCTAGTCCCTGACCTTCACAGCGTTCTTTGCCAGGAAATATTACTGATCGCACCATATGAGTGGCCCTTAGTTGATCATTAGATGAGCAAAATGTGACAGGAGCTTATGTGTTCAGAGGGTTAGAGTTCTTAAGGAAATCATCTTTTCCCTGTAGTAAAATTCTGGATAAAAGACTTAGCTGGAGAAYGAACTCACTTGATTTATACTATTAAAAAAATACTCTGAAATAACTGAAATATTCTGTTTTTGCCAGTGAAGATTTATACCAGGCATCTGTGCAGTTTGAAAAGGGGTACATAAAAATAATGCACAGAAAGAAATAGAAAAGTAGTAAATAACTGTGTTTTAAATCAACAAGGTATAATTAGAAATCTCTTTGGTAAATGATTTTTTTTCCCTTTGTGTTAGAGGTCTGTTTGTTTTGCATTCCATATTTTGTTTACCTTAAGGTTTCCTACTTGTRTTCTGTAGTGTTCTAACTGGATTTCAATTTCACTGGTCGCTAATGAGCGTGTTCACAGAGTGGTTATCCAGGTAAAGGAGGCCGTCGTGTGCGCAGCTAGACTAAGAAAGCTGCAGGCTGAAGGCCAGCAGCTGAATTCAAGGAAAATGAGAGCATTAGTGGAACTTCTCTGAACTTGTGTAGCCAGAATACTTTTTAGGACAAGTTAGGCCACTTCCTTGCAGCGTGCTCTGTACTGTGCTTTGTTGGCAAGTAAGGTTTTGCTGTACAGAGCCTTGAGTATGCACAGGTGTGGGAATAAATGTTTATTACTAAAAGCGATGCAAGGGATCCACACTTCAGCTGAGCCTTGTACAGTGCCTGGTAGATTGTCATGTTAGAGAGGGAGTCTCCTCTTTGCACACTCTTTTGTTCAAGTGGCCAAGGTTTGCTCTTTCTGAAGGAGCACCCTAACCCCCTCAGCCTTTGTATCTTCTATCAGTGCAGGAGGAGACTTGAGTTTGCCTTAATGCTCACTCCTCCTGAAACCTTAGGAGTCTTTGCTGTCTCTGAGTATATAGCTGATGTCCTCAACGTGGCCTGAGAGGAGGGGAAACATGTCTACAAAGGTGTCTTGTGCTAGACAGCCTGTGTGCCAGATGTGTGATGCTGTGGCTGCAGCCTGCTGTGGTGGCAATGGTTTTCTTGTCAGCTTGTTCCTGTGGCAGATGCCTCGTGCTGGGAAGGCAATCAGAGCAATTAATGCRTCAGCTAACGTATTATCATTTTCATGTAGCTTTCCAGAGGTGTTTATTGGTCATGCAGAGGACCTTGTCTAGAGGTATGGACACCTCTGTTGGGATGAGGTTGCAGAAATGTTGTAATTCAGATCCTTAAGTGTTTCTGTAATTTTTGTTTCCACACAAAATGGAGGRTTTGATGAAAAGATCAAGTCCTGCTCTCCTCTGACACAACTAACCTTACAGCTTCTACATTTTAGTATCTGACAGTCTAGAAAAGCAAATGCATTGGATTTTTTTTAACTAGTGTGTCTTATGTACACCAACAGCAGGGGGAAGCCACATAACAAAGAAAGGGTTCCTTTTCAGAGCCATGGGAACATTAAATCTTGTAAAAAGAATTGGTTTGCTTTTTTGCTTTGCTACTGAGATAAGATGCAAGAAGAGAAACTGAAAAGTGTTACTGACTCTGCAAGAATCAGGTGCAGTAAAGAAGCTGGGCATTTAATAAGAGAAAGCAGCTAGCTCAAAAGTCCAATTCTTTACTCCTCTGAGTGCCTGACTGCCCAGTGATACCTCTTAGACCACAACACAATGTCTTTAGGGAATTGCTTATGGTTCCCTGCATGTTGCCTACTTGGGATAAACCTTCCTAGAGCCGCTAAGTAGCCTGAGTTCAAACTGTGGCCTGTTCTTAGACAAGTGCTGTTGCAGCTTCTGAAACCTGATGGTAATTACATTTTCTTTATACTTCCTTTCTGCAGCACACTGTAATAAGTACATTGAGTATTTCAGCTGAATGGTCTAAATTGGTAAGTAGGCAACTACCAAAGAAAAGAGCAAATCGTTACTTTATGCAGCAAGTGTAATAAATGAAGTTCTGGCCAGCRCCCAGACACAATTTTCCATTTCCTGTAATGCAAGACAGTGGAAGCTGTCACAAGTTTTAAGGAATGTTTCTCYAGTGTTTCCCTGGTGGCGAAGGAGCAGCCGGAGCCGGTGTTGTACAGCTGCTCCCGCCGGAGCACTGGGCGCTTCCCTGCAGCTCCAAAGCCTTCCCAYGTGCTGGGCCCAGCCGCCGCACACCAAGGCCGGGTTGTGTATGAGTCTCTGTAGTTACCTACAAACAACTCGCCCTGCAACCCCAAAACTCTTCCAGTTGCCTTTTTGTGGATTTGAATCAAGTTTTAAGTAAATATAAGCGGGCCTGCTGGCCTTTAGTGAGAGTTRTATGTTTAAAAACAGACTAAAATCCTGTTTGATTTGTTTGGATATCCATTTGAAYCCTCACATTTTCCTAATATGTTCAATTTGAGTAAGATGTTTTTAAACTCTTTTCACTAATTCAGGTGGTGGTGTTTATTTCATTATTATGCTAAGAGTAGTGGAAAAAAATATTATGTGTTTGTAAACATTGCCTGTGACAATAAGCAAATGATCCTTCTGMAGTTTTCCCTTAATCCTAAAAGGCCAAATTCTTTCTGTTTAATCTTTCTGTGACCAAGTAGATTGCAGGGAAAATAAAATTAGAGGAGGATTTCTGCTCAGCCATTTTTGTTGCATCAACTTTATATATATTCTTTATRTATTTTATATATACATAATTTATATATATTTATATATATTCTTTTAAAAAAATGACGCTGGGGATAGCTTTTAAAGAGGAGAAGAGAGGAAAAAAAAGAAAAATTTCTCCAACTCTCCGAGACCCCCCATCCCCTTTAGCAAAGGGACTGAAAGTGTTTGCTAAGTTTTCAGAGCAAACTTCACTCGCAGAATCTCCCTGTCCCTCTGTTTCCTCGCCCCACCCCTGCCCAAACCGAYAGGTAGCAATCTGATTATTCCAAGCTCTTCTTTCTTACTTCCTAAACAGCATGACAGATTATCAGTAATCCAGCAATTTTATTTAACTCCACAATGCAAAAAGAAAAATCTTTCACCTTTCACTTCTGTTGTKAAATGGGAAAATTGATTTGTTCCGAGTTCTCTAGCTGCCTTTTGACCTGCTGTCCTTCAAGCATTCAGCTGTGATGACAGTAGTATGTATTTTAGCCTATCTAGTAGTGATTTGCACGTATACTTTCACTACTTTGAATTTCATTTTTAAAATGTAATACAATCCATAATAAAATTAGTAGCTTATAAACAAGATTAGAAAAGTAATCATTTCAAACAGATATAAAGGATTAGGATTTCTTCATGGGATAAATGGAATAAATGATTCTTCAGCAAACACATGGTAGCTCATTAATACATTAGTTATAAGCCTTTTTTTTTTTTTTTTAATAGCAAGTTATAACTATAAGCACTTACTGTTATGGCCTGGAATCTTTCCTTCAGCAATTCAGCTTCCTCCATTCTAGAAATCAAAACAGACAAGTAGTGAAGGAAAACAGAATGAAACCATAAGCAAAAAGCCTCCTGGCGGGGCTACAAAAAACACGGAGGTGATTTGATCCAATTCCAGAGCTGATAGAAGGCAGAATTTCTGACTTATGAAGAGAGTCCCTGAGCAGAGGAGCAGATCGGTGCAGACAGACACATGTACTGAGGGTGTGTAGAAGCGGCAGACGTGGAGAGCGCTGGCACGAGTTRACTGACAGGTTGGAACAGTGGAGCACAAGCCCTTTTCCTTCAGAAGCTGCCAACTCTTTGTTTCAGTGTGCTGCTTAGCATAGACCATAGCCTCCTTAACTGTTAAATGYCCAAACCAGAATCTTCCAAGACCATGGCATAGAGATACTTTAATTATGTTGCTATTGCTATTTCTTCCCCTTAAGTATATTTGTGGTTTAAATATATATATATTCCTGTTTCTTATAAGTATATTTCACCTGTATGTTTTAACCTGTGGTATTAGAGCTGGGGTTTGTTGAGATGACACTTTGAACTTAATTTCCCAGGTGAATTTTCTATGTGCATAGCTGGAAGAATGTTTTAGACCTGGTAGTATAAAGTAGAAATAAAATGAAGCAGTCTGCTCTGTCAATAAGTGCAAGTGTTAATCTGTGCATATTACTGCTCAGCAACCTAGGACTCAGTGGAAGCTTTGTCTAAGTAAGGATTTTGGGATAACCCTTTCAGTGTGACCAGAATGAGTCTAAAACACCAGTGTTGCGCTAGGTGAATCCAAAATGCAGTGACTCTTGCACTGGATTTCTGTTCAGCTGACCTGAAGGCTTTTTGGCTGCGGAGTTTTGCTGAAAACAGCATTATGTTCCTTAAGGGATGGCATACGTGTTTTGACCTTTCCAGTTACATGAGTGGGAGTCAGCCTTCCACAATCAATCTAGGAAGCYTGCAAAACAAGTGGAGCTGCTTCTAGTAAAATCCAGTCGCGGAGGAAATTCTGGTATATATGCAAGATAAAACTGAATTCAAATAGCACTGCAGTGTAATGTGAATCTAGAATCCATTTGTACCCTCAGTATCATGTAACTTTAGTCTCTTTAAGGACACTAACATGAGAGTCAGTCAGCACTTTTTTTCTCCTCTGAGATGACTCAACTCAGCAGGATTTAGTGAGAGGTTTTACTTTACACGTCAATTGAATGACCTGAATCTTGCTGGCAAATCAGGTTGATTATTAGGAAAGTCTAGGAGCTACAGAGTTCAACGCTTCATAGTGTTTTCCACTTTTCTACCTTTCTACTATGTCATCACTAGCCTGTGCACACAAGCACAGTGTTGTCATCCAGACTGCTTATGGATGCATTTATTTTGTATATGTTGAAACCCACTTGAGATTTAGTTCAAACTTGTAAAGACTCCTCTCAATTCTCTAACTGTTGTTTGCCTTTCTTTTTTAAATATATTAGCATGTGCTTCATTTGGTCAGTACTTAAAATTAAAACATGGCCACAAGAAAGGCAAATGGGAAGTTCAAAGGCAAATAGACCAAAGTATATCAACAGCCAGATTACATGGGAATTTAAATGCATTCAGCTTTTGGATTTGAGAAGTTTAAATAACCCACTGAATTAAGTATGTTACATTCTTTCTACAGCAACTAATAGAGAAACTGTTCTTCTCTYTAATCCTTCGTAAGTTGACATGGCTTTCCTTTAAAGCTCTACTAATTTATATTAGCTTCTACTATGCTTAGTACATTTTGAATAAAAGTGTACTTTTTATCTCTATATTCTGTACAGCTTCTCTTAAGGTTTATGGGCTTACCTGAATCTCAGCATGTTTAGAGATTTAAGTATTATTAAAACTGGCAAATAACAACATTACCCTAAAGAAGTATGTTTGGGGTCAGAATCTGTCCTCTAACATAAGCAAGATTTCATTCTCAGTGGATGGAGGAATGAGACTGGTATTTCAAGTTAAAATCAATGGGATTGATTTTGCCTTCTACTGAATTTCTATGATGTATGAATATTTTCCAAATATAGTCAATTTATTTCAGTGTTTTTAAAAGCATTGTTTGGGGACATTCACCCATTTTCAGACTTAAAGAAAACTTAACAAGTCTTTCCCTAGTCTAACCCCCTAGATTTTGAAATAACCTCGAGATGATCCCTGTAATGTTACATCCTTTTTTAAAATGACCATTATTATGGAAGAATTTRAAGTTTACTTTAAATGTTTTGAATTATATAAATCATTTATCCCCCTGCTAGGTAGAATTTGCTGTTCGGTCAGTAGATTGTTTTCCAGTTAACTTAATCCTATTCTAAATGCGATTTACATGTAAGAGAAGAAATGGCCCAGCTGTCATTTTGTCTGCCCTTAAGCCTGCTTCGCGAGTGCAGTATCCAGCATGTTACATGTTGTCAGACCGGTAAATCCAAACAGCTGTGCTTTCAATCTGCAGGGCTCTTGGAATAAGATTTTCAGAATTTGCTTGCCAGAAATATATCTAGAGAAACTTATTTACCTACTCTGCAGGTACTATTTTGGAAGAAAAACATGTTAAAATGTGTATCATCTGTAACTGGCTAGTGATAGTTTGAATTATGCAGAAAATGTTTGTTGCATCTCATGATGTATCACATAGATTGTGTTCTTTTGGCTTCACCTCTTTGTTCRTTCACTTCCATTGTGTGTTGGTTTCTTTAGTGCAGGAGTCAGATCACCTGAAGAGAATCCAAAGCAAAGGCTGCATTTTGAATCACCCAGAGAAGTGGGTGGGAATCTATGAAAATGGGGCATCCTGAATAAAAAGGTGGAAGCAGACCCAGAGGAGAGCACTTATACTGAAAGCACAGATTCTGTTGTCCATTTTAGAACATGGTTTGAATAGTGGTGTGGAGATATTCTGCCATGTCAGAACTGCAGCAGCTGTCGTTGCCATAGTCTGCAAGCAAAACCATCCTCAGTCCTGCTCTTATTCGTTAGACTCTGGCACCCTTCAAAACAAGTCAGTAACTTAACCTATAACTCATTCTACCTTTATTACCTTATTATAGTAGCAAACAACTGCTTCTCAGAATAAATAYTTTATTAAAGATAAGAGGCCAGATGCACTCCCATTTTAAAAAATGTCTTTGGAAAAACGAGTTTTAAGGGAATGGAGTTGATCAGATTGTTACCAGCCTGTATTTTCTGGCAAGAATGATTTCAGAGTTTATGACTCACCATTTTGCACATCACAATTAATCTCATTATTTTGCTTGTTGGTGAGCTGCCTTCTGTAGCTGTGTTTGGAACAGAAAAKGCACTTCTTACACTTCATATTAATGTGGATTATATATTGTTGAAGTGAGAAAATGCCCTGCCACAATGCATTTGTCTGCACGTGGCCTTGAATCTCTGGCAAGGGAGAGAGATTTTATTGAAGGTCCCTTAATGCAAATGTCTGCCACAACCTCCTGTCAATTAAACCAGAAGCCTGGGGTCTGGGACGCCTCAGCTGATTGACAAGTGGTTTCTTAACAGCCAGAACCGAGATTTTGCATTTCAAAAGTGAAAAATAAGCTATCAAGAAATTAAAATAGAAAATCTAAAAAAAGTTTATTCCAGATGAAAGGCATATGGATAGACATCTAAAGTCTTTGGATACTTGCTCAGAAAAGGGACTTTTTGGAGAGAATTACTCATTGATTGTATCATTTCACAGCATTCCCAAAAGAAAGGAGGCTTGTCTGAAAGGCTAGTTTTCTGTTTTCAAAACTGAAGGCTGTATTCACCATTAGTCTACAAAGTTTTGCAGTTCATTCCGTCAATTGTGCTTTAAAGCTGCACGAGAAGCTTTCATTTAGTAAGCGTCCAGCTAAAGAACTCTTCTGGCATTCAGCATGATGCTACTTTTGACTCATAAGCATTAGCTTTTGGTTAGGAAGTGTAAGAGAGCTAGGACAACTCTTAGCAAAGTTTTCCATCACTAAATGAAAAGCTTTAATTTGAGGAAACAGATGATAATCAGAAGCAGCACCCATCGCATTAAGTGTGATTTTTGTGCATCTCAGGTCACAAATTCTGAGCTAAATCAGAAAGTGTTTTCTTAAAAATATCCGTGTCAGTAATGGCTTAAAATACGCAGAGAAAAAGAACATTAAAGGAGAGAGGAAAACCATCCATAGAATGCAAGTAATTATTATCAATGAGTAAATATATTACATTGTCTTAATGAGCAGCTATACAGGTGTCAAGATGCATTTTTGAATATGCCCACTTTATGTATATTACCTTCTCTAACGACTTTGAAAATATGGAATGGAAGACTGAAAATGCCCCATCTCTGTTCCTGTGGATAGGAGACTAGTAGTGTGTAGCGTTTGGTGGGAGACTGTGTCATTCATCCCCTTGCTCATCTAAAGCTTTCGTCTGTACAGTTTTGTGAAGCTAAATTCTGCCTCCTTTGCTGTGCTGAGTCTCTGGGAGGAAAAGTTTGAACTATTATATTCCTGTTGGTACAACTCCCTTCCTGTTTCTATTCATAATAATGAATATTTTGCATCTCTAAAAACAAACTGAAAGAGCTGTTGGCCATTGCTCTCAGTTGTTTTAAAAATATCCTCTTTTTATTTTATACTAAATCTACCTTTTGGATATTTCTCAATATTACTAGTTCTTGGATTTTGTGACATCACAGGCTCCACTTTCTTTACCATGGTAGCTTATATGCACAATATATGTTATTACTGCAGTCAACCTATAAACTATTGTGCTAAATATGAATCATCTTTCCCTCATTTGATAAAATTACATAGTAGACTATGTCAAAGGGTTTTTTTTAAACAGCTAAGCATGTTCTTGCAGCCTATTGTGTGTTGCCAGACACTTGCCAGTTCTTGGACATATATATTTTGGAAATATTTTGTGAAACTCTGAATGTGGCAAGTTTTCTGAAAAAATGTGCCATGCCGTGGTCAGTCACTTGTTTAAGCCATTCAGGGCATGTTGTAAGTCACCCAGTGACTTGCAATTAATTACTCTGGTTATACTAATTGTGAGATTCCTAACAGAATGTCTTGAGATGCGTAGATGAGAGTGGTTATTTCTTAATATAAACTGAAATAAGTAAAACCTCAGGCAGTTTGCATTACTCCAGATCCGAGCCTTAAACATGTAGCGGAATGTGTTGATTGCAGCTTCGCATTTCCCGAGTGSTGCAGATACCCACTTCTAAGAATAGTGTGGAGGTTTAAATCCTACCCAGCCAACTGTGTGGGCAATTTTTAGCAGGGCTCTGAGAACCAGGCTTTAGTTGTTGCATGGTGTAGTTATGTTCCCTCAAATGAAACTAGCACCCTGTGAGCAGGCCAAATTCTGGGTTTGAACCTGCACAGGTACTGTGCTCCACAGTGGTAATGTAGACTGGAAGGCATTTTCCTGTGATTCTCAGATGCCATCAGAGAACACAAGGAGAACAGTAAATGTTGGTGGTTGGGTCTTGCAGGCAGATAAAAGAGCAAAGGAGAAGTAAGACCTTGGAGAAGTATTTTTGAGAGTGCTGACGTTGGGTGTAGTTCCTCTGAGCTGTATGCTGGAGGCTGCTGGAGGCCTTGAACGTGCAGTACCTGGAGCTGGCAGGTGGATCTGAAATACGTGCTCCCTTGGAGAAGACCTTTCTCCTCTGCAGCTGGGGCACGGACAGGAGAAGGGGATAAGACTTGCAGTGGTGCTGCGGGGAAGGTACTGCCTGTTGAAGCTGTTCAGCAAGTTCCCCTTCCTGCTGAGCTCCTGTCCATGGGCTGCAGCCTGGAAGCTGGGCAGGGACCCTGGCTGGTTCCCCTCCCAGGGCCTGGCCAGGGCTGGCGCGAGCATCCCGCACCTGGGGCCTGTTCTGGCCCCAGCACCGCAGGAGCTGGGGAGCTCTGCAAGGAGACAGGAACCTCACCTGAGAGCTCGCAGCACAGCAAATTACATCTCCTCCACTCATACTTCCAGACACATTTTCTAGTCACTTTCCTTTCTGTAACTACTCTGTGATCTAATTGAATTTGTCAGCCTCTCAGGGAAGTAATCTAAAATTTTCCCCCAAGCCTAACTCTGTGAAGGTCTTTTGCTATGTTAGTGAGTTGTCTGAGGGACAAGAGCAATGGGAGCGTTGGGAGCGAAGGAACTGGGCTCTGCCTGGGGGGTGTGCAGAGAAGAATAGGAGAAAATTAGACTCTTCTGGCAGTGGTGTGTTGTTAGATGAACTCAGCTGTCCTGCAGGCCTTGGGCTTGCTTTACCTAAGCACCCAGTGACTGTGAGAGACCCTACAGCGACATATGTAAGCATGTACGTGTAGTTATTTATCTGAAACCTGAAACTGCTATGAAAACACGATGACTTCAGCCTCTGGCAATCCTTCCTGTGCTTTCACATACTCAGTATCCTGCCTTGTGGGTGGGCAAAAATATCCCACATACAATTTGTTTTGCGTAAGCCTTTCCACGTATTAATGGAAAAAATACGTGATCAGATTATGCAAAACTTTATGGTGAGCAGAGATGATAGGATTATTTTTGGCAGATAACACTTGTTGCAAAGGCAGACCTATTTTCTTTCTTCTTTTTTCCTGAGGGGTTTGTTGTTTGGAAATAGTGGTTAAACAGGTTGATGATGACTCTCAACTTGTCAGTTATTCCCACAGTTGAGTTCAGCTGCTCCCTGTTTGTTGGCAGTGCCGGATAGGTCATCTGAATAACATGGACATTCAGAGTGAATGGCGGGCGCTTGCCAGGAGGAGTGCTGGACGTTGTGTGCCAAGAAGGCTGCACATTTGTGAGAATGACATCTTGGTAGAATATTCAATAGATTTTTCATTTATTTAATTCCTGCTTCTCCTAGCACTATATATTTACTCAATCCACTATCTCAAAGAAGTAATGATTAAATAGGAGCAAAGAAAGCTTAGTTTAATACGGTTTCCCTTGAGTTCCTTGCAAGATTCTTTTTGATTGTCAGGATTTCAGACCTGTTTGACAGCTGCATGCATTTTCTTACCAGAAAGGTGATATTTTCTTCCTAGTCTGCATTTGAATCTGAGTGGATTCTCTGATGTGAATGATACTACCCTGCCTGCGTGCTAGACATTTAGAGGGAGATTACATGGGAAATCTGGCCTGCTCCAATGACTGTGTGCTGATGGAAAGAGGCATCCAGCTTCTCTCCCTCAGTCCCGTAGCTTTTTTAGCTGTATCGAGCTGTCAGCTCATTGAATGGATTCCTTAAACTGCCAGATAAATAACCAAGCAAGAAAAGTGGATATTGTTGAATTAGGCAGTCAAATTGTTGCTGAGGAAAGTCTGATGAGTAGCGAGGTGTGGTAGGGAGAGGGTGGAGGGTGGAACTGCCTGATTACTGGAAAATGCAAAGGAGGAGGAAAGAGCAGGGGAAGGGGAGGAATGACTAGGGAGAAGAGGAAGCGGTGGAAGCTGTTAGATAAAGCTTGGCTGTTTATATGTAAATTCACCTCTGAAGAAAGAGACTGTGTGGGAAGTCCCACAGTGTGGGAAGCCATTTTAATCTATTGTTTTAGCAAAGCATTTTTAATTCTTCTGAATGTATCACTATTACATTTAGCCTGTAGGTGAAATAGCTTTAAATGATAGGTTTTGGTGCATAGTGTGGATCTGGAAAAGGGGTTTGTCAGGTCCTTTTTCTTTTCACAGAATAATAGCTCCTTATAAAGATGGTTAGATATTGTCAGGCATTAGTGTCAATGCAGCTAGAAGGTTTCAAGAAATCAGTTCTTGTGATTTGAATTAGAAACAATCCCCATTTCTTGCTTGTGATTGTGACTGGATTGGATGCAATTAGCTTTTGTGTTCAAGGGAAAAGTTCTAGTGATCTGCTATAATCCTTTAGTTTAGCTGAGTCATTCTCTTATGCATTTTGGCTAATACAGCATTTTTTGTCATAGTCTATATTTCAAGTATCAGTASAGAGTTAATATGTTTATATGTAGCGAGTTAATACATTTATGTATGTGTTTTTTTTGTGCTGGGTTTCAAGAATGTCCTTTATGTAAATACACTTTCTCCTATTATATGAAGTATATGTTCATGTAAATTCATATTAATGCTTGATTCTCTTAGGAAGACAGCTACTTAAATTGGTATAACTTGGAATTTATACCATAAATCTCAATAACTGTTACATGGATATATTGTTGAGTAGTTTAATGCAGTAGCTCAGAAATTGAAGGGCTGAAGTTAGATATATCAAACAACTTGAACAACATCCATTTACACCTCCAGCTAGCAGAGGAACACGCTTTTGGGCATCCTAATGATCAACCTGAAGGAAATGATAGCTTAAGCACAGCTGTGGGGCCTTAGCTCTTATTACTCCCCAAAAGTGCCCTACATCAAGGTCATATCATTGTAGAATGATTCCTTTTACCCATGAGAGTGTATGGAATCAATCATGGATGCAGAAGTTTCATTTTGTATATATATAATAGTCATATCTGGAAAACTTTATGCCTATTGATCATATAGATCACCTCACATTTTCGACATAATTCCACAAATATTTTATAATTCTTTGCATATCTCAAAGTATTGATAAGGCATAGGTTCAGATTCCTCTTCAGAATATCAGTTATAGCAAAGTAGACTAATAAATGAAAATGAACTTGCATTTTTTAAGAATTTTGCCCTCACAGAAATGGAACTACTTCTGTAATTAAAGGATGTCTCAAGGGATATCCCAAGGATTTGAGACTCCTGACAGAGACAGTTTTATAACTATTGGGGTTCAGAGGACTACAGAAACTAGTTCCCTCTGTTGGAAGAGCTGATCACTGATTTTCTGAAACTAGGGACCTTTAAAACACCTTTTACAGATGCATGCCTGAGTTCTTAAGCTCAATCTAGTTCAAATAAGAAGCAGTTTTTGCCTAAACTCCCGAAAGTTTTAAAGCCAGGTGGAAGTGTGTGCGGGGAGGATTCTCAGAGCTGGATGAGGGGCCCTAGTCTGTGCGACCGCCCTTGTTTGCCCTGGCTGGATGAGCCGGCCTGGGCTGGCGCTGCTGGGTGCGGGTCCGTGCCAGCCCGTGCAGCCGGGCAAGCAGAGCTGGCGGTGCTGCGTGGGCATGGGCCTGCCCCTGCCTCCTGCGAAGAGCTTAGAAACAGCTTGTCTTCCAAGCCTGAATTCTGTTGACTGCAGCCTTTTCTCTTAATTGCCTTATAATTCTGAGAGCTTCTGCAAAGCTGACAGCAGCACCCTGGCTGGTACTTTCTCCAAACTGACTCATCTGTTTTCAGAAAAAGCCTCTAYGAGCCTCAGCCTCTTTCACTTCCTCCTCCCCCTCGTAGACATTAGCCTAATCCTGAGTCTTTCTCCTATCCTTCCTTAATCCTGTAAACCCTGAGCAAACCTGTCTACCTCTGTCTGTTTGGTGAGCAAGGCCCTGTTCTCCAGGGTGACAGCTCGTGGTGTGCACCGTCTGCATGGACAGGCTGCTGTCAAAACTGGACACAGCTGAATCCCCTGGTTTAATTAGCCCTGACCTAAGTAACTTTGAAGCCCTCTGAGCAGCTTTAAGCACTTGTAGGACTTTTAAAAATCTTCTGTAAGTATCTTGCATTTAGGTTGTATTCTTAATAATGGGTATGAACTGCCTGGACTGTAGAACTCTCTTTGAGTGGGTGAAGTTAAATACSAGTTTTGAAAATGACATGGATGGTAAGAAAATAAGAGTATGAATCAAGCTATTGGAATGTTATTCTTGTTATGCAGAGCTTTCAAAAGGAAATACAACTTAGCAAAACTTCTTGGCTCTTATTTTTTCTTGTTTATCTTCTAGCAAATTTCTTTAAGTTCTCTAGTTAACCTTTTCTTTAAGCATGAGACACTTGTATTTTTTTTCCTGTATGTGAAAGCTACCAGTAGTATTGCTTGGGATAAAAAAAAAAAAAAAAAAAAAAAAATGTGTGGAAGACAAATATATTGAAGGCCTTTTTTTTTAACACAAATCTTCAATGCAAACCAACACTTTCAGATCCACTTGGTTTTTTTCTTTAGATGTATTTCTGTATATTCACTGTTACCCCTAATCCCTAGATAACCCTCAGTTTCAGACTTGAAAGTGAGATAAGAATTATTTTAATTCTTTGGTTTGTACAGCTTTGATTATTCAGTTATTTAATCATTTAATCATCCTGAATAATTCAATCCTCTGAATAATGAAAAGATTTGCAACAATTCTTAAAAAAGGTGCCGTCTCTGTCCATGTGTATGCAAAGTAATGAATAAAAAAATTGAGATCTGWGCCATGCATTATCTGTTATCTGTGGATTACATTAGTTGCCTGCCTGGGTTAATCCCATCACTTTAGAAGTTTACAGGGAATCTCCAATGGCGTCTGCCTCCAGTCTGTTTAATTACAAAACCATTAGATTTGTCTAATCAGGCTTTTTTTTTTTTTTTCATATTCTGTTTTGCAGGATCCATTGACAGAAATGCATTGTGCAGGAGAAGCTGAAGATMTCTGTTCTCCTTTGACTTCCTACATATAGAAGATATACATATATTTCCTCAGACAATAATGACTACGTGGGGGCACATATATTTTTGCAGTGACTCTGTGCAATTTAAAAATAACAAACTGCTGTATATGTATTCTTCAGTTCTAAGAAATGCAATTTTAATGTTTTTCTTAAGTCTCACAGTACAAAAGGAATAGTGTAAATGACAGTAGTAGCTTATTATTATAATTCAAAACTGTTTTTTTCTTGAAGCTAAAGTAATGTCACAGTATTAACAGTGGCAGAGATTTTTGTATGCCATTATGCAATAGGAAGACTATGCAAYTCAAATTGTAAGAGGAGCTCTTTTGTACTCTGTAGCTTGCTAATCCATGGCACATGTTTTTAAAAATAGGACCTGGTTGAACAGARCTGAATCTATGAAGATTGGATTTGGTTGGCAATGGTTTCCTGTTAGGTATCTCAGTCAGACTGTGTCTTGCTTAAGGATTAATGTATTGGCAGGAARAATGATCATCATTGCAGATTCTTCTTTGGTTGCATTAAATAAGAGTAAAGAACACTAGCAACCTGCAATTTATCTTCATTGTCGTAGAAAAACCCTTTGCAAGAGAAAATTGTGATATAGAAGCAGGGCATAGAATGACAGCATTTTGTAAAAGATGAGTGAAAAGTGAGATTAGATTTTTGTTTTGTTTTTTCTTTTTTTTTCTTTCCATTTTCCTGACACCGTAAGAGTTCAGAATAAGTATTCAGAGTTCTACAGTAAGTGAAAAATGGTTTAGTGCTCTGCAGTCAGGAAGCTGTTCATATATCTACTACTACACATTAGAGTTTGTCAGACTTCCTAATGACTCCTGAATTGTTACTTTCCTACTCAACTCCTGTAGTAGTCAAAGACAGTAATAGCCTCTTTCATAAAACCTAAAGCCCTGAATGTGGTTTCCATGCTTTGCAGATGTTATTTCCTCTTGAGTGGAGAGGAGTCATTTTCTCTTAGCCATTCTTTAGTACAGCAAGTAGAGCTGCAGTCTTGAACCAAAGTGATTTAATCTGTAGCATATACTAGTTTAAAATTCTGGAGAGAAATGTGCACCTGTGTTRGGAGGTAGATAGGATGACCCAGATAATTTGGGGTTTGCTAATCTAACATCATCATTTCTTGACCAAGTAATGGCTAGGACCTACTAATGTGTTAATGGAAGGTGATATAATGCTCACCAGTAAATGGAAAATAGATTCTCTCATTCTAATTTGATGCTTCTTTTGGGGACAGTAATAGAGTCAATATATTCATTGATATCTTCATTAAGAACCAAAATGACATACAGYCAACACAGGGACACAGATTGAGAAAGGTAAGAAATGAAGACAGGTTCCTGATATGAGGAGATCTACATCACTAGCCAACTGATAAACAACATTATGTTGTTTTAATTAAATAATCTTGATAAGCAACATTGTTTGGTGCTACTACATGCAGGGCTACTTGTTTAAGAACAAGAAAGCTCATAAGGCACTATAGAAAGTTTCCACTGTCCTGGAAATTAATGGCACTGAGGAGAAGTTGAGAATCATACTGGACAATCAACTGAGTATTAACTTGGGTGGCAAACTTGTAGCTAGAATGGCTAATGCATCAGGAAATACAAATAGGATTCCAGAGTAGATCTAAACAGAATTCCATCAGTATTTTGGAATCAGTGCAAGTCTTGTGGGAAATTTTATTTYTGTTGCAATAGGCTGCTATGCCCTCCTGGTCTCCCTAACTTATTTTTGATGAATTATTGTGAATGGCGCAGACCCAGTAGAAGGCTGTAGTCATCATTAGCAAATGTGATCTGCCCTTGAAGAGTCTCCTATGCTAATCTCTTATGATATCACCATCCTTTTTCAGGAGTAGCTGCATTTATTAAGTGCAACCTGGCCCTGTCAGTTTGCCAAAGAAAGGTCCTGTCCTGTGATATAGTGTTGCTCGAAAAAATCGCTCAGTGTTGCCTGACTTGTCAGTTCTGTGCATGCTGAGGCCACTTTAYAGCAGGCTCGCTGGCTTCGATTAGGGCTGTAGCTCAGGTCTCATCTTAATATCCTTCACAAACCAGATGTTAGGCATTAGCAGCCAGCAGCACTTGGTTGGGTGATGAGTGGTGGCATTTTCACCCTGTGAGGCTGGAGCCTGGGCCAGAGGCTGCCCCAGCACTTGAGTCACAGCCTGTGCAAGGCTTGCTGCACCAGGCACCACTGCTCTTTCTAAATGCAAGGACTTTGCACAACAGACTAAGCACTTGCGRCCAGGTCAGGCTTTCAGGAGGTCCCTGCAGCTCTCTGCTCATGGGCAGGGTTTTCTGAAGGCCCTGGCAATATGCTCCAAGCAGAGGAGAGTTGGAGCAACTCTGCTGCTGTTGGCAGGGCCGAGTGTCTGTCGCTGTGAGCAGCTACAGCCCAAGTTCSCTTGTTTTCAGACAGGTTGTTTGTTGGCTTGAAAAAAGAAAGATGTGACTGGAAAAATGTAATTTTCTGAGCTTCCAATGTGGTATTTATTTTCTTCTACCTTGGTGAGTTGTAGTCATTGGTGGTAATTATTGTACAGTGCACATGCAGCACAAACTGTCTAATACTGAAGAGAAAATAGCAGCTCTTTCTAGCTGCTTGTGCATATCAACAAAGTGTGTGTATGTGTGTCTGTGAATGTGTGTATCTATGGAGATCCACAAATCTAGATAGTCTTCTTATGCAGATACCCTTCATTGCGAAGAACTGTTCACTGAGAGAGCACAGGTTGCATAGAGGCTTCTCTGGCTGAAGTATTTTGTGTTCCAGATATGCTAGCTGTTGGGCAGGTGACGTCCTCTCCTTTGAGAAACCTTTTCTGGTAGTGTTGGAGACCATAGCTATATTGGGTACCTGTGTTGGTGCACACTGTTAGAGAACACCTATAAATAACATAACAGGATTCAGTGTGAGTTTAGTGTGACCAAAGATCATCAAGAGTCAGCTGGGCCTAGTTAGTCTTTCACTCCTTTTATTTTAACTAGATAACTCATATGTAAACTCAGCTTTTCCTGTTTATTCTAGGTGGTGGCATGTTTTATGGTGTTTGATGTGTTTTTTACCTTCCCCAGATTAGAAAAGGATGGAGAACTCTGCCTGAAAGGATACAGCATTTAATAGGAAAGGTAGAGCATGGGGAGTCATGATCCTGAATGCTCACAACATAAGAATAAACTGAGGGTTTTTTTGTTAGCGGTCTTAAGAACTGAGAGAAAAACRTATACCACTGTGGGAGATTTGGCTTTTTTTTAGTACTGACAATGGGATAGGGTATGAGAAGGCGAGAGAAAAATTAATCCCAGAAGGGGAAATGCAGACCAGAGGAGAAAAAGAAAAGAAAAACATACAGGAATCCTGCTACTTCCTGTTGATTAGTTTGATTTCATTCTACTTTTGCTACTGTTTCCTGTCAACTGCTAATTTATAAATGTGGCTCCATACCTCTCAAAACGTTCAAATAGAGCRTGCTTGAACTTTTGGATGAGATCTTACTGCGGAGGTAACCTCAAGAAAGCAAGGAAGAAAGTAAGAGAATCGGAGATCATGGTTAACGTTTGGAAACAAAGTTGATTGCGAAGTGAGAAAGTAGGTTGCTGAAGAGCAAGAACRATTTATAATTTGGCTTTTTCACTGGCCAACAGCACATATGTAATAACAAATCTAGAAAGCTCCTTGACGAGCTGTTGGATTCCCATGCTAGGAATGAGGCAGGGCTTGGTCAGCTGATACCTCATTCTGACAGATAAATTGCATTACAAGGAGGACATTGAGCAAGAGTTACTGTGGCATTAGTAAGAATAACAACTGAGTAAACCCATCCTGATCGCTGTTTGTAAGAGGAGTGAGAGTGTGCAAAAGATAACTGACAGCACATCTAGTATTACTGGTTCGGCTGGAATAAAGGAAGCACTTGCAAAAAAAAAAAAAAAAAAAAAAAAATGCAGAAACTGGCTTTGCCCCAGGGAGGAACCTGCTCGGTCTTGTAGATGTCAGCTGCCTGAAGTGGATGTGTAGAGTCTGCATGTGTTTCATCAGATCCCTGTAGGATCTGTACAGCCTTTGAGGAGAATTGGACTGTGTTCTGGCAGGTCAGGATGGGATGACACAGTGTCTTAGTGTAGAAACAACATGATGGCCCAGTCCTCAGGCTGCATGAAACTCAGAGCAAAAAGACAGTTTCTGAGCTGGGATGTTAATGTAAGAGAGAATTCTCCCTCCTCTGGAATCCTGGTRGTTGCCTGTTACAGCTATTAGCGATTCCCTTTGCATGTTTTCATGCTGAAAACGTTTTTAGACGAAATTAATTTTGCCAAGAAAGTGTTCATAGATGCTTGAATACCAYGTCTCTGACAGCCATGTGAGCACCAGCACATAGTTCACGGTTCCTGATTCTGATCCTTCCAGACTCCAGCATTATGAAATTAGTATAAACAAATTAACATGGCTAGGACTTGATTATAACTAAACTTCATTATATAGAGCTTGATTCTATAGGCCACTTCACRAGTATAGATCTAGCCTAATGCTCCCCAAATCTGATGTGTAACCTTGACAGAGTTACTCAAAGTTTATGAGTATAAATAATGCAGTAAATCAGGCCTGTTCTTCATGAGCAGCTCTGAGCACTGTTGACCAACATGAAGTTCCTAAGAGCTTTAGGCTATTGAGTTATAGTATTGAATTTGCTCTTGGTGGGAAGAGAGGTAGCTTRATTTGGAGAGATTCAGCTCTTTAAGGAGACTCTGACTATGCAGTATGATTTCTCTTCTTGGTAGTAKTTTTGGGAGTATTCCAAGCTTTGGCTGAAGAAAGGACTTGCTAAACAGCTTATCTCATCTGTACTAAGGGAGTCAGAAGATTATTACTCTTGTAATGTTCAGAATTTACTGGAAAACTGGAAGTAATTTTCAGCAGAACAGATAAAAAGATTTTTTAGCTCATTCATAGACTCCTGGGGGCAGTTTTCTAAAATAGCTTTTTTTCTGATTATCTTTCAAAAGTCRCACAATCTTTATACCCCTGCTGTGGAATTTATAAGGAAGATTGAGTATCACTGTCTGTTTCTTTGATAGATGTGGAGCTACATAATAGGTGTAAAGAATCTCTGCACAGGAGCCCTTGGAAAGTTGCATTGCTTCTTACTGCACTTCAGTTCTTACCTCAGAGAAGGTAATTTCTACATCTTCTCTGAACTTCTTTGAAAGAAACTATTTATTTTGAAAGAAAACTTCTTGAACATCAGCCTGTGTGAACAATGGCCTATGTTTGTCTTTGTGCTCATATCCTTACACAGATCATGGTTCATGTTCCAGAACAGCAATCATCCTTCAAGCATCCCCCAAATTTTACTCGTAAGTAAAGTTTTTTTGGTAAATCTGATGAAAGATTTAGCTTGTTTTTCATTTCACTATGTGAGAAGAACACCTTATAATATAAAGGAGTATTTAGGAAAAAAATCATCTTTCAGTGACATTTTAAGGAATTTCTCTTATTGAATTTGATGGCTTTTTTTGGACTCCAGTGAGCAACCTCAGGGCCTGTTGATATCTGCTGTGTAGGTATTGAGAAGGCAAAGAACACCAGGAAAGGAAGTATTTGTAGTTGAGAACATGGAGTTGACAGCTGAGATGCATTAGCCTGGTTATTCTGCAGCTGGGAGCTCCATGCTCCTTGCATTAAGCAAAGGGGACATATGATTGCCTTGCCCAAAGGGTGCAAATGCCCAACAGACTTCATGAGGTTTATTCTGTTTTTACAAAATAGACAAGAGATTTCAAATATAGGCAGTGCTGACTCATTATGGGAAAGCAGGGCCTTGTCTTTACTTAATCCACTCTACTGGATGTCCAAAGCRAAGATAGACCTGGCATCTTTGTTATTTCAGGCCTAGGTTACATCCAGTGTCACTAGTAAGGAAAAATAACTCTTCTCCTCTCTTGCCCTTGGTGCAAGGAGTAATTTTTAATCCTACTCCTGGGCTGATGCACAAAGTAGTAGAAGTTGTTTGAGGAAATGTCTGTGTGAGACCCTAGGGACAGTTCAGGCTCAAACTTTTTCTACTGGCTACTGCATATTCCTTGGCATGGCGACTGCCGTGAAGGATGATATTATAAAGGTTTAAGTAGGAGTGACACGCCCAACTTATGAGCTAGAGCAACTTACAAATACTTGACATTTTGTGTGTAGCAGACAAATACTTATCTTCAAATACTTCAGTTTTGGGAGGAGACCATACCTAAACTTGAATCGATGGCAAACTGGTAAGCAAAAGTTTCATTAGTTTTCCCCCGTTTGTTCTGTTTCATAAAACAGCTGCTATATTCTCCAGCTTGCTGTTTCCTCAACAAGCATTTTCAGCAATAGCTGTTTCCAGACTAGTGGAAACTTTCTTTTGAACGAAGCAAGTTGTGCTGCCGTTAATTTGAAAATGGAAAACATTTGTATTCCCTGTATACAAAGAAATAAGATCTTACCATAAATATAGAAGCAAAGCACTGTTTGTGCCCAGATCTCAAATATGTCTTTGGAATAGCTGTGAGCTGGAAAAAATGTTTGGCAATGCAAAGGAAAATGCGTACTCTGAACAGCTCATCATGAAATGGAGAAGATTATTCTCTTATTTTGCTTCTTGAGCATATTCCCATAGGAGGTGGCCATTTGGAAAAGGAAATCTGGCAAACAGGAAAAGCAGGCCCCTAAGGAAGAAGCAAGACCTTAGCCTGAATTGTTGGCTTGGCCTTATCACATTCTAGCTAAAGGAATGGAATATGAATGGATTCATGCCCAAATTCCCCTGTAGTCAGCAGCAGAAACTTTAGCACTGGCCATGGGGGCCACGTGTCCACCTCCCTGTAGAGCTGTTAAAGTGCAGGGAACTCTTACCCCTGTATCCTGACATAACTTTAGTTGTTTGATCCTGTTCTGCAAGTAGTTAGGCATTATGGGTGCAGTGAGAGATGCCTGTAACATACTTTAAAGAGGGRCCTTACTTGTTTTTTGGGATAGGGTTTCATGATGCTGCAAATCTCTCTCCTCTTCATTCYCCAG
Source organism: Nothoprocta perdicaria (assembly GCF_003342845.1). Lineage (NCBI taxonomy): Eukaryota > Metazoa > Chordata > Aves > Tinamiformes > Tinamidae > Nothoprocta > Nothoprocta perdicaria. The sequence goes on along the minus strand of NW_020455205.1, from coordinate 6,409,442 downwards.
TATTTTTAGGGATCCCAAAACAGCAGGGCTGCTCTCTCCTTTCTTACAGTTTGYAGCCAGAGTGGCATAGCATGATATTAAGGATATCAAATGCCAAGCTCTTCAGCAAGTTCTCACATGTATGCAGTATATGGAATAACTTACAGCAGGCATTTTGACCAATTTAAGAACTCTGTACCAGCTCCTGTGTATTATTTTTCATAAGAAAATAAGTTTACCAAGTGCTTGCTGTGTCAATGATCCATCCAGAGCGTTTCCTGCAGGTGCCAACTGCCTGGAACTTGTTTTGATGTACTTATTGCATTGATTTTATTACAGGCCAAAGGTAAATATAGTGCTATAAAGCAAACCAGGAAAAAGACCKCTTATCCCATTATTTCATTTGTCGAGAGGTCTATGCTGACTTTTTGGTCAATATTTGTGTTGTCCAAAGTGGAAAATGATATATGAATTTAAGAAATAGATGATTAGCACAACACAACTGAATTTTAGTTCATTAAGGCACAATAATTCTGTACTCAAATACTTTTGATCCTGTTTGCACTGCTCCATGCTCTTTCAATTTTGGACTAATGTGATTAGCATCTATTAAGCGCGAGACCTTTCTCTACAGGGAGTGTTGCTTATCAGATCTGGGTCATCTTCCCATTGAAAACTCTCTCAGACAACAAGTGAAGTGGCAAGATTATTGAATCTTCCTAGCTAGTGGCTGATCGGTAAGTGCTGCTCATTAGAGCTTTTCCTTTCATACTCGCAGCTTGCTAACTAGCACCTGGGAAACTTGTTTCTTGAAATCTATTTAGTAATCCATGTGACCAGATGTACTTCAAGGTGTGCCGAAACAGACATTATGTCATCTCCAGTGGAAGCAAATGGAACTTTTCCCAAAAGGTAAGTGAAGCATCAGTGTGAAAAGCTGTAGATACCAAGGTCTATAACTACATCRTTACAGTGTTTGCTAGGATCCACACTGTCTGTAACCTGGTATGGAAACGTACAGTGGAGGGAAACCTGACTGTTACTGTGAACTGTCTTTCTCAGTAGCTCCTTTGAAGTCCCAAAACCTGAAACAAATGCAGAAATTCACAAGTCCTAAGTTATGAGCATGTTCTGCAAGTACCAGCATAGCCTGATGGCAATGTAAAGTTGATTTGTGCTTTTACAGAAAGTACTGAGTGGAAACTGTGGGGCAGGCGCTGAGCTGTGATTACTGCTGCTGAGTCCTGCTGCGTAGCACTGCTGCAAACTGTGCACGCTGATATCCCAGAGTCAAGCAGGCTGTTATTACTGTCACTGCGTGTCCATACAGACTTCGCCATTGCAGCACAGCCTCCCTACCCTCTTCTGAACAACTCTGCCTTCACAGACTTTAATGGCATGACCTATTATGCCTTTTCTGCTTGAAAATACTTATATTAGTGAAATCGTAAAGGCTTCTGCTGCTCTGTGTGCAGATAAACTTTGCTATCAGTTATGTAGCTAGTTGTGACTGATTTATGCAAGTCCCAGACTGAACCCTGAAGGTGATACAGACAGTGCCAGGCAATCACAGCTCTGCTCTTTGCTATCTGACTTCTGCTCTATATAGCCACGCTCTGTGTACTTCTGCTGTGGCCCCACCAGCAATCCTGATGCTGTAAATGTTTGTCTGTTTGGGTGTGACAGCAGCAGATAAACCCTTTGGGAGTTCCACAGTGAAATCAGATCCCCCAGAAGTGTCCTGCTAAAGTCTTTTCATGGCTATGGACATTTCTGATTTGCTGCCGGAGGTTGGGTTGTGTTGTATCTTCCCTCTGTGATTCCGTTTGTGTATGTCCTGTGTGACCTGAACCTGCTATGGCTKGTTTTGCGATGTCCTCTTTAGTACTGGGGTTTATCCGAGGATCTGTTCACTGGAGGGGCCAGTCTGAGACAAGTCTTCATGGAGCCCACCGCTTCCCAGTGACTGTCACTACCCAGGAGAGGTAATGGCAGGTGATCTTTAAAAGGCTTTTTTATCTGATACCAAATACATGAGGGACAGCACTATTGCACAGCTGAAAAAATGGCAAGTCTTAAATGCATCTAGACCCTATATTTCTGAGAAGCGTTTACGGTACACATCACTGCAGACACTTAGACGACTTTAGGAGTTCTTACTTGAGGAAAAGCAATACTGGAATCTGTGATAATTTGTTGGAATTAAGCCACTAGAATTTGACTGCAGTCTTCACTGCTCCTGGGGCTGAATTATTTTCATTTTTAAGTGAGGGTTATTTCTAAAACCAGAGTCAGTGAATATCTTCAGTGTGTATCAACTGTCATCTGCTTAATTTCTGACTTTGAGATGGGTGTCTTGAGAATAAGCTATTTCTGTCCTGATACTGATTAGGAGATTGTACAAATTTCTGTACAATTTAAGGTAGGGCCTGGATTCCCTCTGCAATCATTGGAGTTAGGCAAATCCAGAGGACACTTTGACCATACATAAAATGGATGACTTGCCCTCTAAAAGTGCATGTCTCCCTCTGCTGATTACAGAGCCTCTCTGCTGTGCTTGTTTTCGTTTTGACAAAATGTTGTTCTTGATTCCTTGTAAAAACCCAGTTTAGGCTATTTCCAGTATGTAAGAAATGGAAGTCTACAGACTTTGCAAATATATTAAATCCACTTTTTAATATGAGCAGAGGCAGGTTTATTACGTCTTCACATTACTGTATGTTCTTTATTCCCTTACTGTGAGCATTCAGTTGCCAGCTCTGCTGGGCTGCTGAATGCCGTTGAATTGCGGGATACAGAAGTGCCATCTTGGAGCAGAGCCACCATGTAGGCTGTTATCCCGTCACCACCGCTGCGCAGCCCCACGCAGGCGCTGCTGGCAATAGCCTGCGGCCCCGGGGCGAGCGGTAGGGAATGGCCCCCTGCTCTCGTGGTGCTCACCATCATGTGCATCAGTTAATGAATGGTGTGAATTCTGAAACATTAAGTATTTTTTCTATATAGCTGATACYTAAATTATACTATTTTGGAAATATCTACTTAATCCCTCTCTTAGTATTGAATCCTATGCTTCAGAGGTCTCCTGTGACAGCAAGATCTGCAGTTTGATTACAYGTAATATGTAGAAGTGTTGTGTTGCACAAGCTTGTTTTACCACCTTGCACTGTTACGGATGCCTCCTTGCTTTTGAAAAGACACACACACAGATTAGGAGTTTCTCATGTTCCTTATTTTCTCTCTGCTGTTTTCTGCATCATTTCTGAGACAGTGATCCTGATAGTCTGTTTTCCAGGGGAAAAGATTTTTTTCCAGGGGGGAGATGTCTTTCCTACCCTTCCCCAAGTCTCTCTTGGTTCTCCAAGATCCTTTCCGTAGATGCAGGAAACAGAATGCATATAATATTCCAAATAAATGGGGGTCAATGATGTCTGCTTCTAATATAATCTTCACACTTATCACTACAGTTGTGCACAGAAATACTTCTGTCACTATTTGTCTAAAATAATGCTGATATCCTTTTCTTGATTAAATACTGCCAAGTAAACATACTCGTAATTCAGCTAATTTGGAGTTCAAATGTAGTAGTAATTCTCCCTTTTTTCTCCCAATGAAGTTTGCATGTATCAACTTTGATCTTCTTTTCTTAATATTCTGTCCATTCAGCTAGTRTGATGGGATCCCTTCATGTAATAATTTCATTTTTTATTCTGCTGTGCATAGTGTGTTTTTATTGATAATTGAACTGAGATTCTGCATTTCAAGGTAGATATAATAATCCATAGTGGTCTATGTGGAAACACTTTTAAGTAAATGTTAACTAAGCATATCAGGAAAATATGCAATATTTAATGCTATATTAATTTTTTAAATAAAATAATGAAGACTAATAACTTTTTTACAGAAATAACTAATACTTTTTAAAATAGAATAATGAACTAGCCATAGTGACATGAGTGAGAAGGARAAAAGTGTGGGAGGAACTAAGTACTTTTAAAATCAGTTTCTAATTCATTTGTTTGTTTCTGTGTAGCTGACAAATGTCTATACCAACACAAATCCAAAAATGTAGATGTCCAGGATTATAATTTACCACAACATAGCACAAACAGCTAGAGCTAATTTACTACTCTGAGTTAATTTTGAAATTATTTCATTTGAAATAAAAATTGAGAAATCCATATTAAAGTAKGATGTGAGCAAAAGGAAAGCAGCTAATGGAGACTCACTTTCTTGCAGAGGAGCCTCCCCCTTACGCATTTAAAGAAGCCCTGTATGTGCAAGAAAAACTGATAGATAGATAAAATTTGATAGTAGTGTTGGGAAAGGGCTGAAAACATGATAGAGAAAATCTGAAGAGAGATGGAAGTGAAAGTGTTTGGCAATTTAATTTAGAGATATTGAAGAAAGAGAATTGAAAGACAGATTATTCAGCAACTGTTTGGCAACCTGGGGAAGAGCGAGGTGCCAGCTTGTCTGGGGGTAAAATAACTGACACTGAGAGTGGCAAGACTGGGCTGAAGTTACAGCCCATAGCGCCGGGGCCTGGGGAGCTGGGTCGAGCACGAGGTTTGTGGGACATTTTGTGCAACTTCCAATAATGGAATTGATGCATCAAATGYGAGACCCAGGGCCCAACGTGTGGGACTCTGGAGGGACCTCTTTGCTGGATGTAGTTCTCAGACCCTAAGGAGGTACCTGGAGAATGGCAGGTCTGCCTTGGTTTTACTTTTTCACTTTCTCAGTCGTCTCCCTCTTCTCCATCCTTTTTGCTGCCTTTCCTGACTATACAGACTGTCCAAACTAGAGCTGGCTAATTAGACTGCCAAGTTAAAGTAAATAGTTCTAGTYCTGAGAGTGAACAGTTGTGGTTCAAATTAAAGCTGAAACATGCTGTCTGCGTACATCTGTACTCTGTGCCTGCTGTTTTACTGATGGTCACATCCTTCCAGTGATCTCAGTGGTTTTTCTTTAAACAGAGACTGATTTTCTGAATTATGGACAGGAGCAAGTTTAGAACAGTCAAACTGAATTCAATTTCAATGSCCATTTATCCTCTCTCCTTCACCCGTCTTTCCATCTTCTTTTTCTGCTTTCCTCCTGTCTCRAGAACAATTACAATTATACAGATAATTTACGAATTTGTATAGTTCTGACTTTGAAACCAATCCTCTTTCATTGTGAACTGACATTGAAGATATGCTGGATTAACTCAGATAGTGCTGTATCCTTTTCTTCCACCTCTGAAACTGCAAGAACTCTTAAGCCACATCCACACCATAATTGTAGATATATACACTAGGCACATTTTTCTTAAAATGAATAATAGAAAATCAGAATGGAGTGCAGGAACAAAACACTATGGAAAAACAGAGATTTTGATAGCCACATTTTAAGCATAGTGTGCAGCCTAAAGACTTTAAGAAGCTGGGATCTTACCTTTGTGGTCTTTGGTGGTCAGAAACAAAAGCATCAGACTGCATTTGGTATCAGTTTTATCCTCACCACGTTGCAAATGACAACAGGGTAGCGACCGAAAGGAGAAGTACAACTGGAGGCGATAGGTCCCTCTGATGATATTATTGTCCTTTATTCATGCACAAATTGGAGTTTTGAAATTCTTTCATGGGACTAAGAAAAGTAGATTGAGAAAGGTATTTTAGAAATGCCCAGGGCAGAGCTAAGAAATACTTGCAAAAGATGTTTCCTCTAATAAACCAGTTATCTAAGGTACTTGCGTTGCTTGCTAGTTATAGTCTAGTAAATATTTAACTTATAAATATGATACTTGAGGCTGCGTGATTTATAAGTGGGTGTAGTTCTAACGTTGGCATTTACTGTTGCCTTTTGTTGTGGACAAAGCCTAACTAAATTAGCAGCTGAGGTAAAGATCACCATGGTTTACTGTAATTTCTGGGGTGATAAAAACATTAGGTAGGTGTTAAAGGTCGGTTTTAATTTTAAAAAAAGTGAAATTCCCATTTCATGAACTATTATAAATTGAATAAATATACTAAGAATCTTTAGGAAAATCACAGCAAATGCATTTTAAGTTTGCACTTCTGTGGTCAGGAATGCATCATCTGAACAGCATCATCCCAGTTTTCTTAGAGATGTATGAGAAGGCTATATAGGGTATGGAAAGTATGTTTTCGTTCATGGAAAAATGTTTTGTGAGCAATAATATCATGGCAACCTTTCRATTTTCCTTTGTCATCTTTCATGACACCTTGATTTATAGATCCTGTGGTGGGTGACCAATGAAAGGAGACGTGGCTCTCTGAGCTGCACCTTGCACTTTGCAGGATCCAGCACACGTTTCCTTTATGGGCAGCRTCTGCGTTGAATCCACAAAGGATGTGGCCAGAGAATGTGCACTCTCAGCTATGTGTGTGGTATGTTAGACAGCTGGAGGATCTCTAAAAGCCTCTTCCCTCAGATGACAATATTAGAATACTCTTTTTAGCATCTGCTGCAATGAGTGTTTACTGCTTTATGCAGGATGTGCATCTTTATATTGTATAGGCTGTCAAATGTTGTTATTTTCAGAATATTTCCTTTAAAAATACTTTACATTTACATCTTCCCAGGGTGTCTGTAGTGGGTATATGACTATAGCATGGATTGTTGACAAAATAATTTTAAAGGCTTCATTTAAGTATCTCGCCTTTGAGGTGCTGTGCGATAAAGTCTCCCTCTTACGGGATCTCCCGGGTACTGCAGTGACTTGCACGGGTTCCAGCTGCTCTTGGGGGGCCCACAGGGCTCGAGACCTCGGCCACCAGGGTCCCAGGGTCCCCGAGCCCGCGCTGCCCTGCGCATGGGCCCTGTGCTCCATGGGGCAGCGGGTAGAAGTGAGGAGCGATGCTTCCCTGCCAGGCAAGTAGAAACAGAGGCTCTCCCAAATATCTGCGTTCTTGGCACTTCAGAACGGCAGCTAGCAGGAAGGAAAGGAGCAGAGCATCTCAAGCTCATTTGTKAAATACTTATTTCCTTAAGACAATTGTTTTCAGAGCAACTTAAGAGTCCTAATTCATTTTAAAAGTGCATGTCTATTACTTCAACAGTGTTGCTTATTTTAAAACTTTTATATGCTTTTTGACTAATTATGGAAACACACATACTGGGTTATTTTTTGCTCAGCCTTTGCAAAGGGAGTCGGAAGTGTAATTATGAGATTATAATAGTGTGCACCTCCATAGCATGTTTAATATAGACTAACTTTGTAGCATATTAAAGCATTAGCAGCAAAGGTTTATTTTTGTTACATTGTGCATGCTTTGGCCAAACTGGAATATACTGCTCCCTGAATAAACTTAGTTTTCTCTAAAATATATGCAGTAACCGATGGCAGTATTTGCACCTTACTTTGCATTTCTTGTGAATGCATGCATCTGTGGTTATACTCATGCTGGAAAGACTCATATCTGGAATCTTGGAAATTGGAGGCCGATTGCACCATAAAGTTTAAGCATGTAGAGGGCACAGGCAAGTGCCCTTGGCTCAGCCCTGCCTGGCTGCTGTCACGGCATTTCCAGGGCAGCTCTGTATGGCCAGTGGCAGCAATCAATAAAGAGGACAGTAAAGCCAAAGGTCGTCAGGGAGATGATTTTGATGCATTTAAAAAAAGAAAAAAAAAAAGAAAAAAAAAAGTTTGCTGCCAAAAGCAAATGAGAATGTAGTAAACATAAATGTTTAGAAAAGACTGGACAAAACAGAGAAGCACTTGCCAGACTTTGAATGATTTGAAAACTTCCTTTATATTACAAACATTTTCTTTCATGGAAATATGCCCTGGGTCTGTTTGATGGAAAAACAGAAACATGTTTTTTGCTCTACAGGTTTTGTTTTGGGAAGACATGCAAAAATATTCATAGATATACATTAAAGCCACAAACCACATCACTTGAGTTTATATTGAAACTTTGGCCTTTCTAAGGGAAGAACTGCCAAGTATTTGTCTGAAACTCTGGAATTTCCTTCTGATTTTGATTCTGTTTCTCAGCGTTAGAACTGTGGGTTAAATTAGCTGTTTGCTTTTTGTGTGTGTTGCAGAGATTTTCAATCAAATATACAGTAGTTAATGTCTTCCAGCTTCTTCTAAAGTGCTGTAAAGATTGCATTTTAAAGTTTTGTAGCTAAATTTCATTTCTGTTTCAGTAAAACAAGATTTTTTTTCTAGCTATTCATATCAAAATACATTCAGTTGTTTATTTTTGGTGACAAGACCTAGATGCAGAGAAGCAAGGATGTTAAAGGTTTCATTTTCACTGTCCTTCCCTTCACAGCAGCCTTGTTCCAAAAATGAAGTGATAGAGGCTGACCTTCTGATGCCATCTTTATTCAGGTAGTATCTTCTTTTTGTGAGAACTCAATTCAAGCAAGACAAAATGAAAAATAAATTTAAGTAATGATGAATTAATGCTGCTTTAATGGAATATTCCTAGGTGGTTTGAAGTTTAATGCAGTGGCTGTATAGCAAATTTTTTTATTTTAATGAGGTAAACAAAATAACTGCCCTTTACATCATATTATCAATAGACCGAGTTTGATTAAATTAGAGCGGAAGCAGTTTGCAGGCTGAGGCAGAGATATTGTGGAAATGCTGGGTTCAAGAGCAATGGCATAGCAAAGATTTTTAGGTATAAATCATAGCCACAGGAGCCTAAATACAATTAGATTTGGAAAGCTGCCTGCATTAGCAGATTGTGTTTTGATGCTTCTCCAAGGCTTTTTCTTTCCTTTTTTTTTTTTTTTCCCCTCTGCAAAAGCTTGGTTAGATTTATTCTTTATAGATTGCAGAGAACTCTGGACCAGAATTTGCAGAAATGGCTCCTCTGGAAGGTTTGTGGTCCTCAGCCCCACAGGGATACTTGCTGTTTGTGGACTGCCATCCAGGGCAGTTGTAAGGTGGTGCCTGTTTGCTGATTTTACTGTGATTTGGTACTTGCAGTTCTATACCGTGGTTGGAGCTAGCATTCATTGATTTATCTGAGATAGATTTATAGATAGAAAGTGACCTCTATACTATTCTGTACATTTGCGACAGGAGTTTTAGGTGAAGTGTCTATGATGAAAGCACCCTCTAGCTTGAAGTGAACTGCAAGCTAGCAGCTTCTGCTGAACTCGCAAAATAGGTGATGTGCTGCTCAGGTGTGAACCAGGGTAACTCTGACTGAATTTTGCATTGAGCTTCCCTGGTATTTTTGTAACTTGAAACTGAAAGGCTCTTACCTGCTCTTCCAGAGCTCCAGGCTTTAATGGAGACAGGACAGACTCAGTGTTGAACTCAGGAGATTTTTTTTTTATTTATTTTTTCATCAAAAATGACTGTTTATTTTATCTGTCTCAGTCTAGGGGTCTTTAGAAGTCCTCAGACTGTGGCACAGCAAAAGCACCTGGTTTTTGAGAGCTGCTCTCTATCCCCTTGGGATTCAGGCTCCTTCAAAGTGTGCCGTGTGGATGTTCAAAGGCAGGAGAAGCTGCGGGGAGGGAGYGCTCAGCAAGAAGGCTGCAGCCTGCAGATGGGGTGTCCTCTAACAGCCATCAGCCCTCGCTGCTCTGCAACAAATGGTCTGGTGGGTGCCTATCTCTTCTGATCTCTGATTCTGGTTGTTGAATAGTCCTTTTGATCCAGCATTGGAACTCAGAGCCAGGAAATGAACTTTAAAGAGATGTCAATGTAGCAATGTGTTACTAATTCCTCTTCACATTTGCATGAGGGCCTGAAGAGTTTGGGATAAAACTAAGTAGTCCTAATGAAAGAGAATTTTTTATAATTATATTATGTACTAAGCTAATAGGTGCTTCAGAATTTTGCTATTGCTTTAACTAGAAAGTATGAAAAGCTCAAAACCACTGTGAAGGATGTGTTAATTAAAATTATTAATGAAATATGCTGAGCTCTAGATGCTTGTTCCCATGCACAAAAATACAGGGCTCCATAATTAAGACCCATTAAGTACTGGCTGAGTTAGCAGTCTCAGGTGCTGGCTGGCGTTCAATAYGGCTATTTTTTTGCTCTGTTAGTTCCATAAATGGGGAGGAGAAGAGTGCCCTAGTAGCAATCCAATTTTTACTAATGGGAAGGTGCTTAAAATGCAAATGAAAAGCTCTCCTGTCCCCTCTTTTGGTACAAATAGTAAGTATCTTCAGTCTGTCTCCATTTTTCTCCTGATAACAACAATTTATTATCTGGGACTGTGCTGTGCASATTTGCATGCTGCTCAGCAGCTGTGCTACCATACAAAGATCATAGATCTCATTCCCATGTAAGGACACCTCTCTCCTCTGTACAGAAACTCATTAATTTTAATACACACCAGTGAAGCAGGTCTCCTCCACAGCAGCATGTTGTGTTGCTCCTGCACCACTGAGCTCATTATTCTTTTATTAAGAAAACAAGAAGGAATACAGTGTCTATAGTGAATACAACGTGTATAGTCCTACCATTATCTTACACATACATCACAGGGCATCAGCCCTCTTCAGAAACACAGAGGCACTGCTTGAAAAATGAAATGAAGTAGCTTTGTTTTTTTTTTTTTTTAAGGCCACTAAGTAAGGAACATGTGTCACACTGATTTTTGTATTCTGTGGTTTTCTTCTCCAAGCTCTCCTTATTCAGGAGCTATACAGGTCAAGAYTCAAAAAATTGGCTATGTGAGAAATGAATGCCAAAGATGACACACATAAGCAATAAAGGATTTTTCTACATTTATTTTGGGTGCAAACAGCTGTATTTTAGGTGTTTTCTTAAGCCTCTAGTATTTAGCTATGCCAGGATGAGTATATTTAGAGTCGTGCATATGTTTTCTGGGCTGCTTCTTTAGGCTGAGACTTTTTTTTAGGCCTTGGGGGCCCASTTCCATTTCTACCAATTCCTAAATGGATCTGAAAATCTCAGCCCTGTTCTGTCAGGATGAACGAGAGGAGGATTAGTCTTGTATCCAGGTCAGTGCAGCTACTTAGAGGAGGCACACAGTGCTGCTCAGGACCTGAGTTTATTGATTCAGGCCCAAATCAGATTTGAACCCAGAATGAAGCTTTGACTCAGCTGCTATTTTCTCTAGCCTCTGTATCCCACCTCTGAGCTRCCACTACAAAAACAAATAACGAATGGAGAAAATGTCAACCCATTGTGACCTGAAGTTAGTACCCAGGTAGAATGCACACTGATTTCTGAGTTTCTGGTACCATCAAATCTATCTGTTTCATCTCAAGACTGTTAATTATAATTTTACAGGCTAAGTTGAATTCTTTGTATGCAGTAATTCYGCACACTCCAGCATAGGTGTGTCCCAAGCTCCAACCTCTCCTGGGCAATGTTTCAGGAAGAAGGGGGAGCATTTTGGAAAATCTCCTAGGTGATGGATTAGTGACCTGTCAGGAACAGCTCGTTCATAGGGGGATGTGCTGTGTGCTGAGGTCTCTGCCACGTGCATGGGTTTGTGCTTCGCATGCGGCAGCAATGGGCTGTGCGGCACCTCCCTGTTGGGCTCGCTCAGCTGGGGCTGCTTGGGCAGCTGGTGACCTGCCTTCCTCGCCCCGATTCCCTCAGCAACAGTCAGGGTGAATCCCGTGGCACCAAGAAGCAGCAGCACTTTTTCTGGGAGCAAGTGAATTCTGTAGAGCAAGCTTCCTCCAGGAGTGCTGGATGGGTCTGAAAAAGCAGGCAGGGAGTCCGTGGGGAGCCAATTCCCAAAGGACAAAGACACCATGGGAGGTGCTGCGAGAGCAAAGCTTTCCCTGCTCTGGGGACACAGTGGTTTGTGCAATGTGCCCGTATAGCAAAGGTCACTGTATGTGTTGCCCTCCCCCATGTTTGCTTTGGTAAATGCTTTTGTGACTCCCTGAGAGGTCTATCAGCTAACAGAAAACTTCTTTCTAGCCAGGTTCACATTTCAGAACCTGCACCCAGGCCTCTGGTTCTCAGTCACGTGGGAAAGAGGTGAGGGTTGTGATTTCTCGGAAGCTCTGGGGCTTTGAATCAGCAGAAGCTGACTAGAAAAATTCTCTCACCTTTGAACGTTGACCTGACAGACAGAAAATAATTTACCTCAAAGTAAATAAACTACTTGTTCATATTTAAGTGAATCAGTGGAAGAGTTGGTAACACCCATTTACTGCCACTTACTGTGGAAAGGCACAGTGAGATGTCTGTGCTACCTGAGTTGGGGGATATTGGCAGGACCCTGGTGTCTGCCAGGCCAAAACTGACTGGCTTGTTATCAGGAAACCTTTGGGAGATGACTGGGAGAACTTGGAATTACAGGTGTAGGTGTGTGGATGAAGACACTTGTAAATCAACAGCCTTCCTCTACCTTGAGTGCTAAGCAAGGCAAAAGGGGCTGGATGTCTAGCCAAGAGTTTGGGAAAATATTCAGGGAGACAGTAGCTAGAGAGAGACTTGCTGCTGGGGCAAAGGGAAATGCTAACTATGAAAAATCTTCAGAAAAAGCTTTGAAGTTTCCTACCCAGGTAAAAACTCAGATAGGTCTGGAAATGACAGATTTAGAAAATGTTGCATTTTATAAAAAGAGCCAGAGGATGGCAGCATAGAATGCAAGAGAAGACAGAAAATTCCCAGATTAAGTAGCAAGAGGCTTGTCCTTGAAAGGGGTGAGAGTTCAACTTTTCCATCTCATCCTGCACTTCAGCAGATGCTTTTGAAACATAGGCTTCTGGCTTTGGGAAGAAAAAATGATGAATTTGTTCTGTGTACATGTGCTGATCTTTCATAAGCTGTGCAATGCATCAGCTCGGGAATCTCTTCTGAGAGATAAATAGTTCTGCTTTATCCTTCCACAGCTCCCTCAGACCTTAGCTATATGGCTTCCTGCAACAAGTCCAAGCCTCTACAAATCTTGCCATCAAAGCCTGATCTGTAAACACTGCAGCCTCCAAAACAGACTTCAGAACACACTGGATATAATGGTTATATTTGTACCAGGGACCACAGCAGGGACTTAGGGTTTTGCACAGCCCTTCAGAAGTTCTTCTGCAGAGGCAGCCACGCTCTGGTCTCAGAGGAACCAAGCATACGGAGGAGCTATTTCAGGCCAGGCACTGTTACGAGATAGGGGAAACAGTGAAGCAACACAAGGTCAGGCACTTTCACAGCCACTGGGCACCCTGGACATGCTTCATCTCTGCATTGGTAGCAGTTGCAAGTGAGATTCCACCTCTGCTTGCTAGTAGTTCTCAAATGTGGGAGAAGTGCTACAAGCCGGGCTACTCTGATGGTTTTCTTTGAATTTCTTTTGGTACTGTTCCCATTGCAAACTCATAGATGTAAGTTTCCTGGATAAGCAAAAGGTGAGTGCCCATAATACACTTGAATGTTACATATTCTTCTGCCAAAAGAGAACCAAATTATTGCTGCTTACCTCTGCAGACTTTAGTTTGAAGTTTCAAGAACATGGGGCATTTGTGTTACTGAAGCCCTTCAAAATAGATGCTGGGTAATTGAACTGTGGCTGTACTGACGTCCTAGTTTCTGGGAGCGATGGGAGTGCAGGACATTTAAGTGCAAGGGTTTTCTGGAGGGGCAGATTCTCTCTCTGCTGCTGAGACAGGCCCTGGCTTTGCAAATTGCAGGTACTTTCAGTTGGCTCTGGTGTGTGAAACAGAATTAATTCACCTTGCCTTCATTACCAGCCACCTGCAGAGGGAATGGTGTCCCATATGCAACAGGAATTGTCAAGCCGTGCTTCACTGGACTGCACAAAAAGAATAAGAAATCCTGGGACTGTGTTCATCATGGGTTTCCACCCTAGTGCTGGATTCTGGTTTATTCCAGTTCCTCTAGTTCTGGCAGTAACTAAGCACTAGTAGCTAGAAAACTGAGGGCTTCGAAGCTCTGRATGTTCCCTTGTGAAGCTATGCCTAGGACAGGTCAGTGTGAGGGCAAGGGCAGGCTTCAGAGGAAAGCTCTTCCTTTCTACTCCAAGGAGTCTCGCAGCTGTAGGTCTCAGGTAGGCTCCTCTGGCTGGTGGAAGCCAGTTCCAACCAAGCTGCAGTCCCAGTGCGTGAGGCCTGGAATTCCCATTGCCAGAGAGGCCAAGACCTCATCTGGCGTTTGTGCAGGGAAGGGGAAAATACCGGAAAGAAGGAAAGAAGCCTGCTGATAGTTACTGTCCTGCACAAATTAAACCTTGCCAATAGAGACTAACTAATATCCATACGGCACTTGGAAGATCTACAATACTGTAAGTACTGTTATTATTCTTACTACAGAAGCTAGGATTGCTCTTCTAAGTAGATAGATTGGAGCTTTCTCTTCAAAACATTGTATTGAAAATGGCCTATGAGATTTTTTTTTCTGAGAGAGTGGCACGTTTATCAACACAGTGATGAAAGCATTTGCAATTAGACCCTGCACTTTATATAGGCTTGGAGGAAAGGAATTTGAGTCAGCATGTGGTACCATTAAACATATTTAAAGGTAGTTTAATAATAGTCTTTTCATGTCCTTTTAGTGCTTGTGAATTTTACTTCAAGAATGAAAAAAGCAAATTATTCCTGGGGGTTGAGTGCACCATGTTCATGCTGGTCTGCAACTCTAATTGTAAGAACCACAGTCGGGAGGGTGAACAAAAYATGACCTTGAAAATGAGCATCCTAATTGTGGAGCGTTACTGCATTTGCSAGGGTGCTGACTGGGCACATGGTCGGTGTGATCCCCAGAACCCCCACACGCGGCTTCCTCTCCGAGATGAGGATTTCATGATATCTTTGTCATCTCTCCTAACCCATCACTTTCAGGACAGCAAAGTGTCGGTGTTCATAGTGTCTAGCCTCAGCTGTTACTCCTCTGTAGTGAACAGGAATATTCTAAGACTGTGTCTTGTCACAGTTAATTTTAAGCACTTGAACAGCTCCAAGAAAACACTTTGTTCCTAATTAGCAACTAATTTAATATGGAAAAGTTTTGCAGCTGTCACATAGCCATGCTGAAAATGCTGCAGTGTGGGCTACAGAAGATTACTCATGCTGGAAACTGATGCACTTGGTACTCTCATTGAGGACAAGCCTTCTGGTCATCCAAGAAAGGATTAGGAACATTGTCAATACATCTTGATCCTTTCTGGGAGGAGAAAGGCCGGTGGGGTTAGGTTTAGATAATGAGGATAAACATGATACTAAGAGTGCTGTGACTGAGTGAGCAGGCTTGGATTACTGTAGGCAAAGGCAGCAATTCATAGAAAGAGAAACTCAAAAGATAAGATCTGGCAGCAGAACTTCCTGGATTCTCTCAAAACCTCATCTCAAAATCCTATTACTGGAATCTAAATTTCCAGTTTCAATTAGCTTTGGGGYATTCAGATTAAGATACTGTATTCGCATTTACATTGTCCTGCACAGTGGTCTGCAGAACAACTATGAAGTTACGTAATTCTATGTCTTATTTTCAGTGTCTGTATTTGCATATCACCTTAATAGATGCATGTGTCAAAATGAAGAAATTCATTTTAATGAATTCTTGCTTCACACAGAGTCAAATTGTGCAGACTGAAACTGCTTAATTTGTTCTTGTAATTTGTCAACTTATGTTCCTTGTATGGTTTCAGTTTGCTATGACTTTATTCTTCTCACCTAGTTCCAAGTTGTTTCAGTGTTACTGAGGGCTATTATGTATCTGTCAAGTTTTACCCCAGAGGTATTTGAATTTCAGTACTGAGTGAAATTCCTCCTGTACAGTAGATGATTTGCAAGGTGCTTTGTGATATTTGGTGATAAAAGGTGCAGTGTAAATTATCTTTACTACCATATGGCCTATTCCTTCTCCCAGTTCAAATCCACTGGGAGAAATCTCTCAGCAACATCAACAGAAGCGCATCTGGCCCATGCACAGGCTACCACAGAGTATTCTTTCGGTTTGATTAGCCCTTCTATAAAAGTTTTAATGCGTTAGACCTAACAAGGAGAAACAAAACCTCTCAAAAATGAAAACCACTGTACAGTGTGTTCCATCTTGGCTTGCCCTGAGTGGCAAATGCTTGTAAGGGTGCTCCTTACAAACCAGCTGGCCTTTCAGGGCACTCTTTTGCTGCAGAAATGCTCCAGATGCTGCATATTCAAGCAGAGCGTGTTTGATGTTGCTAAATGGACCTTTTCCCCCGTTGCTGAGCCCCGATGCAGACTCCAGAGTGGCTGCTGACTCTTGCTGCAGCCCTGCTCTGTGCTGCTTTCAGAGGAAGGAGACAAGCTGTCTTTCCTGAGCTCTGCTGATTGCCACGGCTGCACTGCAGGCRCGGTTTCCTTCTGCTGCTTGCTGAAAATTATGCCCAGTTTTGTTTCAGTGATTCTTTCCATTGCAGCTTCTTGTAACTCTGAAAACATTTTSAAAATAAAAATGACAATACCAGTGAGAATGAACTTTGGCAGCAGTAAAATGAAATGTGTGGGAGGGAGCACTCAGTTTGCAGAAGCTGAAAGAAAATCTAATTCCACCTCCAGTCCTGCAAGWTAGTGTTGGGCCAAGGACTCTTAGTACAAGTAGCAACAGTGTGCTGTGTAATTCGTGTGCTGTGGGAAGGATCCCTTCTGGTGCATGCAATATTAATACTCCAGGGTTTCTCCATCTGTTGTCATGTATGCTTAAAGTGTAACCTCTGAGTCAGGAAGACACTTCATTATTTCATGTGTTTACTGTGCCTGGCACAGTCAGACCCCTGTCAGGGGGTATATGACTATTACTGTGGTAAAGTAACATTTTTTTTTCCCTTGGAGGTGTCTCAGGAATGAAAGAGTAGTATTTTCACTCCTAGGTTTGTTAGCTACTTTTTAAAAATAACTATTTTTTTTTTTAGTAGCTGGATACTGGTATAAAATTTGCCTCATTTTTGCAGCAAAGGCCCAGATTTCCAGGTAATACAGCTTGTGGAAGTCTAATGGCAAATGAAAGCACAAATGTACCAAACAGCAACATGAGACTGGTAGAAATATAAACATGGTAGTTGTGGTACCTGTGGTGAAGGTAAGGAAAAGCAAAGTGGGCTCTTGGATCTGGGTACATGGGCTGCCAGGGTATTTCTGAAGCATGATTTCTTTTCTTTTTCACCAGGGTATTTGTGAAGCAGAAAAACATACTGTAAATGGGATGAGGGTTCTCTGAAACAAGCCAGCAGGTTCTTTCGCCCCTCTCCTATGAAGTGATACAAATGTCTTTCTAGCAACCAATAGTAATAAGCCATGATAAAAAAAAAAAACAACTCAGGTAGCAAGAAGCATCGGTCTTCCTGAGGGAACTAATAATGTATATATTTGCTCTAACATTTTATTGTGTGTGTTTATATTTTAGGTCTTCAGAAACAAGAAAGCCGACAAATGCAGTTGCTTAGGAGACAGAGAATACACAATTATGAATATTCTCTAACTGGGTCAGTCAATTTTGGTCATAATGCTTAAAGCACTTGACTGAAATCAAAAGGCATGGAAAACCTGACCATCCCYGCTAAGAACTGCACCACGGTCTCTTCAGTGAGTCTTTCTGGATGCTGGAGTTCTGTTGAGAGCAGGATCGCTGCCACAGACCTCAGTCCACAGTGAAAAAGCAGATCAGTGCCTTGTGCAAGAAGCCAAGTAAGTTTCTGGTTCCTGAGCCAAGTACAGGTTGCCCTGTCAGGCTGCTTGCTCTGTTTTCTTTATCAAAGGCAGGGTGGTACTTAACTGAATAAGCTTTATTTCTCTTTATATTGAATACAAATACTTGTAATATGCTTTGTATAGTGTGACATATTTTGTCCAATGCAGACTTGTACCTGCAATAGGTTTTTTTTAAATTTGTACAATTGGAAGTTGTCTTATTTTTCCCTTTATCCACACGACTGGTACTCACACACACGTGCATGCACACACACGTACACACTGATGGTTTGTGCTGTACTTAATGCTGCAGGAAAATGCATTATCATTTTCTGGTTTTGAAACCTCTGTTTTGCTTCTTTCCCGTAAGCAGCTTAAATGCCTTGTTTGGGAGTTAGCTAACTCCTGCATTCTGGGCAAATAGAGCAAGTCCTTTAATGGTATCTCAGTGGGGTGACTGGAATGTCAAGCAGCTCATCTTTTTGTAGAGTACATTTAGCCATTTAAAGGTTATATAGAAGTAATCTTTTCTATGGAATTMTTTGCACATTCTTTGAGGTGACTGAGCATCTTTGTACTTAGGATGTAATGTTAGTAAAAAGGGACAGATACCAGTGTCACAGTGAGCCGCTGCCCACTGCTCAGATGAGGGGGACTGACCACCTGAGATGCAGGTAATGACCAGCCCTACCCCTTAAAGGAAGAATCTTTTCTAATGCCCAAGCCTTTCTGTTATTGAGATGATTTTAAGTGCTTGGTAGAGGTGCAAAATTGAGGTGCAGAGGTGATATCTTGTATCAGACAAGTCAGTTGATTGGGAAAAAAAGGTAAGGTTTTCGGCACAGAAAATCTGTAAAAGACCATATRTTTTGAAACCTTGTTTATTTCTCCAGCTATATCAGTTGGTTTGATAAAAGAAGTCAGATCAGCTGGCCAGCAATACCGCAGGTTTTGCTGATTAATGTAGATTAACGGGGASCTGGGCCCAAAGGCTTTGCTGCCTTTCTGCCATGTCTGCAACTGATGGCATTCCTGGGCATGAAAACACTGGAGTATGCAGGTAAGGAGAGATGGGATGCAGAGGCCTTGGAAGTCCTAGAGCTCACTAGGTAGAATTTCTTCCATTCTAGGTCCAGTAGAAAGTTACCCAGAGGGTGCCCTGCGGGATCCTGCCTGTGGTCTGGAGGTGGGGCAGGGATGTGTGACCTGCAGGTTGCTTCAGGAAGATTGTCCTCGCTCTGCTGGCCTTGGCCTTCTGCCTCTCACCACCTTGGGCAGTCTGTGGCAGGCAGAGCAGGCCTTTGTGGTCTGCCCCCTCCCCAAATGTGCCAAGAAAGAGGCTTATTAGCCCAATGGCCCAAGCAAACAGTTTTAAATATGGTRGTGTTTGATAATCTATAGTGCCACAGAAAATCAGAGGTGTTCTCCACTTGTGATGCTCTCTTTCCATYTATTTACTTATTTTTAGTGGTTAGTTAGAATATTAACATAGATGCTGTTATTCACTTGGCTATACCCTCTTCGGCACAAACAGAGGTTGCAGAAGCAGGTCTTCATTTGAATTACTTAGAGCATAATTTTATATAAATCAGTTATAGTCAGTGGACAGGCACCAGAATCCTTCTGGTTTGAATGAAAACAGAAAGTGCACCCCCTTCCTCCTCCACTTTTTTTTTTTTTTTTTTTTTTTAATTAGACTCTATAGCACCTACTTGTACCCTTGGCAATTTAACTGAACTTAACTAAACTGAGATCTCATCAGATTTTATTATGTGGTTAGAACATTATTAAAATAAGCTGTCAAACGGCACTGAAAACGCAATCCTCTGTATCCCAGTGCATGCAGTTCATAAAGCATGTGATCCCTAAATGTCTGAGCACAAATTAGTCTGCCTTGGGTTGATATATAGAAAAAAGATTGCAATGTGCTAATTCAGAGCCATAAGATATTGTTCTCTAAACATTTTTGCTTTAGTCTGCAGCTGGCAGATCATTTTCATCTGTAACCTACCTCTTAAGACATTTTTGATCAGTTAGAGACATTATGTAACTTTTTGTCACGTAGCCTAGGGTGTTTTCACATGCACACAGGTTTCCCTCCGCAGGATCGGCTGTTCTAATTGAAACTTGTAAATTGACAACATAGCAAATTGTTATGTAACTGCAGTAAGATGTCTAATCTCCTTTTGCCCAAAGCTGTCACACATGGCTAGCTTCTCAGTGAGTGTAAAGCAGTTAAGTTAAAGGCTGTGGAAATTACACTGATCTATACCAGCTGAGAATCCAGGCCACCATGCATATAGAAATCAAAAACCCCTTCATTTCTGCCCTTTTCTAGAATTTCGGTATTTTGTACTTACACATGTCTATAGTAACTGTATATCTAGAAGAGATCAGAACGGAGGTCTTTGCCAAATTGCATATGTATTTGTTAGAAATTGGCTCCTGCTTTTTACAGCAGGAAACCAAGGTAGGCTGTRAACATTCATTTGCTTTTTGGACAGGTGACAGCAGCAGATGCACCTGCAGGAGAGGAGAGAGCTCTGGCTGCTGCTAAGACTTGTTCTGGCTTATTGAGTGTCCTGGTCACTTTGGGAGTGTGGGGAGGTGAGTGTGCTCCATTTAACATGCTCACCTTGCCACTGTTACCACCACTGCAGGAGCCTGGTGCATGAGGTTGTGTCTTGAGACCATCTGGAGGCTGAACTTCCTGCAGAGTATGATAGCACTTGCTAAATACAGGTTTGCAGTGAGAAAGTGCTACAGCAGCACACAGGGGAGCTGTGAGGAGTGCTGGTTTGGGACTTGACCCGGGATCTCTGCTGTGCCCTTGTAGCAGTCAGCCAGGAAGGGGCTCAGCAGCCTGCCCAGCTCTGCTCCCCTGTAGCTGCAGCTCTCTCTCTTTCACCTGGCTCCATCTCTGCCCCTGTTAATGCCCCTTCTAGGTTGTTYGGCCATCCCTGTCACACCTGAGAATACCAGTGGAGTTGATCAGACAGTGGTGCTGGTGTTTTCACTGACACAAGGGGAGCTGGATGATTTTTCTCCCCACACCCCAGAGCAGACCTAGTGCAGGTCTGTGAGTTGCACACATGGTGTAGGGTCTGCAGCAGCTGAAGCTCAGGACACGAGAACTGCCTGTGTGTGAGGTGGCTGAGCTGGGGAGCCCCTTGAGTATGTGGAAGTGTCTTCAGCTGAAATGCAATGAAGGATTTGAGTTTTCGCTACAGGTATGTCAAAGAAAATCTAAACAAGACTGATTAGGTTGAAGAGATGAAAAATAGGATTTGARTATGTTGGTGGTGTCTTATTTTGTAATTGTTAGAGGAGTCACTCAGAGAATAAAGTAGCAGCAATTAAATGAATGGCAAATGCTAGCATTTTAAAGGCCTCTGAGTGTGCTTTTGTCCTTGCTACCTTTTCAACTAAAAATACCATTTCCACTACTAAGTCATAGCCCCCAGGGGATCTGTGATCTTTGATCATTTTAAATATGAAAGAGAATTTATCTCATCTGTAAATAAACAAGTAAGCCTTCTATCCCTCTGCAGATAATTCTATATTCCAAGCCTTTTCTAAAACATCAGCAAACAATGAAAAATTTATCTTTATGTAAGTTATATATATTTACTAACCAGTCTCATTTAATAATAGATATTAAATATCTATGTAGAATAAAAAGGATGTTTTTTGCAAGCAACATTGTTGCTTCTTAGGTAGTAGATTCAAAGTGAGAGCAGATGAATGTAATGCAGGTGTTCTGTTAATTCTTGGCATACACAGTCTTCATTGCATAATACTGACATACTCATTCTGTTATTACTTCATTATATCCTCTCTGGAGCAAGTATTATGCCCGTTATTTCTTACAAATAGGTGTATATGACATGTAGTTTGTTCTGGGTGGCATTTCGTAATTTGCTTTTCTGAAGCCAAGAAAGCTGTGGTTTGCATTCCCACAAGGGGGCAGGCAGGGATAAAAATTAAAGAGTCATTAAGTGGTGGGGGGGGAACAACAGCCCTGCTTTTGTTTTTCTCTTTCRGCTTCTGCAAAACTGCAGCCCTTGCAGCAGTTTGTCTGATTGAAAATAAGGTCTTGATGGTTTGTTTTGGTGGGTTTTTTTTTTTGGCTGTAAGTAATGGCTGGCTTTGGCTTCCCTGAATGTATGTGCTACATGTGGAGGTGTATCACAAGATACTAAGATACTGCATGTCCTTATGCACAAGCCCTATGATTTATTTGAGCAGGCATTTTGTTATTATGCAAATCCACATAATAAATATGTATTTTTCCCATCTTGTAAAAAGCACTGGGGTTTTAGGTCCCCTCTACAGAATGTTAGCTATGATTTTTCCTGAGCGCCATTTGAAAATAAAAGGGGAGTTCAGTCCTAGATACTRCAATTCGAGACTGCAGCATTATGTTGTCCTTTGTGAACACACAGGAGCAGGAGCCTRAGGCATCTGCCGTACCCAATTACAGGAGGACTGTGACATCTTAAGTGTTTCCCTCTGTGTCGACATAATGCAGAAGGAAACCTCCTTTCCAAGGCATGGCAATGACCTGCTTGTGCAATGACAAAAGGAAACCTCTGTCTGCAGACTCTTTAGCCCAATTATCAGGCAAATAGCTGTGAGGTGGAAAAAGCTATTGCAGAAACTAGGTTTGTTCATGTAAAAAGAGTACTGTTCATAATAAGTACTTACAGCCCAATCCCAGATGATCTGAGTACTCATCTCTGTGCATGCAGATTGTGAAGGACTTTTTGGTAATTACACTACAGAATTTAATATCTGTCAAAGAGATGAATCATGCGAGATAGAAATACATCAACTACTTCTTGTGCCACTCCAGATTGACAATGAAGCTGTGAAACCAGTGGCTGTAACCTGCAAATATCTCAGTATTACTTAAGAGCTACAATGCCAGATGGTCTTCCGCCCTGGCCATGCTTGGAGCAGCGCTTTGCCATGCTGGGGGAGGCACTGGAGGACAGAGGCAGGGGGTGGCCAGAGCTCAGGAGCCGAGGAGCAGCTCCGAGCCGTGGGGACGGGGCTGTTTGGGATCACCTGCCTGTTYCTTCCAAAGCCAACGCAGATTTCCCATGTGTTTATCTTTTGGGGTTCCTTCTTGTAAAATGTGAGAAATACAGGGGGAAAAACAGGTTCTGGGAAGCTCCAGAAAACTAGCTCTTAAATTTAATGGACTGAAAATATTCTTGTCTTATAAATAGATTGAGAATGAAATGTTTGATTGTTATTACTGTCTGCATTCAGCCAACATCATGAGTCAGCCTCTTGAACTGAGATTAAAATCATTAAGATTATTATTTCCTCTTGTTTTTGCTTTTATAGTTGCATTTGTTCATATTTTAGGCTTTCCTCAGTGGCTACTAAAGCCAAAAACTTATTAAAAGAAGTGGGAGGTGGGATTCATCCCAACAATATTTGTCTGCATCCTCACCTGGGGCTCTGGGAACTGGGGCTTGTCCATGTTTTTGTGGTGCTTCAGCAGCAGTGAAAGGGCCGTGGGGGAATCAGAGTCTTCCACTTCAGGGGGAAGCAGTTAGCAAGGAAGAGTGAAGGTCTAGGGAGTGGACAGTGCTAGAGCTAGAGCTAAACAGTGGGGAAAAAAGGCAATATAGGGGGTATTTCCTCAGATATATTAGAATTGGAGTAGCTTGTTGCTAAATGGGACTTTATACTGGCTAATGGAAAACTTCGCAGGCAGGCYGAGGTGTAAAGAGCAGGCGGGAGCTGGTCAGGGTGCAGGAGGGTTGGGGACGCACGCGGCGGGTGCAGAGGAGCGGCCACTGGGGAGAGGCGCCTGCAGGAGCCCGGGCAGCACCCCCAGGGCCCGGCGCTGTCGCAGGGCTCCTCCCTTCCTTTCCTTACCAAGGGCTAAAGAATTAATCTCGTAGTGGTTAACTGTGTATTATAATAAGCTGAGTAGCTATTTCAGTGATAAGTTACTGATTTTTAGATTAATTAAACCACTTCAAGTGTTGGTATGTAAGGCTACTCTTTGCCTTGTAAGGTCATTTACATTTGTGCAAATKTAAGGGTATAATTGGAAAATTTGTAAGAGTAAAATGATTGCAATTCATCTTTAATAACATTTATATCAAATTTGTCTTGCCAGAAATGACGTCTGAGATAGCGGGCAACAGAGATGCAAAATGCTTTCAAATAGGTCAGGATTTTCTCAAGTGAATCTATGTGAAACACAATAAAACTCATAAGAGATTTCATTAGTAATCCAACGTGCAGCTTTACGTTTTTTACTGGATTTCCCATGTTGACATGGTAATGGTCTGTGCGTGTTTACCCAGGTTTGTGTTTGCGTTGTGCAGTTCTTTCTGTGAGTAGGTTTTCTTCTGTGCTTCAGAGGGCTATGTGCATTTTCTCAAAATACTCATAGATAAAATCCTAGCTTAAAACTGTTTACAGAAAGCAAAGCAAATGCAGCTAATGGCTAATAGTTAAAAATGACTTGTAGGACTTTTGGAAAATTCTTTCACAGAATTTGAGTTCAAAGTGATGTGGTTATTGAACAAAGAGCAAGGCTGTTTTAGTATAAAATGATTCCAAAAACCCWCTGGTTTATCTAATTGATCTGCATTCCCATGCTAAGTAATAAGCTAAACCACATAGTGCATGAACTGGAGTCCTGTAAATATTGACATGCTAGACAAATAAATTTCTGTTGTGTAAAAATGAAATACTGTAATATGGCGAGAACGTGCTTGGATAGTGATAAGTCCAACCTCCAAATTATCAAAAGCTAAATCGGATTCTTGTTAGTGAAATAAATCTAAGGGGTTACCCTGGATACAGCAGAGATGAGAACCTGCTGCAGACTCAGCTGCAAGCCCAATCAGGAGGCTGCTGAATACATGCATGCTGCTCAGAGCAGCAGCACATCCTTAGGGGGGAACATTTCAGTGGCCAAAACTGCATTTTAGCCTTCGGGAACTTTATTTTAGAATAGTGGGGTTTTTTTTAATGTCATTTATTAGGTTATACCAGGTATGCAGAATTTCAAAACCAGGCAAAATATTGTCTCTAGTATTTTATGATCTCTGATGAATAAAATGTCATAATTCTAATTTTTCAGTGTTATTCTGAAATTTTCTTTATAAGATTGCTTACTGAATGGATTGTTTCRGTTATTAAATGAATGTTTCTTATGAGCATTCAGGTGTAAATGTTAAATCAAAGGACTGTCTTTCTACTGAAAATGTCCCGGAAGAAATTGAGATACCTTCAGTTTTCAAGGTGCTGAGACCATCTCTTTGCATGGAAGTGATTTCAGAAACATCACATGGGCTTCACTTACGTTGCCTAGATAAAATTATTATGAATGTAATACAGATGCAATTTGCTCTTTCTTTTTTCCTAAAGGAAAAAGAGATTATAAGGAATTTCCAATTAGTAAAGATACTTTGCAGCAAATGGTAACTTTAGGAAAAATATTATCAATTTTAAACTGAAGAAATATGAAACTAACAACAGTATAAAATATGTCTTTTGAGTGGTAGTTATGACAGTTAATTCAAATTTTCTTCAAAGCTCTTCATATTTGTGCTGCATTTTCATCTGAGACTCAAGAGTGCTTACAAAGATTAATCTTCTTGATGATTCTATGAAGGCAGATTGGTAACTATGATATGATACTTTTTTCTTCTTAGTGTGATAAATCAAGGAACAGAGAATTAAGTAATGTGCAAAATGTTATCCCCCCAAGTAGTCAGTTCTCGTAGTGGAAAGCCTGCAGGATGGTGGGGGATCTCTGCTCTGGTTTGGTGTGGAACAGCCTCAGAGCCAGCACGTGCAGCTCGTGTGAGCCTCGAGGTGCCAATTAGGTCACTCCTTGTTAAAGACCTCATACACATGTGTAATTCCTGCCCAAGGCCCTGAGGAGTGAGGCATGATCCTTCCCCGCGTGGAAGAAGTGCACTATAGATATTTCCTTTCTCGGGGGAAATGGGGCTGCAGGGAGTAGAGGCAATCTATAAATAATGTGTGTGCTGTGGAGTTGAATCTCCTCTTTGTGTTCCTGTATCTTTTATTTCTTCCTCATCTCTGGTTGTGTGTTTAAAGTCATCCATAAAATGAATAAGCTAACATTTAAGTGTATTTAAGAAAATGGAGGGGAGAGAAGACAYAAATCTCACAGAAGCGCAGCCGATGTCCTCTCTGCTTGCAGATACGCTCCTCAGCGCTGTTTCCATGGCAGTTATTTATAGTGCCTGGAGGGCGGGAGCGCGGGTCGCAGGCGGGCAGCGCTGCGGCCTGGCGAGCGCTGCCAAGGAGCCGCTCGGCCTGCGCTGGGAAGCATCGCCTCCGCTGAGGACGCGCAGGGCTGCGCGGCGGCTGCACGAGCGAGAGCTGTCAGCTTTCGTGGGGAGAACAGCTTCCAGCTCTCTGCCCCCATGCCCCTTCTAGCTGCTTGAAGTCATTAAGGATCTCATCACCTTTTATTAGTGCAGAATCCTAAGTGCCATTTGGATAATCACTGTATATCCCAGCCTGGCTAATTATTTTATGAATYATGAATTAGATTATGAATGTCTGCCCAGGAAATGCTGGAATGGAGCACATGAAATAAATCTGGTAAATGCCATAGACATTGCCAATCATCAAGAATATAGGCACAATATATTTGTGCATATATTATATTTATGCATTTATGCATAGATCATATATATGCTTTTTTTTAGTCTCCAAAAGTTACAAAAATACAACATAGAAAAATTGATCTGAGCACCTTCTGTGGAAATGAATTTATAAAGACRTTATGTATAAGGAATTTTTTACCTTTTCAAGTTGAGAAATAAACATCAGGGGCACTTGATTCATACTGTGTGTAACCTAGCTTGCACTGAGGGCACTGATACGGACCCCCACTTACTGCACTRGAATAGGAGAGAGCCTTTACTGATTTGTAGTGAGAATCATATGAAACRAAATGTGTATAGGTGTGTTATGGTCATTGTTAGTTCTCAAATACATGTTAAAAACAAATAATTTGGGAAATTTTAAGATGAAGGTAGGAATCAGGAAGACTTATTTGTTTATTTCTTTTCCACTAGTGTATTATTGAATAGTGAATATTTTCTGATACTTTTTCATAGATGAGGTTATGCTATGGAGTTACCTATAGCCCAGGCGGACTCTGTGAACYAGATGAATAAACCTGGGGAGGTAAATGCAGTGTAAGAGAGTATGATCAAGCACTGTTGTCTCCATTCTCTTGAATTCTCTTGAGAAAATGCAGAGTGACAGTAAGTCACTTCAGAATGGCTTCATCTGTATTCTAGGAAAAGAGTAAATGCAGGAGGAAGATAGTGAAATGAAATGGCCTAATACATTCTTTTTTGTTAGAATATTAAATATTTATATAAGACTTTTTTTTCTATTTTGGTTTGCTCTCATTCATCTTTGTCTTTTTGTAGTTATTATAGTACAGTGTGTGTCCAATAGCTACTTCAAAATGTAAATGAGGAGTGAATGAATGTAAGTAACCATTGTGAAGTGTTTAACCTGCAACTCTACACATATTAACCCAATTTAAATTGTAGCAGCTACAAGCCCTGACTTTAGGTCTTCCTCACAACTATTCTGAAAAAATCTGCCTACTGGGAGGCGATATATTTTTCTGTAACTTCTTAGCCAAAAGAACTGTGAACATTTGGAGATATTGAAGAGGTGTATGGATTCTGCTCTCATCCTCACAGTGATGTGTCGCTTGATTTATAGCTTTGGCATTAAAACCAGAATTAGAAGGACGGATTTGGAAAATGTAATAGAGGATATGCTTTTTAAGGTTGCAGACAGCATCATGTTGGGAAAGACTTCAAGGGTGTTGGAAGACAGAGTTAGAATCCAAGATGATCTTGGCGAAGGTTGTCTGAAAACAACAAATGAGACAATTTGGTAGGTAGAAACGTAGAGGTGTAATGTTTTTTTAAAGGTCTCAGAAACAGACTTGTCGCTTTGACCTTCCAAAGGTATTGTCAGGATTGACAGGATTAATTATTGCAACTGAAGCTTCTTTTGTTTTGAGTCTTGTGTTGTTGTTTTGGTAACTTTTTTCAATTTTAAAATAATGTAGAAATGAAAAAAATTCTTGTTCTCACTGGTCCCTGTCTTATTCTTCACTTGACTAATGCAGTATAATATGATCTCTCCTAGGCCCTGTCCTTCCTAATCACTTGCCCCCAGGAGACAAAATRCTGCTTTTATCTCTCTTGATCTTTAAAGAATCTGTTAATCTAGAAAACCAGTTCCATGTGCCAGTGTTGTGGCAAAGTGTCTCTACTTTTATTTTCTAATTCCCAACATCTTATTTGTTTTTCTTTGGGAGGAAATTCTGCCAATTAGCACTGTGCATCCAGCAGTTCAATTAGGAAGACCTCTTTAGCACTCAGGTGTAAAAATCCTAGAGGTTTCTGCTGGCTGGAGGTTAAATATTAACCACAACCTAGAAATTCAACACTCACCTCATTAATCCATTTGAAACCATCTGTCAAAACAAGATGCTATGTGCCACATCACTTTCTTTTTCTCCCTTTAGCGTCTGCCAACTCATTTTTATTCTTTGAGAAATGATGCGCTGTTAAATTCAGTAATTTTGTGGTCTTTGTCAGTTTGGATATCCTTATTGGCTTTTCTCTATTATAATTGCTTACATTAAAAAAGCCTCCATTTTAAATCATCTCTATATGGCAGTGAACAAGCTTTCCCTTGCTTCATCTTTTCTTATTGGGACAGACTGTTCTGAACAGCAGTGTGCATAAAGCTGTTCTCCCTAGGAGATGCTCTTGGGAAAAAGAACAAAACAAAACTGGCCCATATGCTTCCTTCTTTTATAAAATGTGTCTGAATTTCCTCATTTTGTCAAGCTGCACTGGTACAGAAAGTGTATGAATTGCAATGAAATGCAATGAAATGCCTTAAAACTGCTGAGATCTGGCCATGTACACCATGCTTCAGTCCCTGAGACTGGAATGAAGGTGCAGGTCAACAACAGTCGTAAGCCTTTCCTAACAGACATGTGCAGAGCAGAGGTCAGTGTATTTAACCATTATCTATAGAATCAAAGAGATTATATCTCATATCTCTTTACATGATGTCATGTTATTCTAGACTGACTATTAGGCTTAATTCTGGTAAGAACTTCAAACGTAATTATTTCATCTGTTTGCATTTGTGTTGTTATGAAGATCCATACTAGGTAACTCTTAAAGACCAATCTTACATGGATGGGAATGGAGGCTGTTGAAAATAGAAAGAAAACACCATTATGGCTGCCTAAAAGTACTTTAATGTTCCTTTTCCATATTCATTTGTGTTCTTAGATGTGTGTTGATTGCTTTACACAGCTACTAAAAACAAATCTTATTCCTCACAACCAGCAAGAAGAGCTACTTCACTTTTCCTGGAGTTTTCACTTGTTACTTCTCCCTCATTGTGATGGGAAAGTATTTCATGGTAAAAGAGGGCTCACTTCAAAGAGATTCTTAAAAATATATTCAAAGCAGATCATTAGCCAGCAGTATTGCTCCTGCTGCAGGTCTTTATACAAGTGCTTCTGGAACAGTAGAAAACGTTTGTTTTCTTCAGCAGATAGAAAGAAAAAAAATAATGGTTTTGGCAAAAGCCAAAGTACTTATCCAAAGAGAAGCTCTGCAGTCTGCTTTCTGAAGAATGAACCAATATTTTAACCTTATTGAATAGTTCTAATTTGATGGTATCCAYATTCTCTCATTTTAATTGTATAGCATTTCCACTTATGTTCATTTGATACTGTAGCATAATACAGCTTATGGTTTCTCTAATTGTTTGAGTCTAATCTCTTCCATTCTTTTATTTCACACTAACAAAAAAAAAAAAAAATTGCTTTGTTTATTTAACTGGTGAGTACATATGTGCTTTTCAGCCAAGTAGAGGAGTGCTGCCTGCTAGTTAGAATAAGATACAGTTTTACACAGTGCTCTACTTTTTAAACTTTTTCCAGGCAAAGTAAATCTTCTGAAATGCTATTTGCTGAACATACTTTATAAATGAATTCAACACAATTGTCCCATATTTAGCAAGAGCTCTGAGATGGACATTTCAGATGAAAAATTCAGSAAAGAGTTGATAGTTGTGTGCTATTTCCTAGCAGCCATTACCAGGAGGYAGCTCTACAGAGACATAAAATATACAGTACCTGTGATTTTCTTGCAGCACTTCAGCTTCATTCCAGTTTCTCTGGAGCCTATTTCACAGCAGCTCATGCAGAACCATTATGAGCAAACATCTAGTCCTGTGTTTGCCCAGCCAGTCTTTACAGGCAAGAATGAGATGAAACGATGTTTTTCCTGCAGTTTACTGCACTTGTGAGGGATACTTGTTTTTATAGTCATTATTTTATCTTTTGTCTTCCTAGGATTTTAAAGTGTCAGTGCAGTAGTTTGCACACAGGAGAGAGATGATATAAACTGCATGTTGAAGAATTCTGAACAAATAAATATTAGGGGATCTTTGGCAGGAGGACCTTCCAGAGAGGAAAAGTGCTTAATATGAGCTGAAGGGACCGGAGGCAATTAAGGTACAAAGATGTGCTAGTTGCCTTATTATCTCTGGGAATCAAAGCTCCACTTTTTATTACAAATCTGTGATAAATTTGCAGTTCTTTCAGAGGAATAGACTTGGTTAGTTGCTAAACAGGTATGTTTGCAGTAGAAATCAGAGACTTGGTGTTCTTAGATTATATTTGTTAAGGCTGGTGCTGAGGGGATGGGAGAAAAATGTGTAGATAAGTTGTATAGTTGACTTCAGCTCAGATCTGCAATACTAATTTAATATAGAAGTGCACAATAGCTATACAAGCTCGTGTGTCTTGTAGTAGTCTGATGACCCAGCTAAACCCAGAAGGACTTGGAGTCTTTAGAATTAGTTATAGAAAAGAAAACTTCAGGATGCTTTTACTATATCTGCAAAGAGGTAACCTTGTAGTGATAGCATCTTATGGCAAAGCATAGGATCTTAGAATAACTCAGGTTGGAAGGGACCTTGGGAGGTCTGTAGCCCAGCCTCCAGCTTAAAGGGGTGTCAAGAGTGAATTCAGACCAGATTGCTCAGGTCAAGTCTTTGTTCATTCTTAAAAACCTCCAAGGTAAGAGATGGCACAGCCTCTCTGGACAGTTTGTTCTGCTGCCTGACTGCTTTATGGTGGGAAAGTTTCTCCTTTCCCCTACTCTGAGCCTCTTTTGTTCAACTTTTACCCATTGTCCCTTGTCCCCATGCCATGCATTGCTGTGGCTCTCTCTCCACAATTGCATCCTTGGAGGTGCCGCCAGGCTGCTGTGAGGACTCCTGGCTGAGCAGCCCCCTGCCTTCAGCCTCCTCACCTGCCTATGCTTCCCAACCACCTTGGTGGCCCTCGCTGAACTGGCCCCAGTTTGCTGATATCTCTCCTACAGGGGGGCTCAAAAGGGACACAGTACATTAGATGTGGTCTGGCAGGAGCTGCCTGGAAGGGGGATAATGCTTTCCCTCCTGTTAAACTAGGAAACTATTGGCCTTTTTTATTATAGCTCACTGAAAGATAAAACAGGACAGAAGGTTTGTTCAAAACAATATACTTGGCACTGTTGATTTATTTTACTCATATTTCTACATTCCTCTTGAATGTAGCCTAACAGCATGTGAAGCAGCTTTTAATCGAACAATGTGCAAAACTTATATTCAATATTGCTGAGTATTTTTGTCTCAAGTTTAAATGGGTGCAGATTTTATGGAAGGAATAAGTATGCAGTAGTCTTGCTTTCTTCCACAACTGACTTTTAAAACTTATGCTGAAAAAAAAAAGTTTTGATTTTCTTACTAGTTTTGCAATTCCATTCACACTAGTGTTGGGCCGGGCTGTGAAGTGTGCATGTGAGATGGGAGTAAAACTCTCGTAACACAGGTATTGATGTGCTGTGTGAGCAATAAAGTCTTAATGCCTCCCTTGCACGTTAAGTTTACCTGAATGCCACCGATTTTCCTTTTTAATTAGGATCTCAAGTATTGCAAAGTAATGATTGATGTTTAATCTTTTACATTCATATTTCAACTGTTTAGATYGTAAAGAACCTCGGTGAAAAATGTACAATGAAATTTAGGAAATAAGTTTACTCCAGGCCTGACATCTTTCCATCACATCTTTAATGATAAAGAAGAGTACTGAAATGAGAATGGGAGAAATTAATTCCTTTGCACATCAGTATTCAACTTCCTAAATCTGCTATTAATGACTTGCAACTGTTCACATCAGCACTGGATGTGGCGATGTAGATTTTGAAATTTATTTAATGAGGGTAATCAATAGCTGTCAGAAGCCAGTTCTAATAAAACCTGTAAGACAAGATGAAGGACAGAGCGATAATTCCTGACATCCTTGTTCAGCTAAAGTCAATGGGGACCTTGTCTAAGTGAAGAATGGATTTGGCTCAAAGATCAAACACGCAGAGTATCTCATTTTTTTTGAGTATATTTGTATTTATAGGTAGGCAGTAAGTTATAAACCCAAAGATATCACATGTAAGCCTTAGAAAACTGAGTGCTGTGTACATGGCACAGGATAATATTTTTCTGTGAGCTGTAGCAATAGTTTTAAAAAAACAATTTTATGATTATCTGCTACACTGGGGGTAGACTCAGCTGTTGCTATGCTATACCAGTGCTGTTTACAGCTTTGGCAAAGGATGGAAAAAATGGCTTTGAGGGTTGTAGAAAAAAATATTAATGTACTGGAGTGATAATGGTTACACTAGGCAGCACTTGCTGGACCCTGCCCTGTTTGAGATAAACTGATGACCAAGCGGCTGAGCATGTGTTTTCAGGTAAATGTTCCTACATTTATATTTCAGGTAACTAATTCTAGAATTTATTTTCAAATTTTATTATGACTTCCTGTTCTTGTTATTTGCCCTTTGATTTTTAACTTTTATGTGCTCATAAATTCTAATAAATGCAGCCGTGAGAATGTGCACTGCAAGGAGCTCTCGGAGTTCCAGACTGGGTACCTAAAGTTTGTGTGTGCCTATATGTACTCATGAACGCTTATATGCATGCAGTAAACACCATAGGCTTTGCAAACTTCCTCGCAGTAACTGTTATATTTGTTTAGTCTGCTAAGTAGTAATTATAGTCAAAATGTTTCTGATCCCTGATCCCAAGATGAAGATCCCTGTGATACCTGTACAGCAATGGCAGCRCTACCTACTAGGGCACGTGGTCACTCAGGAGCTTTTAATCTCTGGCTCCTTGTGACCTTTGCAGTGGCCTCTCCAATGATCTTCCACCTGCCCTATTCAATGATTCTCTTCTAGTTTTAGCAGTATTACTGTGCTCTTCCTCTTCCAGATTCTACTTACAGTTCTGTGTTCATGGGGTTTCCTTAAGCAATAGGATGTGGGGCTAACTGGAAATGACTTCTAATGCAAACTGCCTACTTTGTTCCCCATATTTATAAAGGGAATTTCTCTTGCTGCCACAGTCACTAATGGTTCCACATTCATTTCTTAATGAATTAACGTATTTTGTCTTAATAGAGACTTTAAAATTCATCAGTGTTGGATAAGTTCTTTTCACTTGTTCCGAAAAAAGGTAGCTGAAATTTAAAAAATGGAGAAATTAACACAATTACATGACCTCTTTGTAGAGTAGTACATCAGCTACATATAATGCATCAGTCATTTTCACATATTGACATGTATAAGCCACTCCAATATATTGTTAATTCAAATCTCAAACTTTAAGCCTACTCTGCAGTGGGATGTCTCYGATTTGCTGGTAGCTTTGCCCCAAAGGAAAGAAGTGATACACYTGCATGTGTGTGTCCTCAGTACCCAAAGTCTGTGTGCCCTGCTTTACTCATAAATGCTTAAGTGCGTGCAGGAAGCACTATGCTCTGAAAATTGGTAATTTCAGTGAGGGGGAAAAAATAAAGCATCATGTAAAGGAAAAAAAGATGATGAACAAATTGTTACCAGACAGAATCTGTGGATCACATTTTCAAGAGCAGGGCAGGGGTGTGAACAAGCTCTTCTCAATATTGCCACCTACTAATTTTGATGTCATGCACAAGTAGCATGTGTTAACCCATCTGTGGTTATTTGCCTCGTAAACATAAGTTCACCTATTGTATATACATCTTAAATCTAGAGCAATGCAAATCTCATAACAGAAGTCCCCCAGCCTTGTAATCATGTYGGGTGAAGTAAAAACTGGGGATAGAGGATGGTCTCATTACTTAGAGTCTGGACTTCGTTCTAGATACTGATCTTCTAGCTGATTTTGAGTGGAGGTTTTCATTCCAATGTTCAGCTGGCTGCAATTATATTGTTATCATCTTTCATTTTAATCTGTGCTTGATATTTTTTTGATCTTACTAAATATGAGAGCAGAAGCGAGGAAAAACATCTGCTGTAGAAAATATTCTCAATTGCAATTTGGAGAGCTTGTGAATACTGTAGGTTTTTCACTTGTACAAAACTGTGTGGGTGGCACACTGTCAAGTGCAGACAGCATGGTGGGAGATCCCAGTATGGAAATCTTTTTTTAATGGTAGTGAAAGAAAAACAGTATCTGGAGGGAAAACGCTAGAGTTGGAGGGTGAGAATGGCACATTGCTACCAATGAAATTATAATATGGTCTCAGATATGACATGATTAAAATTCCATATGTTTAATCCGCCAGTTCTTTATAGAGTTCCTTACCTTTGTGCAGGAAAACTCTGGATGAGAACCTCAAACATATTAATTTTTGACTTAGTATTTCCTCAAATAAACTTAAGGATCTCAGGGAATTGGCTTTGTATTTTCAAAACTAAACCTCTCATACTATTCTACAAACCAGAAAGGATTTGAAAATTCATTTGTGCTTTTTCAATAAGAAAGCCATTTTCTGATTGTGTAGTTGTTTCCTCAGCTGTTTCTTAAGTGCCTTTATTGGCTTTAATATCACTGTGTCTACCAGCTGGGTTTCCATCTAACTTTCAGAGATATGAGCAGAAAGCGTTTGAGCAATGGATGACCAGGCTGCACAAAATAAATATTGTGGGCTCTCTCAGGATGTAAAAAGATCATGCTTGTTACCAGAACACTCTCCTGATTTCCAATATAAATGACAGCTAATATGTGTGTTCCAAAGAACTGCCTGCCAAATGATTTGGAAAAGAAGTTTTCCTGCCAAATGCCGTATGCTTATCCTGCCTCCCATTAATCCCCATCAGATATTTTTTTCCTCCAACAGTTGTGCATTTTACACAAGTGCAGAAGAGAAGCAATTTAGGTGGCTTTTTGTAAGATGATCTACAGGTGACCTAGCTACTGGAAATGAAACAATTCTGTATTTGTGGTAATTTTTCCTGCTGCATGTAACATTTATTCCACAAAAGGCATGATTGGGGAGAAGGAGTCCTTATTCAATGATGCACTTTTTTGAGCAGAATAAAAACATGATTTTGTGTACTGCTGTAACCAAGCAGAGTGGCTTTTAATAAAAGTAATTTATTTACAACATGTCAGGAAGTTGTTTTGCCATTTGACAAGTGTTTAGTATTCAAATGCTTTTTGAAATCATTCAGGAGAATGGAGGTAGAACTCTTGAAAATAGTAATGAACTTAAAATCAGAGCWATTGAAACATGTTGTTTAAATGACTTTAGAATATATAATTCCATCTTTCCTCTTTTTTTATGGTAACTGTTAGAAAAAAGAATTTAGAACTAAAAAACAGTTTTCTCAGTATCTTTTGAAAAAGGCAGCATGAACTGTTTGGATATCAATGGAGATATTTCCATTTCTCTTAAACAAGAGATTCATTAAAGTATCTCTTTTCCACCAAATGTTTAATTTCTGACAACTCCATGTTTTTGATCTAAAATACTTAGAAATACTTAGTCAAATGATTCTTATCTGCCTTTCAAAACTGTTAAATTTACCCTCCACATTTCAGATTTAACAAATACTTTTTTTTTTTTTTTTGGTACAGGACATTTGGTATGATATAAATAACTTCAGTAAAGCCAGCAGCCCTTCTGTTTTGCTGCTCTTGGGAGCATTCTAGTTGCCAAATTATTATAATGAAAGCTTGACATTCCTCAGGGAGATGCCTCTGTGGAAGCTGTGATACCGGCGCTCTGCTGAGTTATCCTGGCAAACTGTGCTGTTATCCAAAATGCTTGAGCTGGGTTTCCATGGAATGAGAGGCCTCAGGCAGCACGGCTGGGGCTGGATCTTCCTTAGCGGCTCGGGATGTCCCTCATTATAAACCTGTGGTTTTGCATTGGCTGCAGGGGGGAAGCCCAACAGCGAGGAAGGGAGCATCCGCATCGGGGTCACCAGGCATCGCTTTGCTTCGGGCACCCCCTTGGCTGCTGTTCTGGGTGAGCTGCTGCTGTGTCCCCCGTGGGAGATGGGAGCTGGAGCTGTCCCCAGCTCTCCGGCTGTGGGAGCTGGAGGCCACTGGCGCTGGCAGGGAACAGCTTCTTGTTGTAGGTCAGCACTCTGTCAGCTTCGTGACCTGGAGTTTAAATAGGTTCTCTCCAAAATATCCTGGTTCAGTGTGTCCTGAGATAGACTGATATCAAATTTTCTGCTAAAAAAAAAAAAAAAAATATTTAATGAAAGTTTTACTGTTTCATTCCAGCAGCTTGGCTGATATTTTCCAGGTGTGACAAATCCCAATATTCACATGGAATAAATTTGTCTTGTGGACAGTATGGGTCAGAATTTGTTCCTCTTGGTTTAGAATTAAAATATTATAGAGAGGATTTTATGTAAATCCTTACTTAAGGGTGTTAAAGATTAAAGTGAGTTCTGACTAGCTGAAATCCTTTAGTCTCTGCTCCCTGTCCCTCTCTGCTGCCTTTAGGTACCATCTTTTAAGAAACTGGACAGAGAGGTTGTATTAGTTCAGCGGAGATGTTGGGACAACCCACTGTGAAAAGCAAATCCTTCATAACCTGAGACTCTATGGTCCTCTGAGCCACTCACACACATTGTGCATTTGTCCAGTGCCTGGGAAGTCCTGTAGGGACTGAATCTTGCACAGCGCTCGCTGCCAGTCTCACCTTCGTTTTTTGATCCATCTCAGTTCACATAGAGCCCTTCTAGTCCAAGTACTCTTCTCTTTTACCTCTACTTGCAAAAATGGGCTTGTATTTTTCTATTAATGCTACTTCTTGAAAAAAAATTCTAAAATTCTCCACAGAATCATTGTCAGCACTAGTGCTGCCACAGCAAGCAGMCGCAGTCACGGTGTTAAGGGAGTGTTATACGTTCCAACTGCAGTTAAGCTTTAGGGTCAGGAACTGCAGTATGTGACAGCTTGGACTGAGGGCAACACGCGTCCTTATGGACCGCGTTTTTCCTAGATGAGCGGGGTGACCCTGTGCCCTTCCACCAGTGCTGAGGGGCTTGCTGCTTCTTAGAGAGAAGCAATATTGAACTACTGTTGGTTATTAAATTACATTTCACTTTCCACTGTGGCTTTGAAGGAAATAATGAAAACTATTAAAAGATCTCAACYTAATGCAGCATTGCTTCAGTTCTGTTCATTGCTGTGGTTATGAGGATGAGAAACCATATTTCAGGCTTGCAGAAGGGAAAATGTTGTCTTATTGGTATTCTGGCTTTCCTATGAACTCCAAGTGCATGGCATAGGAAATCTGTTTTAACTAGCTTTTAACTTAAAAATTAATTATGCTTTTTTTCTGCATAAAAGTTTTAACACCACCAAAGACTTCCTTAACAGTAATAATAATTTTAGGCTGTGCCATGGTGGATGAATGTCTGATTGTCATGTTGCATTTGACAGGCACCTGCTCTTACAGAACTGTCAGGTTTGTGCTTTTAGTGTTATTATTTCCAAGAAAGGCTGCTATTGGCGTGAATGTTCTTGCAGCAGAAGGCAGGAGAGAAGGCTCTTAAGATTAGTGCTTGAGCAAAGCTGAAGGTTCAAATGGCATTTGTTTACCCCTCCCCCAAATTAAAAAAAAAAAAAAAAAATCCCACAAACTTTCCAGTGTACTAAGTAACATAAAGGGATAAACTGTGGACTACCAGTGTTTTTTTGTTTGCTTTAATTTTTAGACATAAATACTGCAGTATGGAAATCTTTGATCCTAGATCTACTTCATCTGATTCTTTATTGCCTTGTATACTTTTTAGTCGTTTCTGAAAATATTATGCACAATTTGTGGCACTTGCTCTTGATACCTGCTATGTGACAGTGACAGCAACAAACAACCTACTGGGAGAGAAATCTTACCAAAAAGTGCTGCCTTGGGTTGGCTTGTTTTTCTGCTATATAGAAATAGGACTGAGAAAAACATGGTGAAAGTAAGTGTGATTTCAACCCATCCATCATGAAAACATGTGAAAGTGTTTTCATAACTTGCTAGTTACAGCTAGAAACTATTTTAATCATAGCTAAGAGCAATTAAGAGATGCTAAACATTGTTACTATTAAAACATAATAGCTGTATTTATGATACAAATCTATAAAGCAGATTTCAAACTTTTTTGAGAGATTTTTGTACTGTTTCACTAATAATGCTGTGAAAAACTCCTAGAACAGAAAAGAAAGCATAAATAGTCTTTATACTAGTTAATTTTCCCCACCKTAAGTTAATGCTCTGCACTGACTAGTGATGATTACATCTGCTGGACCAAAGCAGAAGCTTATTAGACTTCTGCAATAACATAAATCTGCATTTTTTTTTCTTCACTCTAGTACAGTTTCCTACAGGATTGCTATTTCATTGTTTCGTTAATAGTTCTGGTATTGCAACTGAACAAGACTGGAGGATTCTCTCTGTTCTCTATTTTGAACTCAGTAAAAAAAAAAACTGTTTATTTTTCCTGCTGTTTTTAGTCTGTTTCATGTGGGATATTACAAAATTCTGAGGAGTTACGGCCATATCCTTACTCCATGACATGCTGCATTCAGATGCATTTCCCACCATCACAAGCTGTTAAACCAGTGTAATTTTATTGGCACACTGCACATGAGGAATACAGTTATGAGTTACTGTGTTTTATAAGGATGTTTATCACTGCATGTCATAAATATGTGAGTGACTGGGATAGCTTCTGTCCAAATTTTCCTCAAGGAACGGCTGGATTTCTGGGAGTTCTGTCTCATCTTGCAGGACATACTAAACACATTTTAGTAGAGCTAACTTTCCCTCACCTTCTGTATTTTTTATAAGAGTTCTACATTTTAGCTATCACAGCGATGCAGARTGCATGTTAGCTTTTGATGGAGCTTGTATTTCGACAAAGCTCCACCTTCTAAACAGGTAACTGGATGAAGTACTTTTCTTGTAAAACCTTTACCTTGTCAAGCACACAACTGCTTTAATATAGTGTTGCTTCTCTATACGAGACAGCATGAAGAGCTTTTTAATGATCTCTGTTTCCAGAATTGCATTTTAGAGCTGTTCTGCAGGAGGATTTCTAAACAAGGTCTCATTTTGAGCTAGAAAATGGAAGGTGACATTAGTATTTTAGCACAATTCTAAATCTGTCTGCAAGAGTAAACAGGACTGATAATACATTTTTAACCACTCAGAGCAGTGCAGGAATATAGTGTCAGCTTTGATCGTTTCTGTTCCTAATGTCTGTCTTCGTGGTGCTTTGGGCCTGCTCTCTGGAGTGAGAGGCACCACCAGAGCAGCACGGCTCGTCAGAGGTATCACAAAACGCACGTGCGAGGGGCTTMATTTGTAAGTGGCAGAGATGGAAAGAGTGAAAATAAAAATTATGGCTTTATGTCAGCCTTGTCTGCAGAGACAGGGAGAAGATGCTTAAGGACAGATTTATATGAAACCTTAATGTACTTATTGGAGTAGTGGCAGCTGCAGTTTTCTTAGAACAAAACATCAAGAACGTAAGAGCAGCAGTGTGGCATGTTTTGAAGAAGGAAGTTTTTATCCTCTTCCTTTCTGTGACCAAACTATTAATAAATTACGTAGAAGCTGTTAGGCGATTGCAGGGTAGATGTTCTTGCAAGGCCTCAAATCAGGTGCAGCCTGGCCCTGGTCTCCAATGMTGCTGTCCCTAATGTTACAGCCGCGCTGGTGTGAGCCTGGCCCTTCATTGAGCACTGGATGAGCTGCAGGCCGAGGGTGGCTTTTTACATCACTGTATCAATGTTTCTGCCTGGGTTTCCTCTCTGGTAAGATTTTTCTCCCTCAAGCCATTCTAGCAGTGATTCTTGTGACACTTCTGGCTTTTACAGTGAACCTCCATTGAGCCTGATTACAAGATCGCGAGCAYGAAGTAGTGTTGGTCGTAAAGAACATCATAAATGACGCAAAAACAGAATAGAGAGACGTGCAGTGTATATCAAGCCATAGTTAACAGTAAGGATTAAATCCAATTTTACAGGAATGCAGAACTGAAGAATGCCAGGGTGGTGGTGAGTGAGGGGGAGAGGTGAGTCCTGGTTTGTAGGAGAGCTGATGTCTCTGGTACGAGCCAGCTGGTTGTCTCTCATTGTGCATTCGTTGTGGCAGGCATTTGTAAAACATACAGGTACAGTATAAAATTGAAGGAGGGCACCCTTTGGGTGCCTGTTTTATAATGCAGAGTCCTTTGTGGCCCAGCAGTTCAGTTGTGTTGGGGACGTGACGGTCTCGGCCGCCAGGCGGATGCGCTGCCRCCGCCGGCAGAGCCGTTTCCAGGAGCAGCCCCCGCAGGCCCTCTTGGAGACTCGCCAGGCTGCCTCCGAAATCGCTGCCTCTGCTCAGTCCATTTTGTGTTGGAGATATTTCCCTTCGTAAAGCTGTGCTGTCAGGAAGGGCAAAGCCGCTCTCCTGCGGACTGTGCATGTGCTTWGATCTCGAGCAGCAATCTGGTTTTGTCAGGTTCAGTAAGCTTGCTCTTCCACTACGCTGCACTGCAGCATTTCAGAAAAAATGCAGAGAGCAAAAGCTAGGCGTCGTGGGATTTTTTTCTGCCTTTCTGAAAAGCCAGGAGCCTTTACAGGAGGAAAGGAATCATGACAATTGATGCACTTGCAGGCATCAACATCCTTCAGCATCTACACCTGCATTTTGGATAGTGAAAGTCTGAATGTGGGTTGAGAATTGCTTAGACTGTTCAGGATTTAACCATTTTAACGCTTTCTTTGGTTCACTGGGATGCTTAATTAAGTGATAAAATGCAAGATGTCATGCAGTAATGACATGTATAGGCGGCTGCAGTCTTGGCCGTTTGCTGGCACGGCTGGCGACAGCCTCCACAGCGCTGCACGGCGGGCTCTGCTGTGGCCCCTGAATAGCTCTGGTTAAACCTCTGAATTTCTGTTTCATGAAGGATGCTGTGTTTTGCTTTCCTTTCAATTTAGAATAAAACAGTCTTTTATAATTTCTCCCCAAATACGGAAATTCACAGTATTATCATTTTAGCATTTGAATTCCTGACTTTGGAAAGCTGTTTCAAAGTAAACCCTGCAACAGTTTTCAGTTTATGCTGAAATAATGAAGACAAGAATTACAATCTGAAATGACAAATAGTTAAAAAGAAAATACAATTTAGAATGTTTATATTTTTAATTCATGAAATTCCTAAGTACCAAATGAGCAGTTAATAGAATCACCCACATCAGAATTTGTTTGCTCTGAATCCTGAGGGAACTTCTAAAGGCAAATGTAGCTTGCTTCATTGCTGTGCTGTGATCTATAGCATGATAGGAGGCCACCTACTTAATTATAATACTGTTTGAGCAGTTCAGAATAACCGTTAAGATTAACTTCCATCATGTTTATATCCTAAAAATAAGAGTGTTCCATCATCACGAAAATGACACTGAACAAACAACTTGACTTTAGATGCATTTGATCCAAAAGTCTTTTAAAATGCTGTTTCCTTTCAGTGGACTTTGAATAAGACTGTTTTTGATTTTGACTGATCTATTTGTATTTTGAGATTTGAGTATTTCTTTGTGATCTCTGAATCCTGCTTCATGTGATTTCCTTCTCACAGCTGGAAATAGTGCTGTTACTTAAGTAGAGCCAAATTATCATCAGTGAATCGTGAATCAAACACAGACACTTGAGAGTGGGATCCTGTTTTTAAGACCAAACTTCCACCTCCCCTTTCTTGACAAAAATGAAGTGACATGGCCAAGAGGATGAAACATTTCATGCTTTTGGATTTAAATCTCAGGTGTTCTTTTCCTGTATCTTAGCTTCAGTAATTGCTAAGGTCAAACTGATAGATATGACAAATAATTTTGTTTTCCAGCTGACAATTTATTTCTTATTTAAAAAGCTGAATAATTTATGTATTAAAGAGGATTAAGATTCCTTTATTGAATAAGAAGTGGCATCTTTAAAAACATCAAAAACACTCAAAATAGAAATAAATGCAGCTGACTTCAAGAATAAAGACATAACAGCATGGTAATTATTTAGTATTTAATAGATATTTATGTGTTACGCTAGGTCAAAAGATTTGCTAAAATTCCTTTCTAGCATATCTGAATATACTTCCTCATTTCTTTGAGGATTCCAGGGTGGGAGTTACGTCTGCAGTTTGCAGTCATAATGCTGCTTCAATTTTGTTTCCACCTTATGTGGAAGTAATTGCATTCTCCTTTAGGCTCCTGTTCAGTGTTGTTATCACTGGAGGCAGTGTGTTTTCTTCCAGTTTTGAACAACACTTAGATTATCTTTAATCCTTACTGCACGTTCTGGCCCGTTTGTCTATTTATTCTTGTGACTTATTTTGCCTTTACACACACAAAGGGCATCTTACAATTGAGTTTTCTCTGCAGGGTCTGCCGCATCCTGAGTGTCGGAGCTCAGTCTTTGCTCTCGATCGTCCTTCCCATGCAGTGGCTTCCTGTGCACCTTTTTGCTTTGTATGTCTTGCTGAGGCAGCTTTTCAGCCTGCTGGCCCCCTTCCTGCACCAGCCAGCTGTGGATTCTCCTCTGACACTGTGGGATGCCACACATTACCTGTGCCTGCCACCTGCCATCACGTTGCWTTTACAAGTGGATTCCTGCAGGTAAAGTCCAAGCTAAGATGTGTCTCAGAGATCTGCCAACCAGTCAGCTCCTTCCCTGGTCCTCTCTRATATTGCCTCAGTAGAAGTCTCCTTTCTTGTTTATAGGCTGTAACCTTAAAGAAGGGAGAAAAATGGGCCATAGTCCTCTTACAAATGTCTGTGCACAAACCCCTCTTGCTGAATTCACAGCGCTGAGCACCGTGAGTCTTAGGAATCCATCTCCTATTAACAGGTTATGTATTGTTTCAGTTCGGAATGACTTCCCCATGAATATGGAKCAGAAACCACTGAAATGTGAAAGGAGGAAATTCTGGAGCGCAGATTTATTTTTTTCACTGTGGTATTATGCTGTTCCCATTTATTTCAGTGGCTTTACATTCAGGCCCTTCTGCTGATTTCTGTTCCATTCAGTTTCCCTAGTAACATTTATTTTTAGCAACATTATTCTTCAGAGATCTGGCAGAGAGGATTCATTTTCAATATGAACAATTATAGTTTTACTTTAAGTGTGTCATTTCCCAGACAAAAAAAAAAAAAAAGCGAAGTTTTTCCATAGATTCTTACAAATACATGAAAACCTAATGATATCACGTGGTTAAAGCCTTTAGTACACTTGTGAAAGTCATTTTTTTCATGGTGTCAGTGGAAGATTTGGGGGAGATGGGTTGTTATGTGTTCATGTATTTTAAATTTCTTAAAAAAAAAAAMATTGTCTCTACATATCTCTACACTAGAGGTATGTTACTCTGTTTTTTTTTTGAATCTGTTAGCTTAGGAGCTATGTAGCAGGCCTCAAATTGTCAGCAGCACAGCAATTCTAAAAATAATTGGTTTCACAGAAAAAGAGAAATGTTCTTACTCATCTTCACTACTAGTCACCTTCCCTCCCTATGAATTGCCAGCACTAAGGCAAAGCTGCGCCCAAGGCCTGTTTCCATTTCTAGTCTCTGTTCAATGACATATACTCCTATGGACATCTGAGTGCCTAAGAATTGCCTGAGAATTTCTTCAGTTTCTGTAAGGAACAAAAATAGCTGAAAATCTTAGGTGCGAACCTCCAGCAATCATTACACAGCAGGATTGTAGTAAGGGGTTGCAGGACTTCCTTATTTTTTTTTTTTTTTCCCCTCCAAAATTAACTGCTTGTCCACTTGAGGTTGACATGGTGATCTTGACTAAAGAACATGAGTAGCAGTTGGTAAAATTTTTTTTAAAAAATCATGGTTTAATGAATGAATTATGGTTTATTTTATCCCCCTTGGCTCAGAGAGCAGCTGACTTCCTCCATAGAAAGCAGTACTTGAGAACTTGTGTTTAATGAGAGTGACCCTATTGCACATTATAGAATGGAAATGGGGGAAAAAAAGGTATCTTCTGTCAAAGTGATGCTTGTCTCATGCAGCTGTGTTACTGACAAAGAGAAAAATGTAAAGTGATGTTTTAGAGCTTTCAGTATTTTTTCAAGGTAGCATGGATTTAGCATGCCATTTCCCTATTAACAGATCAAGGACTTTCTGATTGTGTCTTTCACTTAAGTTGCATAGGAAGGATGATCTGTCAGAAGTTATCAGTAGATGAATAATTATTTATCCTCTTATGCAGGCTCCTATTTATAGTATTTGTCAAGCAAGCTCCCTCCTGGGGACGGATTATAGTATGAGCACTACATGGTGTGATGAAAGCCTTGCCATTCCTCAGGCTTTGTGATTTCCTTTTATCTGAAATAATTGCCATAATAAGRCATAAGGACTAAAAAGCTCTTAGGGTTTTAACTCAAAGTCCTGTGCTGGTCAAAAAATGCTTTGGTTACATGTAGATGGCTTCTGTTTTTCAGCAATCCTGAAATCAAGGCTCTTCCTTAAATTAGAAAGAAGCTCTCATTTTTTCCCTGTTGCTAGGGAGATGGTAAGAG
This sequence comes from Nothoprocta perdicaria, assembly GCF_003342845.1. Lineage (NCBI taxonomy): Eukaryota > Metazoa > Chordata > Aves > Tinamiformes > Tinamidae > Nothoprocta > Nothoprocta perdicaria. The sequence goes on along the minus strand of NW_020455205.1, from coordinate 6,364,906 downwards.
AGGAATAATCCTTACTCTTCCATGAAGAAATGACCGATTTGTGTCATAAAATGTCTCATTCTCAGGATTTCTTGCTTCTTTAGCTTCATCTGTCCAAACAATTTTGTCTACGTCTGAGGTAAGATGGCCTGACAAGACCTAGATGTCGAATAGGCCGATAAGACCTCATTATTTTTTCTCAAGAGGTTAAGTTAAATGATGAGATAGTGGGTAGTTACGGTCATTGGCCCATCCTAACCATTTCTGAGAGTGGTGTTAATGGGAGATGATGGGTGAATTTCTGCCGAATTCAGGTGTTCTCTTTGCACAGATGCATTTCTCCCTCGTATGGTAGGCTGGAATGAAGGGTTTTCTACAAGGAGGAGTTCCTGGGCCTTCCATGCTACAAACGCTCATACAAACGGCATGCCAGTTTGGTTGGATTTGAGGGGCATGAGAGACAGACTGATGAGACAGARGTTAGGATGTTTGCTGGGTTCCACCTAGAACATTTCTGATTTTCAGATTTTTGATTTTAACAGCAAGTGCTGCAATTTGCATTTGTTAGGGTGAGTTTGTAATTAGCTCCTGCTTACAGCGGTGGTTTTGTTTGTGCTGATTATTTGATCTGCTTTAGAAGACACTATCCTTTGATTGTTTGAGAGCTGTGCCGGATAGTGCTGTATGTTATTCGCACTTCCCTTCTGTACTTACCTTATTGTCCTAGGAAGGAAAAGGAGAGCTTTTCCAAATGGAAAAGCTTTTCCACCCATTTGGAAAGGGAGAACTTTCCAATGGGTGCCTTGGAATAGCATCTGCTTGCCAGAAGTGTGTCGCTCAGCCCTTGCCTCTGCAGGCCAGCAGCCTAATGGTGCTGGTGGTGCTGTAGGGCCCAACAGTGCACTGTGATAAAATGCCTCAGTTTATCTCACCTTTGCAGAACTTGTGGTCTTCTGACTGCTGGCACCTAAATGCTCAGCACAGATTAGCCTCTTAGGTCACTTCTTGTCATATATACTATTGCCATTTATATAGATTGCACTCACTTTTTTTTTCCCACTGTGTAATGACAAATACTTGGAGAGATTTGTCCTTCCCAAAATATGTGTGTTCTGGGGAAGAAGAAAAGTAAGGACAAAGGCAGACATGAGCCTGTTCCGTGGAGCAGCAGATTTTGTGAGGAAAGCGAGGAGGATACCCAGGACATGATATCAGTGCCAGAGAGTTTCATACAGTATAAACGATTAGAAATATCTGGATTTCTATAGTTCTAACAGAACTGAAAGAGAGCAAACGGAACTGGGATGATAAAGGTTTCCAGACCTCATTGTTTTCTCCTCCTGCTCTTCTCTTGGCCATTTTTGTGCTGGTTAAGCACTGGCCTTTGCTGCCACCACCSTGTGTTTCGTTTCCCAGTCTCTTCCTGTGAGCGACTTACAGAGGCCAGAGCCTCGCAGCGGGTGCGTGCTCTGCAGCAAGGACACCCAGGGTCGTGTGGAGCCTGCGCGAGCCCACATATTCTGCCAAGTGCACATTGATTTTTAGCCTCAGACACGATCACCTGTTTATTACTGAACTTCTGTCTCCAGAAGCAGACGTTACAGAAGAAAAGAGCAGTGTGATTCACTACCAGAGAGCTTCTCAGCTATTCCAAAGCAAGAGCTATCCTTGTCAAGGGCAAAAGGCTTGCCTTATTGCCTGTCTCCTGCTGCTAATGGCTCAGGGCAGATTCAGCGTGCCGGATAGGGCAAGCTGACTGTTGTACATCTGTGACCTCTCGTAAACATCTTTCATCTGCTTTGATGACTTGCACCTGTCACACATATAACAACATAAAGGCAGTTACTGATTCACTGGAGTCACTCCTTGCTGGCAGCTCTAGAACAATTCTGGACATTTCAAGGGAATGATTTATTATTAATATTTTAAAATGAATGTAATACATCTACTCATCATATGTGTGTCACTGTCAATGTCATACTTTGATACTTTCTCATGTCAGGATTGTTTACCTGGGCATAGCTATAGGTGACAGCAGCWCCTAGAAGATTCCTGTTAGATTTCAACAGAAACTTGGTATGAGTATAAGTTTAATTGCTTGGAAGAGTTGAATCAACGTTGTGCATTTCTTCAAAGTTTTTCTGATCCGGGTAACTCATTGGAATTTACATCCTGAAAACACTGCCTGGTTGTGTTAGCTAATACAAAACCAGAGAATTACAGAAGTTATCAACACGAACTTTTATAGTTAAATAGTCTTGCTCATTATAATTGAGTCCTGGGTCTTTATTGTCCCAAGACACAATGCATTTTTTTCCTTCCTCTCCAAGTTATGTAGCTGGCAGTTTGAAAGGAATCATTATATGATACTTCTTTTTGTCTTAACTTCTTAGTTAGCAATCATTAGTCCAGTATATACCAAGTGCTATATAAGAGCAAAAATAACACCAGTCTAACTAGGGTACTTTTCTTTTTCTGTGACTCCTTTTAGGCAGTTAGGACCAATTGAGAGAAGACAGATTTGGACTTGGTATTCAGTGGACACCCAGTGTAGACGTTGGTGACATGATGTGTGTCCCCAGTGACCAGCRCTGCAAAGTCCTCTTCTAAGCAAGAGGAATTGCTTGGTGAATCTATATTTAGAAAGCATATGTCTTATTAAAAATACATAAATTGAAGGTGCTTCAGCTATTAACATGACAGACCTGTGATACTCATATCCAGAGGCATCTGGATCTGCCTGCAGAAGTAGCTCTCTATCTTTGGTAGCAGACATGTAAATAATGCAGATATCTGAACTTTTGAATTAATAGCAGCTTAATGCAATTGAATTTCCTGTTCTGGAAAGATGAAAGATCTTTTCATTAATGCAGGAAAAAATTTCTGCAGTTTATAGAAGGTCAGCTCATGCTTTTTAATGCAAAGCAGCTTTCCTGTGTTACCTGTTGCACAGGGATGCCATTATGCAGTGAAATCCACATGACACTGCATTTAAATGAACCACCTTATTTTGGACTCATTGAAGAATTTTCAAATAGAGCATTTTTTTTCCGTTTAAATGATACCATCAGAATTCTTCCAGGAACTGGCAGCACTCAGTTAAGATGAATACAGATTCAGGAGATTGTAATGTATATGTGCATGTGTGTGTGTGTCTAGCAAATGATATCTTTGAACTCTAAATATAATACAGATAACAGACTTTATATCTCTCTTTGGAAGTTTTTTGCTACTAATTCACTTTGTGTAGTCAGATCCTTTAAAGGAAGTAAGAATTAGGTGGGTTCAAAATTCAAGACACTAGCTATATATCTATGCTGAACTCCCTCTGCATAATCTAAAGATACATGATGCTGAATTTCTAAAGCAGAAATATGTTTACATCTCACTATGTGCAATGGGATACTGATAACGAAATACTGCTTGGGCTTCAAAACGTACAAGTAACTTTAAAGCAAAGTTTCTACAGTGATTTACCTGTTACACAGTGAGGTGGCTTTTTTTGTTGTTTTGTTCAGAGAGTTGTTGGATTTGCAGAGAGCAATTGTACTTTAGGTGAAATAGGCTGGTACATTTTACAAGCCTGGGATGTGGTTGTTAGTAACAGAAGATGAGATACGCAGTGTTGTGAGGTGTTTTGCTGGATGCGTTTTGACATGCTAGGCTCATTGAACTTTTGTTGACAGTTGACTGTATTTTCCTGGTTCCTACACTTTTATACACGCTGTTCTTAAGGAGCTTGTGTGTGTGGTTTATCCAGGCTCCTGCAGAAGGACATTTCTCTGCAGCAGAGGTAGGAGCGAAGGGTGTAGAGAGGGAGCAGTGGGAATGTGTAGGGGTATATGTGAAGAAACTGAGAACCATTCCTAGGTGTGGATATGAATCTTTAATTTGCCTCAGAAGAYGGATAAAAAATTGGATTTTCATAGTAGTGATTTGGAAATTACTGTTTGTATTTGTACAGTGAGTAGAATTGTTAGAGATGATACAGTGGCAGGGATTCATTGAAAGCCATGCAAGTTGGACTCGGGAGAAGGTAAAAAGYAAAAGCAAAGAGACTTCCGACTTGCTCGGGAGTCCCTGGAATTGCCCTCCCTGGGCTGCCCCTGTGCAGCTGCTGGAGCCTTGGTGCCCTTTGCTCTTCCCTGCGCTGGTCAGTGCTCGTCCTTCTGCGGAACTTGGGCAGGGAKTTTGCCTGTGTAAGAAACGAAGGGTCGAGCATTACAGCTTTTGTCTGTTCTCTGAGGATGCAAAGCACTGTACRTGTCAGATTAGAGGCCTGAGTGATACTTAATCCTCAGGTGTTTAGAGTGAGGTTGTTGATTTTGTTTTTGGCCCCAACGGATGTTGTAATTAACAAGCTCAATCTGCATGGYAAAAATGGGAAAAGAATCAAGTTCTGATGGACATGCTGCACCCAGGTGTGCTCCTGTCTCCTCCGAATGATYTGGGAAGAAAACAGATTTCCTTGATGCATCATTTAGGAGTTACATGGACTTGACTACATCTGCAAGGCCCTTTCCAGCCTCAATCATTCTGTGATGGATTTGCAAGTCCTTGTGACTTTGGTTTCTCTCTGAACATCACAGCAAACACTAATGCAGTTTGAAGCAGCTGGATGGCAGTCGGCCTTTGAAGGAAGTGAGGTTTCTTTGAAAGCGTTAACGATCTTTTATGTCTCAGACATAAGAGATGCTTCTGCCTGGGTCTGAGCAGCCTTGCCTGAGTCCTGGATGACTTAGCTCAGCTCTATCCTGTAGCAGTGGTGTGCTGGTTAACCCATGAAGTCTGCACGTTTTCCCCAYGTCCTATGGGGCATGCACAGGAGAAACTGGTCTGTTTGCATGGGGTGGAACTGCCTGATGTTGTGAGACATACGGAGTGCCTGAAGGGTTTACTGCAGGCAAAGGGGAGCGGGGAGTAGAGGGAGCAGTTGCACCTTGTTCAGAGGCTTAAACTAGCTGTTTAACTTTTGTTCTCTAAAGCTTGGCTTGAAGGAAAAAAGAACATTAAGTCTGTGTCTGTCTGTCTGCATGCACATGCAGGGCTTGGAGTGGTGAGCTCCCTCATTTTCCTTTTATATGCAGTATTGATRCATTAATTACATCCAATGCCTGATACCTCCTGTGCTTAAGATGATTTGTGAAGACATTTTATTTACAATTTTATGAACCTAGTTGTAATGGTTTTAAAATGTTCCTGCCAAATTAGCTGTGCAGTGATCTGTCATGTGAAAAGTCTTTACAAATTTATACCGAGCATTAGAGTATGGTCTTGTCTCATCTGGCTTCTCACCTCTAGGACCTCTGGAGCTCTTTTAAAATCCAGCAAAAACTTGATTTAAAAGATTGTTTCATTTTTCATACCTTTGAAAACTCTTTTGCATAATTAGATACTGTCAGCAGTTTGGATGGGAGTCAGTTCCCTTAATTTAGTAATAGTGTTGCTGTAGCCAGGATGGTCTAAAAACCTAAGACATGATTCYTTGATACAGGTAATTTCAAGGTTTACAGTGTAGTCTCAATGCCAAAGTTAGCCTTTGAAGTGAGGGAGCTTTGCTTTTACCTAGCTGTAGATACTTAAGATGTTCCTTTTTTAAAATATTTGGAGGAGCGGTGAGGGCTCTCTGCTGGAGAGGCCCGTCTGCCAGCCCGGCAGCCCCGGGCAGCGAGGAGCCGCCGGGCGGCCGCGCGAGGCCTGCGCTCCTGCTCCCACGGAGCAGCCCGGCCCGTTCCCAGCTCTCTGTGCCTGAGGCCCCTGGCCTCCCGCCGTGTCGGGGCATCCTGGGATTTGCCACGTGGATGTGCCACACAGCCGGCTCGGCATTCCTGCTGCCCTTGTGTCCCCGGCAGCGCCCGCCTCCCCGTGCGCCCCTCCGCTCCCTTGTCCTGGTGGCGCTTCACCTTCGGGACAGGCTTTGGGACAGATTTCTGTTACGCACCTTGTGCCACTCCTACCTTTTACATGGGATACCTAACACCAGAAAACCTTCTTTGGGGAAACAGGGCTCTGTTTYGCCACAGACGAAAGGACTGAACGTTGATGAGGAATTTTATCTTTATTTCCATGATGTTAGCACAATAAACTCACACAGTAGCATTGATCTGTACTTATTTAACAAAATACATTTATAGCAATTTACAAATTCTTTTCCATTTGAAAACATTGCATAACATTTTATTAAACACAATACTTTATATAGAGAATTCTCATTTAAAAACATAGTTTATTTTCGAGTATTTTGTTTTCTCAGTAAAGCACAGCCTAACAAAGAAATTCGTGCCTGTTAGCAAGTAAGAAAATTAGAACACTAAGAAGATGTCACCTGTCGATTTATTTGATTAATTTTAAATTAAGGTATCAGTGGAATGTAAACAAAGAGTAATTTTACAAAAAGGCTCCATATCAAATATACATGCAGAGGTCTGAGTTCCAATGTATATATTTATTACATTTCTGTTCTCTAATGTAATATAATTTGATAAGCCATTATTAAAAACAGTAGCCTTTGGCACTTTGAGTAAAAAAAGAATATATCAATATTTATGTAAAGAACACAATTTCAATGAATACACAAGTGCTTTAAAATCTTTTGTTAAGAAATAGGAAAGTTTAGGAAAAATATCATACTGCACTTGAAATAGTGCAGCAAGTTTTAGAGTAATAAAATCAACACATATGCCAATATATATCTGACTAAAACCAAGGAATAAAGAACAAACACTCCCACCAGGAATCCTGCTGTTTCCAAAACAGCTAAATTGCCAGAGGGAACATTTTCTAATCTTTGCTTTATTGCCATTATTCTCCATTTCAATTTTCCATTATTTCCAGGTTCATCTACTTACGTTCCTTCCCCTGCACTTACAAACTAAGAAATGATTGCATCTTACTTCCCTGCATTGATAGGCCAACAGTGGTTGTGTCTTACCTATTCTGTTAAAGCTAATCCTACCCGCTTTATCACGTACCTGAACTAGGCTCAATCCAAAGGGTTTTGTTCATGACAACCCAAGTGTTTGTAATTCCTAGGAACACTGTACAAAATTTAATATTAAATACCAAGGACTAAAGATTCATTTATTTAAAAAGCAAAAATAAATCTTGACTTGTAAATACTAGAGTCTGAGAACACAGTTTTAAAAAAATTATCTTTTTTTCCCCTAGTATCTTTGATTAATTTTCCCAGTTACTGTGCCTTGAGATAACATTCAACATATACAACAGATTGCAACCCTACTGGCGATTTCCTTACATGTGTTTTCCTTCAAAATACCCCCCCCACACACACATTCGATGTGTGATGGGATTTTTGCCTGTTCCTAGCAGGGTGGTCATTTCTTTAAGATCCAACCCCCTTCCTCAGCAGTGGGGATGGGCAGTGAGGGAAGCTCTGCTTGCCAGGCCTGGCTGGTGGTGCCCAGCTCAGCCCGGAGCATCTGTGTAACTGGGAAGGTATATAAAGCTTTCTGTGAAAAGGGACTCCGAGTCCCTTCTTCTGTGCAGGCTGGCAAGCACCGTCCTCTGGCTTCTGAGATTGCTTAGGATTGGGCTCGGGTTTGGTATTTTGGATTGTTTTTCTCTTGCATGTGTGTTGTGCTATTTACCTTCTTAGGATGGGATCATTCTTCCTTCTGGGTGTGTTCCCCTTCTCCTCAGAGGTCTGTGGAGTAAGGTTTGTAGGCAGGTCCTGGCTATGTATTAGTAAGTGGTACCCTGAAGTGGAAGAGGACTTAGAGCAAGTCATCCCACAAAAAAGCCCGAGGACAGACCTGAGCTGCTACTGCCCGTCCAKTGACGGGACAGTGAAGCCATTCCCCCCATCCTGGAAGCCATCTGACGGCAGCTCTCCTTCAGGCAGGACAGAATGAGGAAATGCACTGGACTTCCTTGTGAATTAAGTTATTTAAGCCAAATTAAAATGAGTTTGTCTTCTAGCATAATCAGGACATGTCATGATTTTTCCTTTTAGAGTTCGCTAGATCATCCATCCCTGGCAATACAAATTTTAAGCAGGTCAATTCTTTCTTTATATTATAAGCTCAATTTACTAAAATAATCCATATTCTCTCAGGTGCAGAGACCCTTTGTATTATTAAGTGGGGAGAAAAATATAATGTTTAAGGAGGGTCTGTTGGAGGGCCTCTCTAGGGGGGTGAACAGCAGCGGCGGCACCGTGCAACACTCCTCAGGGATCCTGCAATACCAAGGCATTCCGTCTTTAAAGCGAAGCGTAAATTCCCCAAGTGATGGTCCCTGGGCTGAAACTTGTGATTGTTCTTGTGACGTGTAAGCAAGTGAGGTGAGTAACTGCTGCTGTGAGCTAGAGTATTACTTGTGGTGTCCTTGGAGGCTGAACAAAAAGTGGCAGTTTATTTTGCTCTAYGTATGGCTCACCTTTTGTGTTTGTGCATCTCACTGTTACTGGTGTCACACGTCATGTAGGTAAAAACTAAAGAAAAATGGAAGGGTTGCTGAAGGACAGAATGACAGATTTAAAAATGCAAAATCTGAATTACTTTTAGTGCTTTAAAAGACCCCTTTAAAAACAATATTTAAAACAGTTCTACAAGTTAGCCCACTAAGAAGCAGCCTCTTCATTAGTAGCACCTGTTCTTAAACAAAAGTTGAGCAGTAGCAGCAAAACTATTCAAAATAGATAGTTATTCCATTCTAATGGAATGTCACCCACACATTTTGTTGCAGTAGACATCTTAAAAGACTACACAAAACCTTTGCAATCTTTGAAAGTGACAGATCCACTATAACAAAGCTGTAAATATTTCCTACTCTAAATGAATGCAGCCAGCATCATCATAGTATTAGCAATATTACTTTTAAAGTAACTGCACATCAATATGTCATGTGTTTGTAGAGTCTAGTAAGTTTGCAAATTTTCAAAACATTTAAAGTTAGTCAGCACCATCCTGTATTAAAGTTTTGGTGCAAACTCTGCAAAGGTGAATAATATAACACTGATACAGCCTTTGCTGTGAAAAATTCAGTTGATTTTGGACACAAATATAAATAAAATAAAAAGTTGGCACATTCAGAAAATAAAGTGTGTTCAAGACCAATGTTTTGATTGACATCATCATTCTCAGATAAGCTTTTAGAGTCTGAAGAAACAAGTTGCATGAAAATGTTTCACATTAGTTAGGTTCTGGCATTGTGCTTTTTCCCCCACCACATGATTAGCACAGGTTCATGCACGCTAATGTCATCAGTGTTCAACAGATGTTGGGCTGATGGTCAGTAGCTTGGCACATCAAAGGTGAGTATCGGCTCAAAACAAGGTGAGCAGAACCTGTATCCAGATGCGTTTTACTCAGTGGTGGTGTGGACCAGCTGATATGTCTCCTCATTCCTTGTAAGCTCGTGTGGGGGATGTTCCTTTGTAGAAGATATTTCTGGTGTTCTCTGGACTGCTCCCTCGCTCAGGGATTAAAATTATGTTAGCTTTTCTCCGAAGTGTTGAGTCCCGGCTAGAAGAAATGGACAGAGTCTCTGAGCCAATCTCACTGCCCTCCACTGGCGTGACTCTTATTGTGGTGATTCCGTGGTGGTGATGCTCGCTGTTATCTATGTTGCTCCTTTTCCTGTCCCCCGACCCATAACTGTCTTTCAAGGAGTCACAGCTCTCGGAGTCTCTGTTGAGATCGTTTAGCTCATATGTCTGACGAAGGGTGATTTTTTCAGGGCCTTTCCATTTCCATGACCCGCTTCCTTCACCTTCGGATGGCATCTGAATTACAGGTCTGTTATTTTCTGGGTGGGCCTCAACTCTGACAATGCTGCTTGGCTCATGGTCTGTCAAGGTTTTATATCTAATGGCTCCTGTGCAAGTGACCGTGCTTCCCTCGGAACTCTTCGGGCTGCCCTGAAGCACTCCTTGCTGCTTAGACATGGCTATTACTTGCATGATTCTTGGCTGACTGTTGCTTCTACATGCAACACTCTTCTCAGCAGCTTTCAGCCATTTAGCTCTAGCTGAACTACTTTTGGGAGATGTGTTCACATTTTCCTGAGTTTCTTCAGGAATATGCACTAACTGAGATGAGCCAGGACGTGACTGAATAGAAACCCTGGGCCCACCAGAGTTGCAACCCGGGACATTACCGGGTTGAATCTTCAGGTATTGGTTAGTTGGGCCGTGGTGATCCCCATTTACACCCACTCTGGAGGGCTCTGAGCTTGACCTCATTTCAATAGCTCGTGGTGGCGACTGGCCAGATTCAGTCTCTATGACCTGCAGCGACAACTTCCGGCTTTCATTTTTGTTCTTCCACTGGGAAAGCAGTTGTTTGGAGCGGGCAGAATCCATTGACGCGTGAATTGTTGCGTTTCTTCTTGCTGGGTCTTCCAAGGACGGTGTGTTGACTCTTGGCAAAGTGTTGCTGAAAGTAACCATGTTTTCCTTTCCCATTGGGCTTCGTGGCGTTATGATTTCTACGTCAGCATTTGCTCTCTTGATGTTAGTCAGAGAGCCTGCATCTCTGTGGTTCCTATTGAGCATGCTTTCAGAGCGGTGGGTGGCGATGCCGTCGCTGCCGCTCCCGTTTTTACCGGGCAACATTCTGTTGGCGTCTTGGCTAAGGTCTGTGAAAGACCTTAGTGGTTCTCTGTGATAATTCTGGTGAATCATGTTCTCCTCACTTGGCAAGAAGTTCCCCACAGCATACAGGCCCTGATATTTGAACAGCAGTATCAACAACCAATTATGGAAAAAGAAGCATTTTAAGATATTTTAGTTACACTCTTCTGCCAATGTAGAGTTATAGCATTAGTCATTTTAACTGACAGGATATATTCCCTTTCCTCACCCAAGAATTCTTACTCAAAATTCTGTCCTCGTTCTGATGCATCCAGGTATCTATCAAGTCGCCTCAGTATTATAACTAGGGCACATAGTACATGGCAATAAATAGATGAGGAAATGTTTAGCCACCTTCTATGTTCTTTGCTTTATATAGCAACAGATAATGCTAAAGTAAGAATACATTTTTTTTACAAAAATAACAAAATTAATGTTTTGCAATATTTTGAGCAAGTTAAAGATATTTTACAGCTATGCTATTGTCTGCTCTGATTTATTGAATCTTGTTCCAGCTTGAATTGTTCTCTGCTCTGTGATTCTGTCCTTTCAACTGCATGATAACCACGTAATACAGTATCTACATGATAAAACAATTTATTGACTTTGAATCAATTGTTTTCCAAGCTGAACAGAACCGTAAGGTTAAGTTATGCTACACTTTCTCTTTCAGCAGACTCATTGTAAGACAGTGTCCTTTTAACAGAGCTGAGAGCGTATTTTATGACAGGCTGAAATGCTTGACTCAGGCACTGGGGTTACTCATTCCTTATATTCTTTTCAAGAGTTATTTGTAGTTTCACAGTGTTTCCCTTACCCTCCCCTTCCTCTTATTGATAAGTAGCTTTCAGGACAGAATTACTGACTACTGGGTATCCGGGACAATGTCCCTCTTTGATGTACGTCATCATGCAAGAGTACATGGAGAAGACCTAACAAAGAACATTCTTGTYTGTGGAATTCAAACATGGGAACAGTAACTCCATTTATGAGAATCTTCAACAGCTTAATCGTTTGAAATAATATTCCCAASAGAGAGTTCCTTTCTGCTCACAGTGCAGGAATGGAAACTGACGTCAGTGGCTCATGGGGTTTCTACTGGCTGCCCTGGCTGCTGTCACTTCTACCCCACAGTCACCCTATGGACCATCTGTACATAGATTAAATTGCCATGTCATAGGATATGATCTTATTTTAGTATTGTACAGAAATTCATCATTGACTTCTTGGAGGTCAAAACTGGCTGTTAACACCCTTCTGTTCAGCTGCCCACACCGGAGCCAAAAATGTTCACACAGGTTCCTGATCACTCTTGGGCACCAGGACCGACGTTCTGCTGAACAGCGAGGGCAGCAACAGTGACGGGGGAGGCACCAAGAGCAGCAAGCGAAGGCAAATGTTTGAAGAACCTCCTAGCGACAGATRCAGGGTGACGGATCCCTTATCCCAGCCCGTTTGAGGGGCTGCATCTGCTGTGCATGGAGTAACCTGTTGTGGGCAGCCCACTCCCGCTGCATCATTTCCCAGGCAGCCTCTCACCAAGGCCTCTGGAAAACCCCAGAGGTGTAGAACTGCCTTCAATTTCCTGCAAGGTCAGCAGTTTATGCAGTTGAGGTGCTGTATATTAATTTTGACCATTTTTGAGTTCATAAAGCTAACGCTGGGAATATAAATTTAGGCTAGCAGCAAATACTGATTAATCCAATARTTTTCTTGCAGAGTAGAAAAGTGTGAAGTAAAAATGCTCAGCATCTCTAAGTATTTAATGAAGCATATCATGTTAGAGCTGTTTCTGCATACAATATGGGATCATTATACATCACTATGTGCCGTGTTATGTGTTATAGCACTTAAATTTGAAAAATGTATTAGCTTTTCCTGTTTATAAATGACGATTCTTAACAGTCATCTTCAACACATTTTTAGTATATTTAAAATTTTTGTATGTGACCTTGATGAAAGTTTTCCATAAAACATACTGGTATTCTTACTATATACTTAGAATTTCTAAAATTTACTGCATCCATATTTACCAAATAGAGAGCAATTCCTCCTCCTAAGAGAAAGCCACAGTAAACATCAACTGGATGGTTCTTGTACTGGGTGATACGAGTCAGGCCACATAAAATTCCACAGATGATAAAAGCAAAGACCAGAAGTGGCTTCAGAAGTTTTGAGGAGTCTGTCAATGTAGCATTGAAGTACATCTTAAAAAAAAAAAATACAAAAAGTAGTTCAAGAAACTCAGCCTTACAGAAGATATGACTTTTTTCTTGCATTGAGTATCTCTTAGATACATAGACCGTTATTCTATGTTAATATTTCAGTCATTTTTTTACTAATTTTGTTTTACAGCCCTGCTAAATCTGCTTATTTACTGTAGAAAAATCAGAAATCGCAACAGAGAGATTTCTGAAASCTCAGGCATTGTCATTGTTGCTTATCGAGGTCAATTAGGATACAGATTTTATGCCCAAATACTGTTCACAGTCAGAKCTTAAATGTTCTATAAATGTGTCTAAAGAGTCACCACTTCTGAAACAGAGAAGACAGATGCCGTGCCAGATGAAAGCAGCATCCTGTTCTAGCAAAAGGCACCACCAGCTGCTTTGGAGAACCATTTCTCAGCTGGGGGCCACGATGCCAGGGAAGTCACCAGAAGTAAGTGGAGATGGTTCACCAGCATCATTCCAGCTTGTGGGCTTTCCCTCAGCAGAATAAATGTACGCTGGCAAAGTGCCAATACACCCACAATTCCACTATTGAAATGTTATTAACTGGTTGTTTGAGTTCTATGATGGAATTCCCTTTTCTTTTTCCTTCAAAGAAGGAAAGCATTGGACACCGAAGCTGCAGAAATGTCATTGGTCAGAGATGGGAAATGAGCTGTGATCCCTGCAGCGTGTCCTGCTGCTCCCTGCTTGTTGCTGCTGTTTGCTGTTCACTTGCTCTGCCGTAGCACCTTGGAGGCCTCTGGCAGTCGTGCCATTCCATCCAGCTGCAATTCCATGGAAGCCGAATGAAACTAGATCACAAAGGTTTGATTCTTAAAGTTCAAAACTGAGTCAAGTGAAGACAGCAATAAATAAAATATTAATTTGAATGATAAACAAAAATATCATGCTATGAATCAGGTAAACAGTATATTCTCTGAGAATAGCATGAAGAATTAAATATACTTTAATTTTACAATCCACTACAACAGATACTGTTGCTTGTTCACAGAGAGTGTGGACCAGTCATATCCTTACTATATTCTTAGTAGGCCTGCTTTTATTTTAGCTGTTAGTAATTTCAATTTTGCTGTCAAACCATCAGGATAAGAACTCAGATCCTTCCTGCATTAGGTAACACACCACTTTACAGCAAATGACATTCTGCCTTTTTTTCTTATATAAATGAAAGTGAACAAAGTTGATTACTCACCGAAATGTACACAGCTGCAAAGGCTGCCAGGGTGGCATGTTGAGAAGGGAATGACTTTCTGCCAAGGAAGGACACTCAAATTATGCTTCTCATTTCAAAAACACTGTACTAGTATTCAGTTGGAAAAAAAACACTGGGTGGTACAGTCATTTTCAGCTTATACATCCTAAGTAGATCCTTAACATTTCATTTCTAAATTCCTTTTCTGAGGTCTGCAGAAAGGACCAAAAATAATGCTTTTTTTTTTTGATTAAATATTCAACATTAAAGTCTTTTTGTAAAATAGGAAGAGTGTGAATGAACTAAAGACCAGATGATTGATTTTTAAGAGAGAAATTTCTATAAATAAATTTCTGTAATCATTCTTCAGTAAGTACCTAGTTATGCAACTTCTTTAATGCAAGAAGCTGGATCTTATGATTTGTCTTACTGATATTGCTGGGGCTCTTTTCAGTAGAAGGACTCATCAGCTATATAAATGCTTTAGTAATCAGTCCTTAACTTTGGCGATGAAGTAATATGAAACAAGACAGTACCTCTATGAAGACTGATGGTAGGATAAATAAAGGTCTTTTTTCCCATGGCATAATAGGTCTACAGACCTCTTATAATTTGAAGACTTAAGACTTACAGCCCTCTCTTTATCCCTTGATATGTCTCTCACTGGCAACATGAAATAGCTTGTGTCCTGCTTTTTACTGTAACAGTTGAGGTTTGACAGGACACTGTGAGAGGCATCCTTATTTGCTATGTTTTTGTGTTACTTTTCACTAACTTTCTAACTTTATAACCTAGCAGGTATGAATGAAGTTCAAGCACTCGGAGAGGACATTTTAAAGGCTATGAAGCCTCTTCCTGAAGTGGAGATCAAGAGGGCAAATGAAAATGTGTCAAAACTCAGTAAGACAACAGACAAAATCAAGGTATCTTTGCAAAGTTGTTGAGGACTTTCTTCTCCCACTGAAGGGCTAGGGAATTAACTGGTTGAATAGTCATTTAGCCTCTCGGGGGGATTTTGGTGCCCTAACTGGGTTTCATGTTTCTACAGTCATTCTGCTAAGAGCACCTAGTTTAGTATTTTAAATAATAGCAGAAACTGAAATATAGGCCTTTGCCCCTCAGTCAAAGGCTTGTTTTTTCCCTTGCAAAGCAGCAGCATCTGCTGCTCTAATTTTTTTTCCTATGCATTTTAGTTTGTCTGTTCTAAATAACTCACTGGCAATTAAACGTGTGCAAGTAGTTCAGTGTGAATGCCGTGCTGCTGACCTCAATTTGAGCCCATGGCTCCGGCAGGGCCTTGACTCTTTCCAAGCTGAAATCAGCATGATGCCTTTTCATTACTAAAGGCGGATTTCTAAATCTTCTCAGTTTTTATATCTGAACAAACCTTTCACAGTGGAATCCAGTGAACGAGCTCAAGGTTGAGGACATGGACAGGAAACTAAAGACATGAAATAACTGTAAATGTTTATAATGGCTAATCAGCTCCTCTCCCTGTGCAGGTTTTAGTGTAAGCATAAATCTACTTMCAGTCTGCGTGGAGCTAATAAGTAGATTTGATTCTATGAATTTTAGTACCATTCAGGATTTAACCTTCATTTGACAGCAGTTCTGTGGCACATAAAGTATGTCACTACGCAACATRATTTTCTATTTATTCTGCTTTCTATTTATATGCTTTCAAGACAAGCACACCATGTTACAGAGTAAAAATATTTGGTGTGCTCTGTAATGGTGAAACTACTTTTGTTCTTCTCTGTTATCTATTAATCTAAAATGAAAGTAATTCAAGCTAAAATACATATAGCCTTTTTGTATAGCTGTATTAAAAACAGATGTCTCAGAGAAAACATATCCTGAACTCAGAAGACAGTATATCACTCTGCTTATGCTTGAAGATGGGTGGAGGGGGAAGACAGATGAGAGTCATACAGAACATGAGAAATGACACAGGATATAGAATTATTAGGGATTTCAATATAAATGGTGAAGAGACTCTCTGAAGACAAACAGAGAAAAGAGGGACAAGCAAACCACTGGATATTGAGGGATGTTGCAGAGTTATTCCATGCAGTTAGCTGTATGCTTACATATGCTTCTCTCTGTTTTGCATAGGGGAGTCTAGAGACAAATTTGTGGAGCCAGAGTTTCCAGGAGGTACAAATCAAAACTGAAGACTGTTCTAACAACTTCCTTACAAGCTGGAATTGCTGCCATAACAGATGATTGAGGGGAGGACTGAAACGGTAACAATGCTGACTACTGTGCTGTAAGTAGAGAGAGACATCAGGAAGCAAGAATTTATTAGAGCAAAGGTGCAATAAAATTTAATTAAGGTGAAACTGAGGGTGGTGCCAGGATATTACAGATCACCAAATGGATCCTCTGTGATAGGAATGATTTAGAGAAATCAATTTAAGGTCATCTTTGTAAGAATATATGGACATAGAAGAAATGACTGCTTAGCCTTCATCTGTTATAACTAATGTAACTGGTTTTTGGGAAGCGATGGTATTTAGATTAGGAGAGATGTAGCAACAGACACCATATTAAGAGCTTACAAATGAAATGAATTGGGATGTAATAATGCATGCAGAATAAGAARTGGAGAGCTTTAGTGGAGACATGACAGAAATGACATAGCTTCATACCTGCTAATCAGTACAGAGAGAAATTATGTAGCTTAAGACAAAAATTGTGAACATTTCAAACATTCTGTAATTTTGCTATCTTTTGGGGGAGCTGGAAATTAAATAAGCACTACATAAAGAGGAGAAAAAAAGTAAAAAAAAAGGAAAGACTGCAAAAGATTCAGAGGGCTGCAATATAAATGACTAACAGACAAGAGAGGTTACCTTGTGAAAAAGATAAGGAAGACTGATGCTGTATTCAGTGGAGAGAAGAGCTTTATGATTTCTCCGTGGGGAAGTACATAAATTTAGGACACAGTAATAAGGCCGTTGAACTAAGGATTAGCAGGTGTGTCTGTGTGTGTGTATATATATATGCGCACATCTATATGTATATGTGTGTGTGTATATATATATTATATGATTTAACACTCTAGATACTTTGTTTAAATCTATAACCTCTCATCATTAATTGAGAATTATCACCATTTTATCACACCTAAGTTGTTTAAACAAGGTATGTAGTGTAGATTATATTTCAACCTGAATGATATGCAATTTCCAAAATCTGTTACTATACAAAATATTGATATCTTAGATGCAGTCTAGGTGGGGACACTAAAGAGTAAATGACCAGGGAGGATGAATCACAAGCTAGGAATCCTATGAAACCAGATGCATATGTTTAGGACACAGGTTTACACTGCTATGGTCTTTTCTYTGATGAATGAATTTTCTCAATAGCTGTCAGTATCAAAAATCTAGTGCGCCACAGAAATGGAGACCACTGGTGCAGCACTGAAATGGAAACCAAATAAAGCCAAACAAAACCCAAAGACAAATGTGAATAACTAAGCCTAAAATGCCAGGACAGTAATGTATAGAGATCTCGGTTATTAAGTGCTTGGGTAACTTCTTCCCCTACTTGCTACAGGGAACTTTTGCAGACCGTACTCAGAGAAGCATTAGAAACATTTATTATTATATAATTATATATTACATATTGTGTGTATATTGTACATATAATGTACATATATATTACATAATGCATATATATAATATTATACGTTAATAATTGTATAGAAAAGCGTGTTGCTTCTGAAGGAGAGGAAATAACTAGCTACCCATAACCTTCTGTCCCATTTCTCAATTGGACAGAAAAGCTTCCAAAGCTCACTGTTGGCCTAAAATCTTTATACAGAAATATCACTAAAGAGATATAAAAATTCTCAGCTTAATTATAAAAAGATCTCAAATCTCATTCAGACTTTAATTAGAAATTAAGTCTTGAAACTAGGACAGAAAATAACAAAGAATGCTTTAAAATGTACATAATGAAGGATAAAACTAACCTTCCAGCAGTGATAATATTGACATCAGTTCCAGAGCAAATATCTTCCACAACGTAGGAATTCTCTGAGCAGGATACATTTAAGGATGTATAGTTAGGCTTGCAAACAGTCAGGAAATAGGGTGTCTGATATCCTGTTGATAGCTGTATGATATCAGTAATAAGAGCAGTAGAACAAAGACCAAACACATGAACACCTAGGAGAGAAATTGGCAAAGCTTGTTAAATGTATTATGATTTTTATACGTGCATAACAGATGAATTCATTGTGAGAAATACTTTCAATATGAGGATTTAACCAAAGAATCATTTTTTTTAATGAAATCTTATTTCAAAGCTAAATTCTTTAACATTTAAAAAAAAAATTTATTTATGATTAGAAAATTGAATTTGTTTTCTTCCAGTTGATAAATAACATTTATTTGTGATGGTCTGGCATTCTCCAACATCTTTGTACGTGAAGTATACTACACTGGAGCTGCTTCCATGTGGAACGCAATTTGCTTTGTCGACTCAAGGACAGCCGTTATATGGGCATATGTGCTCATTAAATCCTTGGATTTTCCCACTCAAATTGGTGTTTTTTTAACAACACAGACACCTGCCCAGTAGTTCACTGCTGTGAGGAGCTGCTGTCTTTTTTACCACCAGACTCATCAGCTGGCAATAAGCTTGGCTACCTTCACATCTGGGGTGGATTTCCTGCATGCCAAGGCCTTGCCATTCTTTGCTTTCTTGATCGTGGAGTTCATAACCTCTTTGGCCACACACTCCAGCACTTCCCTGCTTGCCAGCCTATGGAAACCTAGTGGATAGTCGTCCTCCTCCTGGGCTTTCACGATGCCTGCCCTGTAAGTTCTTATTGCTCAGGCTGCTCTCTATAATGAAAGATTTCTGCAACACACAAAACCTTTCCTTAGGCCACTCAGTGACAGAGGAACTTTACTGTAACAGGGGAGTGAAATCCAGTTGCCCTTTCAAATTCAGTTTTAGTCACTGTCAGTTAAAGGAAAGTAAAATTCACGATATTCCTTTGTAGTATTAGCCTAATAGGCTCTAGCCATTTTTCAAGAGATAGATAAACATGTCCCAGAAAGTCAAATCCGACAGTTTCCGGCAATTTGTTACTGTCATGCTGTTCCTGAATACTCTGTTAGCTGGGTTGGGACCTTATAATGCACTGAAGAGATGTGGGAGAAATAATTAAAAGAAGTCAGCGCAAGATGGAGGAGGAGGGAGGAAAAACAAATGCTTCCTTTAGCAACACTGGCAGTAGTGTAGCGGGGGAAAGGGAAAATGGAGAGTGTAGACAGTGCATTAATGAATTTGGGGTTTCTCTGTCACTCTGTTTGAGTTTCTTCTCAAATTTTCCTGGCAGATGAAGATCTGTGCCAGTGAGAGCCCTGCACTGTTCTAAAAGACTTTTTCAGAGAAGGAAACCTGCATGATGAAAACTGAATGTACATGGAAGACTCTTCTTTGTAACCACCATTTGAAACGCACCAACAAATCTGACAGCTCTTCTAAGAAAAGAATTGAAGTTGCATCCTCCTGCATTAATATTGGCCTCTGTTCCAATCCCATTTCTTCTTTTGGACAGGCAGCAGTAGAGAATTCCTTCTCCTACCATTATCTGCAATGACAAAGGAGCTGTTAAGTTAAATGAAGCAGTTATTCGGAAGACAGTGATTGAATTTAAAGGGCTGAAATATAATTATAACACAACAAATGTCATCCACCGACATGTACCTGCTTTTAAAAGATTTGTATCCATATGTAAACATTCAGTAATGCAATTTAGCCTGAGTGGGAGCAGGCAAGAAGGTGGTGCTGAAGTTGAATGTAAGTGGCATAAGGTTTTGGAAGGACACTTTTATTTTTATTAGATATGTCTAAAGTGCTCAGCAGAATAGGGTTCTTGATCTGCATTTGAAATTTTATGCTTCTACACTGGAAGAGTAATAATTAGAAAATCTCTCCTCCAAGGGTAATATCTTAGTGCTTCTAAAGTGGTTTTAGTGCTCAGTCTTGGCCTCATGCCTAGCAATCCCTGCTGGAAATCCCTGGCAGCTTCTACCTGTCCGGCCACTTGATCTTCCCAATTGTTAGTTTTGGCCTGGGTTTTAACCAGATCCACAGCTATAGCAGAAGTGGCCCTCTGAACACACCAGGCAAAAGAGATGCTGATGACTGAAGCCCTGGAGAAGAGCTGAGAAGAGAAATAAGAAGAGAACTATAAATGAAAACAAAATGTTACTTGCTTGAAAGCCTGGAACCAGTCACAAGTTTGCAATTTCAGGTTGAGTT
The DNA here is from genome assembly GCF_003342845.1 of Nothoprocta perdicaria. Taxonomy (NCBI): domain Eukaryota; kingdom Metazoa; phylum Chordata; class Aves; order Tinamiformes; family Tinamidae; genus Nothoprocta; species Nothoprocta perdicaria. Next base: position 6,344,619 of record NW_020455205.1, on the reverse strand, counting down.
TGTTCTTCCTGTTAAATAGTGCAACCTGGAAATCTCTAGAGGGCTGAATCCAGGCTATGTTGAAATGAATGAGGCAGTTCTCACCTGTGGGAGGAGATTGACTCTGTCTATCTATAGATGCAGCAGAAAAGTAAACAGTCAACACTAAAAGCTGCAAAACAGTGCACTGAGATGCTAAAAAATCTGAATTATGAAAAATGTGCTGTAATTATCCATTAATTTTGTACACATTGAGACCCCTACACTTGGAAGAAGGGAGATACAGTGGGCAAGCCTAGTTTTAAACCTTTTCTATAACTGATTGTTAACTGATTCTACTTCTTTCCAGAAAAATGAAGCAGTTCTCATTACATGGAAAAGTCAGTGATTAGGGATATTTAAGGAATTTTATTAGATGAGAACTACAGTCACTATTATCTACCTCTGGTCACTTTACAGGTCAAACCTTTTCACTAGATAACAGTAGTTTCTTTAATTAAAATAAATCAGAGGAATTTAGATAGCTTTTGCCGAACTTTAGGGAAGCTTGCATAGGAAGAATCACCAGAATGGGAGATTACCTTGTGTGACAGAGGAGAAAATAGGGAAAAGGCAAGGCCTGTGGTAAGACCAAAATTCAGAGGCTGGTATTTCTAAGGAAGCAGTCTCCCAAAACTGAGGAGCCAGCAGGACCGTCTGCTAGAGTCAGCAGTGACTTTCTGTCAGGATTTGATTTTGGCTGCAAGTGCCTGTATCTACAGCACTGTAACTCTTAGGTTCTAGTTCCAAGTATATTTTTCGGTCTGAAAGTTATGCAAAACCATTCAAAATGGCTTCCAAAGAAACCAAAATCAAACACAGCAAGAGGAGTTTAGGGTTTGGTTTTGTTTTGTTTAAAAAGGAAGAATGAAACATGTTGGTGACTGTCAGGAGGATGATTTTCCTATGGACATCATATTTTAGAGATTTTGTTACTGCAAATTCAATGATCTGGTAAGGGAATTTGGTGAAGTTAGCAGGGATGCATTTATAGCTGTCTTTGTGGAGGTGCCTAAGTGAGGAGCACGGCCACTGTGGTCGTGGGAGAACAGAGACCCTTTCAGAAGACTGGTCTCTATTTCTGGTGCCTGACAGTGCTCCTGGAGGTGCCTCTCTCTGTTAGTGAAGATGAACGGTGTGAAAATAATGTTTCTAGCTGAGGTGCCTGAAGTCAGGTGCAGTGAATCCTCTCTAAGATATATAAAAGTGAAGTCTCTGGATTTCATTTTAACTTGACACAGCAATTCCAGAAGGGACTATACTTATCTATATCAGACGTTTTATTTTACTTACTATAGTGTCCAAACTGATCGTATTTTGACAGGAATTTTTTTTTCTGCTGAAATTGTGTTCTCCCTCTAGATGAGCCACTAAACCAGTTTCCTTTTTGCCTGCTCATAATGACAGATGAAGTCACAACTTAGATTCCTGTGCTGTTTTGGAAAGCACAACAGTGCTGACCACTAACAATACCAATATAACTTCTCCCCGAGAAAAAGCTAGTTCTACAGAAAGTGGTATGTGTACGACTGTAAATAAGAGGCTCCCATTTCCAGCAAAATCCTGAATTTAATGTAGTATCTCACAGTATGGAGATGTCTGTAAGCAGCTCAATTCTATCACGTTTGTCCAGCATAACAGTGGTTACAACTGCTTTGCACATAAGTGTAAATGCCCAGAGAACTGTTCCTCCACTTGAACGTGCACCATCAGGGCAGCATGAGTGAACAGGTGTTAGAGGGAATGTTTTAAAGAGGGTATCTGAGTATCTTCTGCTGCTACAAAGGAACAAAARGTGAGGTTATAGTTCTAAGGAAAGCTAAAGAGCCTGGATGACACTGGAACCTAGCTGAAGCTATAGAAGCTACTTTTCCTCATGCCAGCTGAAGCTCTATTCAAAGTCTTTTATAAGTGACAGTGACACCTCAAACTTACCGTAATGGAAGGTGCAGCAAAAACCAAACTAAGCAACATCAAGAAGGGAACAGCCTCTTGTGTAGGTTCAATGTATGGCATACTCAAACTCTTGTCATAGCAATTAAATCCAGAGTGAACTGGCTTGAAGACATCAGTAAGTTCAAGAAAATAGAGGCTAACAACAGAAGATGCCAATATTGGCAACTAGGAAGAGAAGAAAGCGACAAATTATTTTTCAGAAATGGAATAGCAGTGCTTTTGCATAAACACCATAGTCTGTTCATCTCTGCAAAGTTTGTTATTTCTGTGCTGCTTGTAATTATCAATTTTACTATCTTTAAATAATTCATTCTCTAGATGCATGATACTGATGAGTTGCTATCAGGTAACCCTGTTGTCTACCGAGCTAGTCAAAATACCTGATCCTATTTTCAACCTCCATAATTTAATCCTTCTATGTATGAATCATTCTTGGCAGACTGATCTTTTTTCAAATAGAAGCCTGAGGTCTCCCATGGGGGGCCATAGGGCTCTGCTGTTCAGCATCACCCTTGATTTGGGCCTTTAGCAACTCCCTGTCATGCGTAAGACAGTATTTATACTAAGACCAACTGCATTTAAATTGCAAAATAACATTTAATGGAGAGGGAAAAAAAAAAAAAAAAAAAAACACGCTATCCAGGGCTTCCCTGGAAACTGGCATATGTGGTAATATAGTGTATTGCCTTTTCCTGTTCATTTTAGTAATTCTGCCAAAAAAAAAAAAAAAAAAAAATCAGTCTGCATAGAGCCACCACCAGGTTTTAACTTCTAGGTATTTAATGGTTTTTCATGATTACTTCCATTTATTGAGAAGTTAGTCTCTGTGGGTATAAATTCACCCCAGCTTGCCACTGGCTCTGGAAAACAGAGCTCGTGCCAGCAGGTCTCTGTGGAAGGAGCTTGTTCAAGGGAAGCAGTAGCCAAGGAGGCCACCGATTCTCCAGCCTGTGGTTTGCGAGAGAGTAGATAAGGCAGCTCTACCCCTGTGTGTYGGGAGGCACTCAGGGAGATCCAGGAGCTTACAGTAGTTCCCTGCATCCTTTTCTAGAATGTCTACTAAATTCTCAATTAAATGTTTATCTTTTTTATTTCACAGAGTTCTCACTAAAGATGGCCATGCTACAGTCACTGCCTGCTTCTCCACTGAGATGTGATGACTCCCTCCCTATGTTCCTGTTGCAATGAAGGTACCTATAAATAATGGGATATCACCTGCCCATCCTCTCCCCCACCACCGTTTTTTTTCAGGTGGTTACCACATTGCCTAGCCCTCACTTTTAACTGCTGCTGAAAAGCACTAGCTTGCAACTACTAAGTCAGCTTGCTTATATTTTGTACTACATAATATATAAATATGTAATATTACACATAATAATTACAACTTATAATAAACATGTGAAGTATAAAATACAACATGTAAAATATGCATTATGTATTATAATATAAATGCTCTATGCTATATAAATATACATTTGTAATATATTGGATTGATTGTATAAAGCTTAAATAATTTGCCYCATGCTTCCTGGCCAGCAGAGAGAGTCAAGTTCTTTAGCTGGATGTCTTGCTTAGTCTCTGCTCAGCTCATGCTGGACACGGCCCGGGTGACTGTCACGCACCCTGCACAGCCAGTCAGCAGGGGCAGCCCCTTTCTGGGCTGTCCCTACTTGTGCAGGGGAGGCAGGGAGTCTCCACAGGTCCTCCTGGGCACTGACGTTCTACGTTCTACGGGTTTGAACTCGTGCCTACCTCACCTTCACTTCTGTAGAACATTTAGTGTTGAGGCATTTGCAGCATCTTTTACCATTAATTATCCCAAAGTGGTACCTAACTGACCTAACCAGGATTCAGATCCCACAAGGCAAGGCACAAGCCTATTCCAGTAAGCTAAATGGACAGGAATAAACAATGGGTCTGTTACCCTTCTCAGAAACAATGCCCTTTTTATCCAGATGTCCCGAAGGTCCATTTCCTCTGATGGAAACCTAAACTGGGAAGACTCGTGGGGCACTTTGCACTCAGAATTTTTTCTCCATTGTGTATCTTTCCATTTCTTTAATGTCATGAAAAGAAAAGCCTSTCTGAGAACAAGCTCTTGCCTTACCCACCAGTAATTATTCTCATTATGGTTTTCTTAGATAAGCAACCATTTTAAATGGCAATACTAARCTATTATAAATAGGTCATATTTGAAGTGATATTTCATTGTGAGTTATTAAAATAGATGATGAGGTGGTTAACTTTCATTATTAAAAAACAGTATTTGTGTTAAGTATAATTTTATTGTTAACTATAAAACAAGGAATGACAAAAATTTCATTTCACTGTCTTATGGCTCCTCTGAGCTGTGCACTACAGGACTACCATGTTATTTCTGACTATAATTACCCATTCCCTGAAAAGAAAAGAGTTCTGAAGGACTGCAAATACCCAACATAACTGCTTACAACCCTAATGAATAGGTTTCTAGTCGACTTGCTATACACAGTATGTCAGAAGCTACAGGACATTTTTCTTCATACCTTTAAAAAATATAAATATAAAACGCATCTTCAAAAGGCTAAAGAAAAGTAAATGCCTCTACAATCTTCTAAAGATTGTAAGTGGCTATTTAATGTATGAATATTTATTGAGTGTTCTGCTTAAGGCAGCAGTAGCTCTGTTAATTACAGACTTCAGCTCACAACACCTTGGAAATGTCAAATATAATTAGATGGTATAATGTATATTGTTTTAATTACAAAGTGGAATAGGAATTTTCCTATTCCTCATTAGAATAATAAACCCTCCAACCTCAGCTTACATATCTTGACTAATAAGTTTTTATGCTCTTGCTTCCTTAGTTGGCTAATGGAGAGAGGTTCTTGTTTGGCCAGAACTCTGTTTTTAATATAGATAGAGTTCATATTGCAAAGATCTTGCTGTATTGAGTTAGATATTGTGCAAGCATGAGAAAAGATGAATTTTACTCCCAAAATTGAAAATCATGCTCAACAAGGATGGAAATACCTAGAATAAGGTTACAAGAGTAAGGAGAACAATAAAAGGTAAAAGGTTCCATTTTTTTACATATTGCAGGACAAAGCACAAGGCATCCCTGAATGAAATCCTGAAAAGCCAGGAGGGATGATCCTCTCTGAAGCAATGCTGCRTGCAAGAGGTCGTGCCCAGGGCCATGAACCAGGAACGTACATCACATACTGCAGATGGCTGAAAGAAGAGACGGCTGTGAGAGCAGTTCAGAGGTGAGAGAGAACATTATCATCACACCAGTGATGGCCATGGTCCTGACACCACTGCAGGCGCTGGCTTCATTAGTTCTTTTTCTGTGCACCTGTGAGCATTAAGATTATGTGGGAGCCACCGTGCCAGTGCAGGTCATTGACAGTCATATGGTATAGCCTGCACCTGGACCACACCAGGACTGTGAAATGTCTGTATGAGTAGTTTTCCATGCCCTTGATTGCATGAAAAAAGGAATCTGTAAGACCTGCAGCCCAGTAAATATAGTACTGCCATATCTAGTTAATAGGGCACAGATTTCATACTGAGTTTGCGAGGACCCAGGACTGAGGATTGTCAAATGTGCTTTTTCTGAACTTGTCTTGATCTAGGAGCACGTTATTTGATTTAGCTGTTAATGCTCCCCCCTTTCCCCCCCCCCGCAATGATCAGGAGGCATAATTTGTTTTATTCCCCCATATGTTTGTATGGTACAACTCTGTGCCATTGGGAAGAGCATTAATTGACCTCTGCTATTTTTACTACCTCAAGTTTGCAGGGGAAGATCAAGATGCATTGGAAAAATCCTGTTACTGGAGTAGATGGAAATCTAAACAACATAAAGTTGTCCTCTGGACAGCTCAGCATCTGGGTGATGACTTTGGCCTCTGGCCTGTCACCAGCTCTAGGACCTTTAATTTTCCCACCCCACAGCATCTCTGCAACGCCCTACATCTCTAATTCAGGGTGCTTGCTCCTCCTAGAGAATTTTCAGATATCCAAATCTCCCCTAAAGCTACATGCATTTCACAAGCAACATTTATAGACAACAGTAGCAAGCAAACACTGATGGTTTCCTAAATGACACCATAATGAGGTGGTGAGGCTCAAACCAAAAAGGAGGCAACATCCAAGTTCCACAATTGCTTTATTATTGTGAAAGAATACACAATCTGATACACATTAGCACTGCAAAATTCTTTAAATCATAGCTTCTATAAATTCCCTTTCTATAAAACTGTACACTAGCAGTTACACATCTGATACTTACATTTTAACTAATATTTAACTAAGCAAAGAGTCCATATTTATCTTCAAGTGAGTAACATCTTAAAATCCATACTTTCTGCGAGTGCCACCATGGAGTGTCACATACTTGAGTGAACATGTGAACCTTGGTTTTGGGAGATGCAGTCACGTGGCCTCTCTCAGTTTGGCTACAAGGCAGTGCAGACTCTATCTTCTATCTGTGAACTCATATCCGGATCCTCTGCTGTGAAACACTGCTGTTGTTGTGTTGCACTGTGTCGGTGGCTGCCAGCAGATAGTCTTTAAATGTGGCTACAAAAGTAATTATCCTGGGTTATATTTCACTCAGGCTAAATAAGGGAAAAATGAATTGCCTCTTGTTCAGTCACAGTTAAATACTGAAGTCACTGCTCAGTGCACAGGCCTGAATGGCTTGAGTGGTTTTCCTGGAGACTSACTGCAAATACAAAGACCATGGAATTGATTTGTTTTACCTGCCAGTGAATGAAATAATACGATAGGCAGAGCAAGAGAAGCAGCATGTATGTGTGCACGCAGCTTTCTGAGGAAGCCAAGGCACAATCTACCAGATGCAGACTAAGGATAGCATGACTAGGCTGCCTGGTGAGAAGGGTTAATGGATGCCTGATGGGCTATTTGGGGAATGGATTGTTTATATTTGGAAACATTTTTTTTTTCTTATCTTTAGACTTCAGTAGGTAACCAGGCTGGCCAAGAAYTGGAAGCAAAGAAACTTGTTAGATCCTTAGGCTCTTCTGCAACCACAGAGGCACGGGATTCCTAAGCATGGGAGTTGCCCCCTTGCATTTCTCTTGTCTTCTGGGAATCGGGGATTTTTGTACATAATGAAGCAAATAAACAGGACTATCTCATAGAGATAGCCAATGACTGCCATCAATTTATCCTCATGGAAACGCTTTCAGCAAAATGCTTGGGAGTAGTATCTATTTAGCAGTTTTGTCTTAGCACTGCAAGGCCACAGCATTCTGATAGAGTCTGTAAAATGTATCACAAATGTCTGTCCTTGTGCCAAGGAATTCATGCTCTAAAAGACAAAGCAGAACAGATGGATGAGACAAAAAAGAGGTCTGTGGTGGGTTGGAGGAAACAAGGTATTCCTATTCTTAGCCAGTTACCAAACTTTCAACTTCCTTTCAACTGCCATAGTTGTTGTGCAGTTAGACCGTGCTGTGTGCTTCCCTAAAGACAGGAGAGTCGTGAGGGAAACAGGTCTCATCCTCACAGGAATGAGGTCATTGCTGTGAGGTCTGAACACTCTTCAGGAACAGGGTAAGCAGAAGAAATGGTACCTTTCATACTCGACTCTATTCTGCTAATACAAAGTAGTATTTGCATTGTGATTATGTGAACCGGAATGTTGTATTACGTGTTTCTCTTGAGAAGATCAGTGGTGAAAAGTTGGCAGGTTGTTGTTAACTTCAGCAGGGATTGGAATTCATTCTTGGTTTGGAAAGTATTGCTAAATACTTGGAAACATACAAAGACATGGGGATGAAACACCTCCGGTAATCACAAAGGAAAGAGGAAAGTTAGAGTCTGAACTAGAATGGATTCCAGCAATTATTTTGTCTTGTTATTCTCTTAGATATAAGTAATTATCCATTTGGTTATGAATGTAATACAAGTGACAGATATGAWGCATTTAAGTTCTGCGTGTTCTTCAGAGCCTGTGATTAATACAAGATACCAGACTTCTTTCATGCACTGCTAATTGCACGAAGGGGACTGTATTCCGAATTTGCTCTAGTGGGACTGAAATCAGTTCCTGGCAATATATTTGAAGTAACTTTAAAACAAAAGATTTAATTACAGTATTTACATGCAGGAAATGTTTCTCTCTGAGCAACACTCACGTGCACTAACATACAGGTTACTAATGGATGGCAAAAGCTGAAGCTCCTACACATTTTAGACTGGTCCTAGTCTGTATTTTGGAAATGATTTACATTTTATTATTGGAGACTGGCCCTGATTTTGCAAATTATTTGTGCAAGACTGGGATCTCTTCATGGCAGCAATATAATGCCTTTAAATACAACTAAAGATGAAAACAAATGTTCCTGCATCTTTTCATTGGGCCCTTGGGAGGCAGCTGTATTAAACATATGGCGTGTAGCAGGAAGGACAGGCGTGTGTGTTTTGCTGTCCTCACGATTTGCTCAAATCTGCCTGTTGTGGCAGTAGGGAGATTGCTTGCTTGCTGCTCTGAATTCATTGCTTAGAGCTCCATTTGTAGCATGGAGGAAGGAAAAAAAAAAAAACCCCACAAAACAAAAATGAAAAAGACAACAACAAAAGGCCACCCAGTTCTGAATCTGTCCAGGCTTGTGCCAAAGCTGCCATTTTCTCCTGCTTTCTACAATCTGAGGGCTCTTCTGCAGGGTCCTCTCGGCCCTGCCAGCCTCTGCCCTCAGGGAGACTGTGGGGGCCGGGCGCAGGGCCCCCTTTGCCCGGCTGCAAACAGAGTTACTGCCAGAGGCAGCACAGCGCGGGCGGAGGGTGCGGGACAGTCCTCTCCCCGCTGGTCTCACAGCAATAGCTGGGCTTACAGAGGGGTTTGTTCAAAAAATACATATTCTGAAGTTTTCTGAAATTTTAGTCTATATCAAGGGCTTTATTTATTTATAACTTTTCTCTCTAAACTCCAGTTTCTGCTGCTTCTTGCACCTTTTCTGGATGGAGGTTTCAATTGGCCCAAGACTCTRTGGAACTGATCTGTTCTGTAAGTGATTTTTACCAATGGTGATTGACTAAGATTTGTGCAAACAAATTGCAAGATGATGTGATGGTGTTTCTTCTCCAAGATTTAACTCTATTGGATTTAATTTGAACTCCCAATTTGGAATCCTGGGTGCTACAGAAATCTACTATCATTACCATTTTTTTGTAGAATTAAATTATCCCTAATTCCAGCATTGATTTTAGAGTTTAATTGAATTGTTCTGCTACTGCTAATTAGACCATAGCTTTAGAAATACAACAGATATCCCAGTATAATTCCTCAAATCTTTTGTCTTGATCTTTTGTCTAGTCTTAATGGAAAACCTTTGTAAATGTAAAACCAAAACAATACATGTGATACATTAAAAAAAATGAAATCGAAAGAAGAAAATTTCCTGAAACTGAAGAAATTCCTATTTATTTCTAGAAATTTCAAAGTCAGGTTGAATGCATGAGACTCCTAAAAAGTGCTTATTTGTTTTCCCAGACGTATATGAAGTAGTATGAAGTAGTATCAATTAAACAATCAAGGAAATAAAATGATGTAACAAGAATATTAAAAACAAACCCTTACGTAGAAGTTTTACAACACATGAAAAAAAACATGAAAATACCATTCTTTTTGCTCTTAATCACCAGTAATATTTGAAGTATTATTACAAGCAATCACAATTATTTTACTAATTGATGAGTAACAGTAATTGATAACTAATTATAAATAATGTGGTTAGGGTTTGCAGTGACTCTTGATTATGAGATTTTTTGCTGTAAACTTAGGGTGAATCAAAAAAATGACATTTCAAAAAGGTGGCTGTTTTCAAGTCACAGCAGTACCAAATCTCAGCTAGAAGCTTACTTAAAACCTATCTGCAGCAGGCAAAACTGCTAGTCTTACAAAATATTGTAATTTATTCTGCATTTCCAAATCTACTGGTTTCCATGCATACCAAACAACCCGTGGCTTCCAGCCCTTCTCCCTGGGCTCCTTGGGAGCTATTCACATTCTCTCTTCTGGCAGCCTTAGCACAGTTGTGATCCCTGACACCTTTTCATGCTCCCCTTTTGCTAAAGCTGCTGGTGTGCAGGCTGCACAGCTCTGCGGTACATGGGAGATGAGGGGGAGGATGCAACGTGGATGGCTTTGTCCATGTTAGGTGCTTTGAATGAGTTAGCAGCCTTCTCAGGCCCAACATTGCCCCTTACTGTTTTGGGGGTGGTCTCTAATGCACTGTTATGAATAAAACTGACTCATGCATCCTCTRTGAGTCAGCCACAGCACAAGGTCAGCTTACTGAGCAGATTGCTAAGTACCTTTCTCTTCTACCCTCTCCCTTGCACATAGCAGGCTCTATTGAAGSAAGCAAGCAAAGTATGGGGAAAGTATTACACTACTTGCACAGTCTCTTGCTGCAGTATGGCATTAATTTTGGCTTCTGTAGTTGTCTCTTTGTCTTTTTTCCCCCTAAGACAAATTTAAGCACAACAAAGAACATACATACAGAAAAAGGCAACTGCCATGTCTTTCCAGGAAACTATGGTGCAGGACAGCTCTTACATGCTGTTCTTAAGGAAACTTAACCCTACACACTTATTCTAATCCCTGAACTCCCCTTGGATAGTCCTGCCTCTGCAGTCATGCCTGTACTTGCAGATAACTAAGTGCATAATTTAAATGTGGTGGGTCACGCATAGCTGAATAGCTGAAAAAATCCAGATGTGTCTGAGAAGTGGCAATGAGCTACCTAGAGATGTGTACAAACATTTGATATTTGAAACATAGCTCTGTCTATATACATTAGAAACAATYGAAAATACAGGCTGAATTGATTCCCACTTGTGCCTTGGAAAGCTTAGGCAGAGAGCTACCTGTGTCTGTATGCGTGCACCACAGAGGAGGGGAGGCAACAACCACCACCTAATTGTTGCCTCCTCTCTTAGTCCCTGAAAGTTAAACAGCCAGCAGATGAAAACTGTGTCGCAGGAACAAAACATGCGGAGGCAAGATGTTTACCTAGAGAAGTTCATCCAGTGACTCAGTTGACTACATTTGGGCTTCTGCATTCCCGCATCTTGGGGGGAAGGTGAAGCATTAGTACCAGTGAATTCAAAGGCAAGATTCCTAGCGACTTCTCTAACACTAGAATTTAACCCAAAAGTTTCTTAGATGGGAGCACATGGAGAAGAAGACTAACACCCTAGAATCTTTAAAGAGATAATTGCTTTCCTTCACAAAGAAGAAATATTATCTCGTTTGCATCTGCAAGTGAGCCTATTTTCCTGGGAACAGAGAATACATAAACCTGGGAGTTTTCCAGATACATATTTAAAATGTGAGACATCATGCAAATTTTATCGTTAAGTGAATTTATTCATGATGTACTCTGAATATGCTCAAGAAAAACAGTCAGGTAACAAACAGCAGACCTTCTTCCAGGAATAGGCACAACTTCTCTCCCTCAGAAGCTTGTAGACTTTTTTTTAACCATGAAAAGGAATTTCCCCTAGAACAGAGGGAGTTTGAATTTCCATGGCAGGGTTTTCTCTTTCTTGGCTATGAAAAGGAAGCTCAGATTATCCACAAGAACCTAAAAGCCACAAGCATAATTAGAAATAAGATAGGCAAGACTGYCTGGTAATGCTGATTACTACCCACTTCAGGGGAACAGTGTGACACATAAGCTAAGGCTATTAAGCTCTCAGGAGTGCCCTCTGAATATTTTAAAATAACCTCTAACACATAACTGTGATAAGATAAATCACCAAGGTTTTATTTTATGAATCATGAAATTGAAAGCACGTTATTGGAAATGTGTTATTGTGTATATATGCTGTATTTCATATTGCCTTTGTTTGCCAATGATTGTTTTTAGTTTATGACCCATACACATCTTTCCAAAAGCTTCATTTTTTTTAGATTTCATTTGTATTTCTGTTTCCTAATGCTCTTTGCTTCTCTCATGCAAATGAGAAATAGCTCATAGTCCTAATAGTCTAAATAGTGATCTTAAGAAGGGCATATTGGTTTTATGCTGTAATTTGTTTTTCAAATCTGTTAATCTGAATTATTCATAGTTTAGACCAAAATCAAATCCAGGCCCAGAGTATATCCTTTAAAGTTGACAATCAGTTGGCATGCATGCAATCTGGCACCAAACGTATTTACTAATAGTAGCAGTCTCATAACATATCTGTAAGGATCATAATAGTGGAAAACCCCCCTGGCAGGGCTTTTAAGTATTTGTATGCTGCTAATTCAAAAGATCAAGTCCTTCTAAAGCAGAGAATCTGTCTTTTCACATTCTGCATGCCCAAAATATCAGTTGCAACTGATTTTTTCCCCTTAACTGTGCAAGAACTTTCATTTGTATAAAACAAATGCACCCCTCTCCTACTAATGCATTTTCATTTTCTTCTTGAACCAAAATCCTTTTTATATTTCTTTCCTTTTGTTTAGTATTTGAGAGCAAAACCAGCACCATTTTCTAATGTATTTTGTAAATAAGAAGCATAAGTGGCAGAAAAAAAGAATAGAGGAGGACTGAAGACATTTAGAGGAGAGAGGCTAAAAGCCTGGCTCCCATCATTCATTCAACCATATGTTCATAAAACTAAAAGCTTTAAAATAACATGCTGTTACATAAATTCAGAGAGCCCTGGTTAGGCTGGCTAAGTTTTGTTTCTAAATAGTTGGGTTTTGTTGGATCTTAATAGAAACTTACCTCTTGCTTACAAAAGCAATCCATGTAACAGTGATGCCWATCAACTGCACAGGGTGACCACTCCATCCTATGCACTTAGGAATTTCTAATGCCAATAAAATTAACTTTAATCAACCCCCTCTTCATGAAGTATAACAATCTCTGGTTCACCTCGAGCCCATCACAGTGGAATTGTCTAAGCCACCGTTTCCTTCTTCTGGCGCTGTTTAAGTGCTGGTATCCTCCTGTGCTCTAGGCAGTCAGTCAGAATTAGTGTACAGTAGATGTGTACAATGTGGATGTACACAAGAAACACAAGGTGTTTCTCTTCAGATACTATCCAAATTGCTGTCACCCTTTCACCCAGGTGACCTGTGTCCTCACTTGGGGTGTGTGAAATAGGCTCAAGTCCTGCTGATGTCTAATGGGAGAGGACTAGTAGCTCACTAAAGACTCTACTCATTCAYGTATAGTCTCAGTTGTATTGTACTTAGCTTGTTTTATCTTGATAATCTTAGCTTGATTAATCTTGATATTGTCTTTTAACTGGCACTGAATATCTAAAGTGTACACTGRCCCAAGGGGGGCAAAACTCCACAGCTTGTCAAGTGAGTGCTTGTGCCCGGGGCTGCCGTTCTGTACTCTGCTCCTGTGAACAATAACGTGAAATGCTGCAAGTTCCCTGGGAGGCCTCAGGACTGAGACTGCCTTTCATGCAGCTGGGTGCTGAACAGGCTCTGTGGTGCTCTTCTGAGTGCTCTCCACATCTCTTTAGGTCTAGCTGTAAATGGGTTACTGAGGATCTCAAAGAGGCCGCGCAGACTGTGGAACTTAAATGCTTCACATGCAAACTGCGCACACAGCTCAGTCTGATTTCTTCATCACTTGCAGAATTGCTACAATCCTTGTAACAGCTACAGGGAGCTTCTAGGGGAACTAGAAGCATAGAATTAATATTACATAAGACAGTTCCTGAACAGCAGGCACACATTTTGTGCTGCTGCTCTGTAATTCACCCATCTTGTTGCAGGCCAAACCACAGCCCACTAATCAGCACCATTTTCCTATGTCTTGCAGGATCTCCGCAGCAGCCCCTGCATGAGGAATTCACGTGCGCCCAGTAAGCCCTTTCCCCTTTGGACTCTGAAAGCGGGAAAGATGGACCATATAGCGAGGAAGGCTAATGAGACCCACTATTTTCTAAGGGCTTCTCCAGCCTTTGCCTCTCCTTCCCCTACAAAGCTCATGTAAGTCATATGGCAAAGCAAGATCCTTCCCTTGTGGGGCTTTTCTAACAGGCCTAGTTATGTGGGCAGTGCACATGCCTGACGCCTCCATATGAGCAACTCCTGCAAAGCTTTCTACTAGCTATTATTTATCCTGGGCTAGRGCCTAGCCATGTCTTGGCAACAACTGAGGGCTTTGGTGACAGAAAGGCACCACTGTTACCTGAACTCCCATCTTTATCCCTTCTTCTGCATTCCAAAAAACAAAGCACTACAAMTAGACCTGAAAGATGTTTTTATTACATATTTTCTCCCAATCCTCCTAATTTTAAAGATTTTTGTATTTTGTATCTTATCTAGACTACCAGTCATACTTAACTGTTGCACCACATTTTACCATTACAGTTCTCCACAGTATTTTCCCGCTCCGTCTCTCCATTAAGATACATGGTGCTTCAAAGCAGCCGTGGGCTCACCAGCAGCGCCTGCCCCTGCGCACACGGCGGCCGCCCGCACTCCCCGCTGGAAAGGGCCGGGAAGGGGCAGCCACAACCGCCTCGCTGCCCGCGCCGCGCCGCCCCGCGCCCCCAGCCCTGCCYCGCTCCATTTTCCGAGCAGCCAGAGCCGCGCGGACGGTTCAAGCGCCCACCCCGATTGCCATTTGTGAAGCAGCGCTACGCGCTCCCTGACGGACCCGATCCATCTTCCCCCACCAAATGCAGTGGGCGGTTGCCCAACGCCCGCGGGAGCCACGTTCGCAGCAAGGAAGTGATCCCGGGAACCGCTACCGACCCCCGCCCTAGCCTGGGAATAGCGCAGGGACGAGGAGGGTCCCTGCCGTGGGTGCCGCCTCCCGCAGCGCCGCCGCATCCGCGCTCACCTCCACGAAGTAGAAGCAGGGCAGGAGGGTGACGCTGTCCTTGGTCACCTTGCCCTTCTGCCGCTCCTTGGCGGACATGCTGCCGGGAGCGGCGGGCGGCGGGCACCGCGCTCCCCACGTCTCCTCCGCCCGCCGCCGCCGCGATGGCTCCCGGCGCCRCCGCGCGGAGCTCGCGCCTCCCCTGCGCGGGCCTGACGTCAGGGACGGCGCTCGGCGGGCAGGGCGAAGGGGCCCGGCTGCGACGCGGGCGGGAGCGCGGGGGGC